>NW_005362155.1:1848531-1869827 GCF_000412655.1 Myotis brandtii | reverse complement strand
TGCCCGCCCGCCTCCTGCCCGCCCTCATCGATTGGTGGGCATGCACGTCCTTCACGTACGCCCGCCCCCACCGTTTCCCACACATTGTAGCAAAGCCTCCGGTCACTCCTCCCCATCACCGCCCCATTCCACCTCTCTGCAATCTCCATTGGTCGCCCACCGACCCTTTCCTGATATCATTGGTTTCTGTACACGTCTGTCATGGCTGACCGACCCCTCCCCCACCGCCGTTCCCCACACAGAGTTGCGGAGATTTCAGCCGCCTCGCCTTCTCGCTGTCGCCATTGGACACTCGCCTCCCTCTTTCCAAGAATCACTGGTCTACCTGCACGTCAGTCAGCATCACTACAGGACTGGAGCGTCACGGAACAACCAGCAATCCCGCCCACTGCCCCCACCATCATTTTTCCCGCCCCTCCACGTCGTCATTGGACACCTCCGCTGATCCTCCCAGAGCCACTGGACCAACAGCACGTCGATCACGTTCCTCTAAGCCCACCCCCTATTTCCCGCCCTCTTCACTACACACTCACCAATGAGGAGCTTGGAACTTCAGGTTGTTTGCATACGCCCCCTTCTTCCAATGGACCGGAGCAGGATGGTGGCGGTCCCCGGGCTGAGGTGACGCGGCTGGGTCCGGGAGGACTAAACCCCCTAGTAATCTGCGGCCGGCTGCTTCCGCAGAGATCCCACAGAGCGCGGGTTGGCCCCCTGGAATTGCACTCGCGGAAGCCGCCCTCCCGTGGCGGGGCGTGACCTGGGCGGGCAAAAGCGGCCAATCAGCACTGGGGATCCTGGAGAGGTGGGACTTCCGCTGCCAAAGTGGGTGGGCCCGAGGGGGGCGGTGGCTGGGCCTGGGAGGTGGGCGCGGCCCTTCCGTGTGGGTTCAGAGAGCTGACAGGCGGGTCCAGTCCGCGGTGTCTGTCCTTCGCAAGGTCGTAGGTCACAGCGCGTGGCTGGGAAGGTCTAACGTTCCAGAATCGGGGGCTCCGCGGGCGGGTGATAGCAGCACAGGCTCCAGCAGCGGAGTGACAGGACTCTGCCTCCACGTGCCCGGGCCTAGATGCCCAGCTGAGTTCGGGTCAGCCCAGGTGAGGGGACTCTGGAGGGCCCACGACTACGGAGGCTTCCAGGAGGAAGGGACTTTGGGATTGTTTACCGGGTGGATGGGTAATTTTCCTAATGGGCAAAGAAGTATGAGAAGCCTGTGAACATGTGTGGAGATGTTAATTTTCACTCTTCGAAATGAAAATTAAAGTAAAACAATACCCTTTTCACCCACCAGATTGGCAACATCGTTTGTGGGCCAGGATATGGGTGTGAGAATTGTGAGAATAAACAAGTAGTCTTGGGGAACAGCCCTCAGGGAGGGAGGTTGGACTGGCTAATGATTCTATCTGATTTAGCATGGAGAAATCCTCAGAAAGGAGCTCAAAGGATTTCAGGGCAGCATTGCAGTGATGATGAAAGTCAGGAAACTGACGGAACTATTACATTAACCAGGTGAGTGGCATAAGGTGCAGATAGCACCTACATGAGAAGAGAAGAAAGCAAATGACTGCAGTATGCCCAGTGTAATTTCAACATTTATGCTTAATAAAACCTAGCCAATCATTCTCATTCTAGATTTACATATAGAGAAATGGAATGCTTGCGTAGGATTAGGTCTGGAAGGATACTCAACAAAGGGACAGCATTGTTTCCTCGGGGGTGACTCTCTCTTCATTTATGACATTTTTTTAATCCTCACCAGAGGATATGTTGTGTGTGTTTGGTTAATCCTCACCTGAGGATATTTTTCCATTGATTTTCAGAAAGAGTGGAAGGGAGGGGGAGAGACACAGAGAGAGAAACATCGATGTGAGAGAGACACATTGATTGGTTGCCTCCCACACGTGCCCCGACCAGGGCCAGGACCAGGACCAGAGCTGCAACCGAGGTACATACCCTTGACCAGAATCAAACCTGGACTCTTCAGTCTTCAGACCAACACTCCACTGAGCCAAACTGGCTAGGGCTGGAGAATACGTTTTTATTGATTTTTAGAGAGAGGAAAGGAGAGAAAGAGAGAGAAACATCAATCTGACAGAGAAACATCAATTGGTTGCCTTCCATATGTGCCCTGACCAGGGATCCAACCCACAACCTTTTGGTGGACAGGATGATGCTCCATCCAACTGAGCCACGCCGTAGACAGGCTCCCAACCTACAAATGATGACCATTTTATGAGACCATATTCACATATGACATGTAATTTACAAGTAACTCAAAAAGTTAAGCATAAAAGTACCTTACAATGCAGCAATTCTACTCCTAGAGAAATGAAAACATGTCCACACAAAAATTTGTATATGAATGTTCACAGCAGCATAATTCACAATCATCAAAAGGTGGAAACAACCAAAACATCCATTAACAGATCAACGGATAAACAAAATGTGGTATTATCCACATAATGTCTATATTCATTTATAAAAAGGAATAAAGTACTGGGAAAAAAAGGAATAAAGTACCCATTTATGTGAAACTTCCAGAATAGGCAAATCCATAGGCAAAGTAGATTAGTGGTTGCCAGAGCCTGAGGTAGGGAGATGTGGGGAACAACTGCTTAAGGGGGATGGATTTCTTTCTGGGGTGATAAAAATGTTCTAAAATTGGTGGTAGTTGGCCCGGCAGAGTGGCTTGGTGGTGGAGCATCGACCTATGAAACAGGTCACAGTTTGATTCCCAGTCAGGGCACATCCCCATGCCCAGGTTCCAGCTAGATCCCCAGTAGGGGGTGTGCAGGAGGCAGCTGAATGAGGATTCTCTCTCATCATTGATGTTTCTATTTCTCTCTCCCTCTCCCTTCTTCTCTGAAACCAATAAAACATATTAAAAGTAATAAAATTGGTGATAGTTGTACTACTTTGTAAAGTTACTACAAATAATTCAATTGTGCACTCAAAATGGGTTGACTTTATATGTAAAATATCCCTTAATACATGTTTAAACAAATAATAAAAGTTGTCAAAACGGAGCCAAGTGCAGCCCTTACTAGATCAGGCACAGAGTGGTGTGGGCTAGGGAGAAGCCACATGAGAGTTAGAGCTTCCTAAACATCAGAACTGTGCAGAGGGAGCAACACAGCAACCAGGCCCCAGTGTGTTGCACCGAGGGCAGCCTGGCTAGCATGTCCTTCCAGCAGGCGAGGAATGGGCAGTAAGAACTTTCCTCCCAAGGGGTCACTGCATCCACGCCATGCCTTCAATAGCAGGTGGACTTCACAGAGAGCAAACCCTTCCATGGGCAGCACCACTGAGTGACCCCCACCCCAAAGCCGCACAGCCTTTACTGGACTGTGAGCCCTGTGGATGCTGCCTTTTCATTTTGGCGTGGTGCCTGGGGAGGCTTCCTAAGGAGCAGGTCCCTCTGCTTGGTGGGCAGCCCCTGATGAGTGCCTGGGCCTTCCTCACTTGCCTTCAGTGAGTGGCTCTCTGGGGAAGCAGGAAGCGGGGACACTTGATGGCAGAGGCTAGCCAGGGGTGGGCAGGGCCACTAGGAACCCTGACGGTCCTGCTTGTGCGCTTCTTCAGGCCATGTCCCCTCCGCCAGAAATGGCTGTCCCTGGATTACAGCAGACACAGCCTCCCGTGTTTATGAAGAAGGCACATCCACCCCCACACACAGTGTTTACAGAAACAGCCAGCAGGCAGTCTTACTGGCCCTCAGCTGGTCAGAGGTGGGGGACTGGGTCGGCAGAGGGGCCAGGGACTGAGCACTGACTGCTGCAGCACAGGGGGAGCCAGCAGCTAGTGCTTGTTCACCCTTGACCTCCACCTGGCAGGACAGGAAGGGCCCTTGGGGTCATCAGGCCAGGCATCACTGTGCCCAGCCTTGAGCCTGCCTCTCCCTTGCCCTGCCCACTCCCTGCTCTGAAGTCACCCAGTCCCCTCTCCAGAGACTGGATGCTCTGTAGATGAGAAGCTATTATCACCTTTCCAGAGAATTTCAATCAAAAGCGCCTTCTTACCGCTCAGGAACTCCCCTGAAGGGGCTCCAGCAGCTGCAGGCCCTGCTGTCTGGTTCTCCGTCAGGACAAAATGCAGAAGTGGGCTCAGCATGCACATCTTCTGACTTGACCTTCCCCAGCAAGGCCTGTGGAGCAGGTGCAGCCATTCCTGCTTTGTAGGTTGGGAGTCTCTCCACGGGGTGATTCTGGAAGCAGGCCTAGGCGACCTGTCAGGGGCTTCAGGTCCTTTGCTGAGATCCTGCACCTCAGAACCCCCAGCCTCAGAACAAAAAGGTACCCATAGGGTCCAGTTGAGGAAGGATTGCCAGAGGGGTCCCACTATCTGGTGCCCAGGAGGCCTTGTGGACAGAGTAGCTGGCTTCCCCCTCATCGGCATACTTTTGTGCAAGGACATCTGGGGCCCACTGAGTGCCAGGCCTGGCCTAGGGACTGAGGAAGGGACAGGACAGCATCCCAACCACTGAGGGACCTCAGGCCAAGGATGAAGCAGATCTGTTTGCAGTCCTGGATCAGGCACTGCACATTGGGTAGTTGAAGTGGCCCAGGAACTGTCTCCCCTGTGGTTCCCACACCCACTGGCTCTGGGCACGATGGGCCCAGGCCTCCAGACCCAGCCTCTGTTCAGGTAGGGAGGGTGGGGAGAGAGGTCTAGGCTGCCTCTGCCCCTCCTCTCCAGGAGACCCACATTCCTCTCTGCTGTAGTCCAAGCCCTCCCCTTTGAGAAATATCTAGGGTTTAACCAATGGGGCAAATAGACGTTGGTCCTGAAGCTCTGTACGCAGGCTTTCTGGGAGCACCCACAAAGGTTTCAGTTGCTCTAGAAACCCTGGCCCAGGTTTGATGCCAAGGAGAGGCCCCACTAAAGTCCCCTAGGTGGACAGAGCCAAAAACCTCTCTGTGTCCATCTGGCAAGAACCAGGCCTGACACCAGAGCGGTCACTCAGGAAATGGGCAGGTAGCCCAGCACCTGGCACAGAGGGTGACAGCTGCCAGGCTGGCCTGTGATGTGGCTACCATCTTGTAGTAGTCTGGGTCACATAGCAGGACCCTCACCTGACGGGAGCCCTGGCAGGAGGAGTAAAGCGACAAAAGTGGGCAAAGGATGAGCAGGTTGGCCAGGGAGAGTGGGGACAATTCAGCACCTTCCAGAAATACAATTGCGGGGCTGTTCTCAGCAGGCACTGGGGGCGCACTCCCTGCCCACCAGGACCCATGTGGGACCTCTGGGGTGAAGGTGCAGGACTGGGAGTTGCTGAGTGACTTTTCTGGGCCAGTCCCTTCCCTACACAGCCAAGACAACAGATGCAGAAGAGGCCACCTGAGGATTCCGGGAGGCTGTGGGACAGTCAGGGAGTGCCTGTGCAGAGTCCTCCAGTTTCAGGTGATGACATATTCATCAGAGCCAGGAGTAGCTCACCCCTCAACAGCAGGAAGGCCTGCACCCCGGCTGTGGGAGACCCCCATGCAAGGGCAAGGCTAAAACCAGAAAGCAAGTGGTCCTGGGTCCACCCACCCACACTGGGACATCTTTAAGGGCCAGAGCCTATACACCCACTCACCAGGCCTGCAGAGTCCTGCTCCAAGAGACAGGGTGCCCAGTGCCCCCATCTTGGCATCACCAGAAAAGGTGTGGTAGACATCTTAGAACAAATAATGGGAACCAGATGTCTGACCACCCCAGTAGAAGAAAGCCCCCCAGACCCATTGCACACAGGACATGAGAAGGCAGAGCATCACACTCAAACACATGAATCTTTAATGTCACATCAGAGAAAGACTGAGCCAGGATCTATCCCAGCAGATGCTGGGCTGGTGAGGACTTCCATAGGGGCCCCCACTATGATCGGTACCCAAGGAGTGTGGGTGGCAGAAGTGGACAGTTCTGAGTGCCCACAATGGACAGGAAGTACTGCCTCAACCCCTAGCCCCTGACTATGGCACGCGTGTGATGCCATATCTTCAGGTTTCCTCACCCTGGGGATTCTGTGGCTCACACCCACACAGATTCTGTAGCCAGCCGGCAGGCAGATGCAGTACCAGGACCCCACCCCAGGGGCTACAGAAGCATCTGCCCAGGAGCTGCCTGCTTCTGCAAGAAGCCAGTGAGGGGAGATGGAAGATTTGGCCAAAGGGGCTGTTCCTGCAGGGACACAGGGCAGGCATGTGGCAGGAACAGGGCAGCCAACTGGGTGGGCACTCAGTTTCTAGCAAGGCAGCTCCGAGCACCCCATATGGCCTGGCTTCACACAGGGATTCTCAAAGGCATGTGGTTGGCTCCTCCTGCAAAGCAATCTTGCCAGGGAGCATCACAATTAACACTGTGCAATTTAGGGCATGAGGAGTACTGCCATCCAACTTCCTGGAGGGTCCTGCCTCATTGGGGCTGTTGTTTTGGGCCAGGGGTGGTTGCTTGGATCCCCCATACTGGCCACTGCTCCACTGAGGCAGCTGGGAGGTGTCAGGGACCCAGGAGTGCATCTGCAGAAAAACCCCCAAGGAAGGAGATGCTTGGGGGGGGGTCAAAGTCTCAGGAAGTGTTGAGTGCAACCTGGGGGAGTCCCTCCACCCATGCCAGAGTTGGACCACCAGGGAGCAGCCAGACTTGTCAGCTCACCCCACTGAGAAAGGATACGGTGGGCAGAGGTGGGATTCTGCAAATCCCTCCTGGACAGGGTCTGGGTCTGAGGAGAGTCAGGGGGGTGGGGCTCCTGGGTAGACGTGGGGGGCTAGGGGCATTGGGCTAACAGTGCCATCACAGCAGATTGGAAGTGCGTCCTGAGGCAAACAGAGCTCATTTTGGAGCACAGGCCAGCTGACCAGGCTGGCCACCCCTATGACCTCAAATTCAACCTCATAGTTGGAAGGATATGACAGGCAAGGCCGGTGGGGCCTGCAGTGGTCCCAGATGAACAGGGGGCAGGGAAGGTAGAGTGCAGGCCCACATGCTACCTGACAGTCAACACCACCCTGGCAGGGTTGAGGGCTGACCATGTCGCGCAACGGTGCTGGGCAGGCTGGTGGCCGGGTACCTCAGTCCTGCTTGTCCCCTCTCTGCCTCCAGGGGTAGATGAGCTCCCCGAAGAACAGCTTGCGGCACAAGGAACCCCAGGAGTGTTTGGGGTGGCAGCCACAGCTGGGGAGGCGGTAGGTGTGTACCACACGATTGTAGGGCAGGGGGTTGATCTGGAAGCACAAGGGTAGCAGTCAGCCCCCAACTCCCTGGGGCTTGAGCTCTCTAGGCCTCAAAGCCCTCACAGGGGGTTGGGGGTATCCCTGGGGCCAGCTCTGTGCCAGATGTGCTTTTGCCTGTGGTCCATGGGGTAGGATGAGCAGCTTGGGAGGGAATGACCTGTTCTGAGCAGGCTGCAGGGAGGAGAGTGGACTGGGCTGGCCGAGTGCAGACCCCTCCACCCCAGGACTCAGGGAACTCCCAGGAGCCTTCTCAGGGACACACCTCACACGAGAAAACCACACAGGGCACTGGTTGCCTCCGCATCTGACCTCTCCCAGTGACCCTCAGGCCAACCCCACCAGCCTGGACCCAACACTGGTACCCAGTGAATCATCTGAGGGGGGGTCATCTGGCAAGTAGCCTGCTCCCTCCTGAAGGCCTGGGGCTTCAAGACTGTTTCAGATAGAAGAGTCCAACAGAGAACAGATGTTCTGATGCCTTCACCAAATTTGTGCTGTTCTGCCTGGAACAAGAGCTTTTGGAGCCCAGGGCAGGACTCAGGGACCCATAGCCAAGTAGGCAGGAGCCCTAGACAGCCAAATGCATCTGACAGTGCAGGGGATCTTGTCCATGGGCCCTACTGGGGAAGGTTCCAGGCAGAGATGGTCACGGTGCAGAGAGGCCTTGGGGGTGGGAAAGTCTCCCTTTGGGCTGTACCCCTCAGCTCTGCTGGGCCCTCCTGCCTGTACCTTACCCTGGGCCCATGATGCTCTAAACCCAGGGCAGCAAAGAGGGGCCTGATCCCAGCTGCCCAGGAACATGGGCAGCATCATGGGGTAAGGAGAGGGATCTGTCCACAGACAGCAGTTGAGGGGTACGCAGAGGCCTTACCTGCATCAGGAGGCGGAGGGGCCTGCCAGCCTCATGCTCCAGGACTTGAAACTTCACGCCAGCTAGAAGGAGAGCAGGTGTTCCTGAGGAGGAGAGTGGCTTTCCAGGGCTCCCAGGGCCCAGAAGACAGCCCCCATCAGTCCTCCTCCTCCGTCAGCAGAGAAAGCGTGGACAGAGGAGCTCTGGCGGTGGAGGCCCCTTCACCTCTGGGCAGCACTCTGAGGGCTGCCTGAGCTCGTCTGCCCCGCCTGTCCTTCCCATATGCCTCTTTGAATGTGTTGCTGGGCCGATATCAAAGCTTCCTGCACAAATCCACTGAGGAAAAACTGAGTGTCTGGCTAGCAGTGGAGCACAGCCTGTGCTGTTTTCCAAATGAGACGTGGGTTTTCCCACAGAGCAAACGGGCACTTGCTGGGTGGCGGCCGTCCTACTGGCATCTAAATGTCTTCTAAATTCTATGTGTGTGGCCAACTGGGACCTACCATGCCCCTGGCCTGCAGTTTGGACACCCACCCCTGGGCATTCCCAGGCTGAAGGTTTTTTGAAAAGAGAAATAGGAGCTAATTATTATTTGATGAAGAGGCCCAAGGCAAATTCAGGGAAGAAGAGAGGAGACAGCGGCATCTGGGGCCTTTAATGTGAAGTTAAAACAACTCTACTCTGGCAGTGAGCCAGGGTATGGGGGAGGAGGGTGCCAAGTCTTGGTCTCTCCACTTGTGTTGTCCTGGCATTCTGAGGTGCAGGCTGGGGGCTGAGTGAACCTGGCAGCACAGTAGATGGGTCCCTAGCCTGGCCATCTGTAGGGAGAGCCTTGTACAGAGGGTTTAGGGCATCCAGCAGACAGACTTTAAGTCCAAAACCCGTGGAACACTCATATTCACATCCTCTGGCTCTGAGCTGGCTGAGAGCAGCCACAATGAGCTCTCGGGTGTGTCCCAAGCTGCCCAGCTACAAACTGGGGTCAGGGCCTCCTGGGCACTGTGGTCAACTTGGGGGCCACATGAACAACTGCTGGACAGGGGCTGTGCTAGAAATCTCCAAGTGCCCTGTGTTCAAAGCCCCTACACCAACCCACAACCCTATGACCAACTGGTGGGGACAGCCTCCCCTTAGGGGCATGTGGCCAACCCAGTGGTTAGTATCAGCATAAAAATGGGCAGCCACTTGCACAAGGGATGGCCGGGGCAGCTGGGAGGAGGGGCGCTGTCCCAGCAGACAGTGGTCTGCTGGGTACCAGGTACGAGTACATTTTTGTCTGGCCAGCCCAGCATCTTCCATCCTGGCATGTTGCCTCCAAAACTGAGTTACCAGCAGGCACACACAGCCCCACACAACCACACGAGTACATCTTCTCTGAGCCACATGCAGGTGCTACCTACATCACTGTGGACAGACTCAGGGCAGATATTCACACTTGTCACAGAAAAGGGTGAAAAAAGGAAGTATCACCACTGTGGCCTCTGAAACCTGAGCACCAGCTGGGCCCTCTACCTCCAGCTCAGTGCAGGCAACTGGTCCAGCAGACGGCCTGGGACCAGGGGTCTCTGTCCTCCCTTCCCACCCACCCCATGCACACCACCGCTTCCAGGCAGGAGGCACACATGGTGCAGTTGGTGTTTCTGCAGGGCCCACAGGTGTGTGCCTGCCCACCCAGCACAGACCTACCTGAGAGTCTGTAGGGCCGGCAGAGCCGCAGGCCGAGCGCATACAGTGGCAGGGAGTTGATAAGGTCCACGAGCAGATGAATCAGACCCTGCACAGTGACCACCAGGAGCCGGAGCTGCAGCAGAGACAGTGCTCAGGGCCTCTGAGCCAGGATCATGGCCAGAGCAGAGCAGTCTGACGGGTTCTGGGCCACAGTGAAGGGTGACCAGGGACTCGAGAGCCTTGGGAGAGCATGTATCCCACTCTGAGGAGGGCACTAATCATGGACCAAACCTGAGACGCAAGCACAAGGAGGCAGGAAGCAGAAGGCAGGAGAGGTTGGCCCTCCCGCAAGGTCAGAAGAGATGGCACTCTGATCCAGGGAAATGAATCACTGGCCCCTCGGCCCAGGTCACCTGGGTGCTGCTCCCCTCCTTCTGAGTCCCCACCACCACGCCAGACATGGGGAGACCACCACCATGACCTGCCCACCTTGGGTCCTGTCCTCCTTGTACCCAGCTAAGTGTCCCAGAGCGGTGGGTGATGGCCCCCAGGGTAGAACCCCTCTAGGGCCCAGCACACACTGCCCAGAGAGCTTAGAACAGCCATACCCCATATGGCCTACAGCCTGCCCATAACTGCAGGCTGGCAGGCACATCTGGCAGTGACCACTCTAAGCACTGCGGGCAAGGCCCCTCAGCCAGGTGTCATGCCCAGAGTCCCCCATAGCTCACCAGGGTGAACACCAGGTAGTACAGGGCCGTGGTGGGGAGCAGGAAGACCAGGATGGTGAACAGCAAAGTCCCAATGAACAGCTGCCAGGAGAAAGGCACCCTTGGCATCAGCTGGAGCTCACACTGGGGACAGCCCCCTGCTTCCCTCCCCACCAAGCCCACCCTATAACTGAGCAGAAAGGGGATGCCTGCTAGTAGGACACTGGCTTCCTGAGACAACTCATGAAAGCCTGCTGATGAAAGCTCTCTCCAGCACTGGGGGGGAATGAATGCATGCCCTCCAGACTCAGTGATGCATGGGAATTGGAGGCAGAGAGAGGACCAGCCAGTAAGGTGTACAGCCACATACACCGAAGACAAAGGGTTGTAAAAATCATGCAGTAAAAGACACGCCCTGGAGGGCAGCACTCAGGTTCCATGTGTTAGGTCTGAGCAAGCTAATGGGATGTCAGAACCAGGAACCCGCTGCCTGGGTCACCTCCAGCGTCCCGTGCCTAGGGTCATGTCTAGGGCCCACTGCCACGTCACTCCTAGTTCCTGCTGACCAGACTCCCTAGGGCCCAGCAGCCTCTTGAGAGCAGGGTCCACCTCCCATGGGGATAAGGTTCTGCACTGCCTGAGGGCCCCACATGACCCTGCATCTTGCAGACCCCCCAGGTCCCCCGGGGTTGATGCCGACCCTGTGGCAAGTGAGCTGCAGGACAGGAGCAGGCTGCCTCCTCATGGTGCCCAAGCAGCTGCACTGGCCAGGCCCATTTAGAGGGGTTGGCTGGACTGGAGCTGGGAGGTCACACTGGCCAGTTGAGGTCAGGGTGCACCCTCCCCTGCATCCTGCTCAATACCTGGTCCAGGTCATAGGAGCAGGAGTCCACCCGCTGGCGCAGAACATTCCACTTCTTCCCTCGGAACAGGCGCCAGAGTGAGGAAAGGCCACAGATCTTCAGGCAGTACAGCCTGCGGGACATGGGCGCCATCAGGACTGGGTCTGGGTACTGCACCACCCCTGTAGCCACCCAACCTCAGGGCCTGTCTGTGGTGCCCAGGGTATGGAGGGCTGCACTGGGCCAGCCTACAGGGGTGGGGAGCACACACCCACCTGGCACCATAGACATAGAAGCAGTAGATGTGGAAGGTGAGGAGGGCGATGATGTCCGACAGGATGGACAGGGCAACTGTCAGGCCCAGGCAGGCTGAGAGGCCCATGTGCCACAGGATTCGCTCGATGAATGGGGACATGAGGTGGATGTAGCCTGGCAGGAGGGGGGTCAGCCCTGAGGGGGTGCTCAAGAAGGTCCTGGTCCCCCATAAGTCTTCAATGAGGATGGTGCCTGAGTCTTCTGGAAACTGTGAGTGACAGACTATGCCACTGGCCATCCCTCAGTAGAGTAGCCAGCCTAGCACAGCTGGGCTCCACACACACTGGACGCCAGGAGGGTAGGAAGCAGGGACCAAGGGGATGGTGCCAGGCCTGGGCCCCACTGCCCTGCTCAACCAGGGCCTGTGTCCCTGAGGGCACAGGCTTTAGGAGCCAAGTCAGGGATCCCTGGGAAGTCCCATGGCCCACCCACCCCCAGCACTCACTGATCCATAGGTGGATGTGGTACAGGAAGAAGCGGCCCAGCACCTGGTCCAGTGCCCGGTTCATCTTGAGCCCGGCAGGTGCGCCCATCAGCCACTGCAGCAGGTGCTGCAGCTCCTCGGCCACCCACTGTGAGGACACAGGGGCATGCTGTCCACAAACTGGGCCAGCCCGTCTGTGCAGGCAGAGGTAGCCCGGGCTCCCTTCTCCAGGTGTCTGGACTGCCATCTTCTATCATGATGGGTACATGGGATTTCCCACACTTGTCTGGCCATGGAACCCCTCTTCACAGATATTCTGGGATTCGGGGCTGAGAGGCACAACCTATGATGCCAACAGTCTGTCCCTGGCCTTCTGGACAGGTAGCCCCTGATGGGAATCAACCTCAGAATAAAGCATCCTTGCCCCATCTCACCACTCTGGCCACTGTACCCACAGAAGCCCTTAGCCCTAGACTCCAGGATATGGGACAGACCCAGGCTCACTGTGAACCTTGTAGGGGGAGCCTGTGGGCCCAACCCAGTCTTCCTCCACCAAGGACCCACCCCACCACCAGCCACAGCAGAGGCCTGGGCCTGCTCTGGGTGGATGACCTCAGGTGAGGGAGAAGGTGTCCAGCCTGTCAGGGGCCCAGGTAGCAGGTAGGAGGATGGGAGGGTCCCCTAAAGGGAAGGATACATGGGGATCCAGAGTCAAGATCAATGTCGAGTGAGGGCCAGAGACAGCACAGGGACCCTCACCAGCAAGCAATGAAGCTGACCAGTGAGTGTCCGGCTGCCCTAGGAGGAAAGCCAATGTCCGTGTGCCATGCCAGCTCCAGTGGGCAGGCCCTGAGGACTCTCAGCCAATGCTGTGGCCACAGTAGTGACATCCCTGCATCACAGTCAGAGGTATGCCACCACCACCATCCCTACCCACAACCCCACCTGCCTTGCAGGCCTCTCCCAACCCTGTGTGAAGGCCTCAGCCGTATCAGGAGCAGTGAGAAGGGGAACAGAACATTCTTTATAAATAGAGCTTATTTAATATTTAAAGGATAAGAGCTCGGCAGCAGGAAGAGGCTTTCATTTTTCAATTAAATATTTATATTTCTGAGCAGTTTCGCAGAAAGGGGGTCTAGGGTGAAGTTGGCCACAGGCAGAGCACAGAAGAGCAGGCAAAGTAGCCAAGCCTCTTTCCCAGCCCCCAGACTCTCCTTTCTCCTTCCTCTAAGCTGGGCCACTCTGAGAAGCCACGGACACTCAGCCTGTGAGGGCTCCTGCCCACAGAGTCCGGTCTGGCCACAGTAGGCCCAGTAAACAACCACGCTGGACGCTGATGATGGCCAGAGGAGGCTGAGCCCACAAGGGCCACCCAGTCAGGCCTCAGTCACAGAAGGTCCCTGAAGAGGCTGGTGGGTAGCTTAAGAGGCCAGAGGGATTGCCCTAACCAGGAAGCCAAGCTCCCAACAGAAGTGACAGGGTCTTTGGCTCTGAGGAAGGCAGGCAGGGAAGCTGAATGCAGCAGGGGGAACCCTATAAGGATGATGTGGCAGGGAGGAGGGGAGTAGCACCCGAGCCCCGGAAACATTGCCCAGATGTGCAGGGCAAGTCCAGGAGCATAGCAGATGAGCTGGTACCTCTGGCTCTCAGCATGGGAACTACAGAACCAATGCTGGGAGCGAGGTGACCACTGAAGGATGGGAGGCCAGAGCTCAACCGCGCACAGACAGCCCTGAACACACAGGTTTTCATGATGCTGAGCATGCAGTGGTCCCAACCTAAAAGGCAGTCAGGAGAGCAGAAAGGCATGCACTGGGGGCAGCAACAGGAACACTAGGACACTGGGCCAGGCCCAGGGAGGTGGGCTCCCCTAAAAGCCTTGACCACAAGGTGGCCCCCCCACACACAGCCACCTTCAGGAAGAGAAGCTAGAAGCCAGGAGCTGCAATTTGACCCAGCGTGGGGAGGTGGGCACCTGGCAGATCCAAGTCTCCACAGCTCCTAGGGAACTGGTCTAGGGTCAGTGAGGATTGCTCTTGTGGCCACAAAACGTGGAGGGGAAGAGCTGCTCTAGCTGGTTGAGGGGCCTCTGCTGCCCCCAGGAAGCCCCCCCCCCCCAGCCCCCAGAAACAGGGACTGGAGTCTAGACCTGGCTCCACCCCATCCAACTCACATCAGCCACGGGAACAAGGGCATCAGCCAGCTGCCCAATGCGGTCTTTCCCATGGAGCCAGGACAACAGCGTGAGGCCTAGGGCCACGTCAAGGAGCACGGAGACAAGCGTGTTGGCCTTCCTGGAAGGAGGGGTCCAAAAGGAGTGGGCGGTGAGGGCGGCCTGGCCAGAAAGGGTCAGCGAGGGTGGGTCTGGTGCAGAGAAGGGGATGGGGAAGGGGCTTAGCCTATGGCACATCTGGCCGCTGCCGAGAAGACCCCGGGAAGGCCCCGAACCTCATCAGCTGGGAGGCATTCTCGGCCTTCTGGGTGCTGAAGATGAACGTGAGCTGCTCCAGCCGATGCCTGAGCTGCTCACACGTGGAGAGCTTGCTGCAGATGAAGGACAGTGGCCACAGCTTGAATACCCTGTGAAGGAGCAGAGATGGATGGGCCTTCAGCTCCTCCTGGGCTCTCCTGCCTGCCAGGGAGCAAGGGCTGCCTCAGTGTTACCAACACGCCTCACTGTGCAGACAGGAAGCCAGGCTCAGCCGGAGTCCCTGGTGGCACCAAACATCGATGGCCACACTGTGAACTCAGCAGGGCAGGAACACGGGTGGGAGGGCCCAGATAAGCAGCCCAGTGGGGCTCATGGCACATTCACAACCATTAACTGGGAGCCCGAGCATCTCACAAAGAGCTGATTCCAGGCCAAGTGCACCCGGAAGTGGAGAGAAAGCACGGTACTGTCACCCAGCGCCATGCCGTGCTGGATGGGGTATCCTCGTCAAGGGTCTCTGGGCTGCCCTGGACTCCCAATGGGACTGACTTCTCTCCAGGCAAAGGAAGCACTGAGACACTCCCACAGACATTCAAACGTTGAGGGAACACGCTTGCAAGCAAAGATGAAGACAGTGCTGGGTTGCAACTCAGCCATGCCCAGAGCCCCTTTCCACTCACAACCTTGCTGCCGGCAGGGGAAGAGAAAGGGCTGGCGCACAATACAGAGCCACCAACAAGCCGCACTTGGACTCTTCAGAAGGAAGAGGTCCAACCTTGAAAGTTTAAAGGCTTCATCTCCAATCAATGAGCTATGACCAAATCCAAAAAATGAAAAAAATAATAAATTAAGAAATAAATGGCCCTAACTGGTTTGGCTCAGTGGGATAGAGCATTGGCCTGCAGACTGGAGGGTCCTGGGTTCGTTTCCAGTCAAGGGCACATGCTCGGGTTGCGCGCTCAATCCCCAGTAGGGGCCGTACAGGAGGCAGCCGATCAACGATTCTCTCTCATCATTGATGTTTCTCTCTCTCTCTCTCTCTCTCTCTCTCTCTCTTCCTCTCTGAAATCAATAAAACTATATTTTAAAAAAAAGATTTAAAAAAGAGAGAAAGAAATGAAACGCGTTCAGCATACCTCCTGCCCCCTCCCCACCAACTCCAATCAAATGGAAGGTGGCCTCGCACTGTGTGCACAGACCCCTGCCTGCACAGCAGTCTCCCCAGGGTTCAGACCAGCCCTAGGCAGCCTAGGCCCCAACAGCACCCCTGGGCCTGCCCCGGGGAAACAAGGGACTTCACTACTGCACGGTGATGGCCATGACTCATCCATAACCACCACCAGTCCTTGACCAACATCTGACTGATGGGTTAATCCAAATTTGGGGCACATGGGTAGTCATTAACCTTTCTTGGGTCCTTTGAAAGCTGTTAAAAGCTAAGAACCTTCTCTCCCCAAAATTGTAGCTAGGCCCAGACATACTTTCACATACTTCATTCCAAGGAAATCATGAAGCTCTGAAACCCGCCATTCCCTGCAGCCTCCACAATCTAAGGCGTGTCCACACACAGCTGCCAAGGTCTCTCTGCCAGAACAGGCCCTTGTCCTGATGAGCAGGCAAGGTCAGTCCCCAAACCAGACAACTTAAACCCCTAGACCTAAGGGGAGGGGGTGCTCCCCCACCAGAGAGACGGCTTATCACCGTGAGAGGGGCCCCTACAGCCCAGCCAGAACTCCCTGGTGCTGCCCCACATTCCCCAGGGCCCTTAGGGGCTTTTATAAATCCCTTGGCCAGGCCTGCAGCCAGGAGTGTTCCAGGTGATTCCAGAGTGGCCAAGGCTGGAGACCACCACACCACACCCATGACTGTCAGTGAGCGGATACACCCCCACAGCCTCCAGGGCTGTCTCTCCTGCTGGTGCTGGGGACAGGGAAGTGGGCGGGCCTAATGTGTTTAGGACAGTGATGGCGAACCTTTTGGGCTCGGCGTGTCAGCATTTTGAAAAACCCTAACTTAACTCTGGTGCCGTGTCACATATAGAAATTTTTTGATATTTGCAACCATAGTAAAACAAAGACATATTTTTGATATTTATTTTATATATTTAAATGCCATTTAACAAAGAAAAATCAACCAAAAAAATGAGTTCGTGTGTCAGAGGTGACAGGTGTCATAGGTTCGCCATCACTGGTTTAGGAGGATGAATAACTCCCAGGCAGGGTACACAAGCCCTCAGCCAGCAAAACCCAGTCTGTCCATTGTCTCACCTCCCTCTCAAGGGCTGGAGCTGAGGTTCACCCAGTACCCCTACCCTGTGGGTCCTACGCAATCGCTGAGGTTGCCAGGAAGCCTGGCTCTTCCTCAGGAGTGCGGGGCACCAGAACAGCAGCCACCACCAGGACGCCCTCTGAGATACTAGGAGAGGAAATATGGGAAAGCTGAAGTGTGGAGGACAGCCATGAGCCTCCGAGCGGCCCTGTCTGGGCCTTCACACTGAGGGGGTGGGCCTAGGACTTAGGAGTCTGACTCCTTCCTACCCTGGCCCCAGGGGTACCTACCGACAGGTGCTGGCAGCTGAGATGAGTGACAGCAGGTAGGCCATCAGCAGGCAGACGGGCCCCGAGGCCTGCTTGGCCAGCTCCACGAGAATGCTGGCCTCCACTCCCTCTGACTGCCAGTGGCTCAGCCGCACGAGGCCCTCATCAAACCGGTCACTTCGGAAGAGTGCCTCGCTTCGTGCCACTGTGTCGAAGACAGCAGCCAGGCCCCTAGTGCTGGCCGTGGCATCCCCAGCCTGGTGGTCAGGCAGGGCTGTGGGCGGGTGCAGCTGGGACAGCAGCACCTTGCGCTGGTCATAGAAGATGAGCATGACTTGGTCTTCGCCGGGGGCACTAGGGGAGGTAGGCACCTGCCGGTGGGTGGCCTTGCAGCTCCAGAACTTGCTGCCCCGCTCCCGGCACAGCTGGAGCCAGGGCTCGTGGGAAAAGATGGCACCCAAGCCCTCCAAGAAATGGCCCAGGCTCTCCTCGGGCTCCTGCCGACGGTGGCACCAGGTGCCCAGCACAGCCACGCCTACTCCGCTGGCCTGCTGAACCTGGGCCAAGAGCTCCTTGACCTGGATGGGGATGAAGGGAAAGTGCACCACGGCCAGGACCACAGCACTGTTCTGCTCGGGGACCCAGCGTCCAACCAGTAGGCCGCTGTCTGCTGAGGCACAGCACGTGGGAAAGAAAGCCTTCAGCACCATGCTGGAGACACTGGAAGAGAGGGGAGAGGCTCAGCTCAGAGCTGCTGCTGCCACCAACACCATGCCTCCATGGCCCCAGGGGGGCTGGCATCCCTGTGGCTATAGGCCATGGCCAATGTGTGGCACAAACACTCTGATGGGCCCAAAGCCCACTGGTTGGAGTAACCCAGTTTTGGGTTTGGCCATGGAGGCTGGTGGGGGGGTCCCCGGTTGTCCACCTCCCATGGGCGCTGCCCTCCCTTTACCCTGGGCCAGTGGTTGGCAAACTGTGGCTCACGAGCCACATGTGGCTCTTTGGCCCCTTGAGTGTGGCTCTTCCACAAAATACCAACTTCTGTGCACGGGTCACGAAGTTTCAATCGCACTGTATGTGCGCACCCGCACGTGGTATTTTGTGGAAGAGCCACACTCAAGGGGCCAAAGAGCCGCATGTGGCTCGCAAGCTGCAGTTTGCTGACCACTGCTGGGCTGTTGTGAGACAGGCCCCAAATCACTCCTCGTCCACATCCCAAGGCAGGTCAATGCTTTCCCGCATTTCAGAGACAAGCAGGCAATTACACGACCTGCTCAGTACCACTCACAGGGGTTTTGAAGATAAACAAAAGGTTTTAACTTTTGTTTTTAAAGACACTGATTAGTTTTTTATGTGTAGCACATGGGAAAATGTAGTCTCATTAACAATTAAAGTAATGCAAATTAAAACTCTAAACAACCTTGATTTACTTACTAAGCTAGCAAGAATAAAGATGAACATTTAAACAAATTGCTGCTGGGCTGAGGGAAACCAGACATGTGCACACTGCTGGTGGCTGTGGGCACTGGTGCAGACACCCCAGAAGATGCCTAGAAATGTGCCTGGTAACCTGAGCCCACCCTCCTGCCCAGTGAGCCTCCTGGAGGAGCCTCAGTGCTCAGAGAACAGGCTCTGCTCTCACAGGGCTTCTGCCTGCACCTGACCCTCAAGCCTACAGCCATGCCCATCCTGCCCTGGGAGCCCCATCCACCCGCCACTTCAGGGAAGGGCTCCCCACAGGGGAGTGTTTCCTCTCGTCACAGCTGAGCACCTTCTTTGGGAAGTATTCTTCCAACCATGTGGCTATCACAAGTGGGGGTGGGAGTTCACTAGCCCTGGGGAACGGAAAGACACCATCATCTTCTCTCAGGAGGAGGGACCCCAGCCTTCCTGGCCTCTCACTACCCTCACATGGCCTCTGAGCAACAAGAACAGCCCCAAGTGGGAATTTTGTGGGACCCTGGGCCTTAACTTGCCCAGAAGCAAGCTCACTGGGATGAGGGTTTCTCAGCAATCACCTCGTTCTTCCACCTGAGCCCCTCCCAGATGGGGCCTGACCCAGCAGGACCTCCCCCAGCATGGACTGAGGGCATTCATATTGAGGTGTGCCCTTTCTCAGACACTGGTAGCCCCCACCTCATCGGCATAAAGGGCAGAGCAGCCATCCTGAGCTAAGACCCCCAAGTTGGAGCCCATACTGGAGGGAGAAAACACAGGCCTTGGACTGAGCCTGGGGCTCCCCAGGCCCTCGGGGATAAGGGGAAGAGAGACACACACATGTTGGGGCAGTGTGACACTGGGAGGCACAGGGAGCCTTTTCCTGAGGACCAGGGGGCACTGGGGGGCCTCACACAGACACAAATGCCCAGGGTTTCAGAGGCCACTGATGCAGCTGCTCTTCTCCCCTGCAGGTAGCCCAGCTTGGGACTGGAGGGCCGGGGCCTCTCCCAGCCAGCTTGTGAAAAGGGCCTCTCACAGCTACGGGTTCCAGCTGAAAGGGCCCCTTTGAGTCCAAAGGCCCCTCCCCCAGTGACCAGGGAGGGCAGGCAACAGTGTAGCCGCCTGGAGCCAGATCCCCGTGGCCATCATCCAGGGCATCCAGAGCCAACTGGTCTTCCTGAGCCTTCTGCAGGGACTGCCCTCCTGAGAGGACAGAGCGATTCTGCCTGTGAGGGACCCGGTGTGTCTGGCTTGACAACTACCCCGGGGGACCAGCCAGCACAGTCCAAACCTCAGTGCCAGCCTGTCAGGACACACCAGCTCAGCCAAATGCCACCATCACAGCCTTCGTGGGGACGGCTTTCCCAGGAGCTAAGGAGAACTGCTCCTTTGGGAAGTATTCTTCCAACCAGGTGGCCGCTTACAAGTGGGGGTGGGGGTGGGGGTTCATTTTGAAGCAGCAGCACAACTGGCCCAAAGGCGGACAGGTGCTCTGAGGGAAACGGACTACACCGTATGTTCACTGTGGGAAAATCTGTCGCCTTGTACACATTGTGCTTCATCTACAAAGTTTACCGGGGAAAAAAAAAAAGAAAGAAAGAAAAAAGCAGCAGCTCCTCATGTCTAAGAAAGAGCGGAGAGCAGAAGTTGATGTTCTTATCCGTGGGGCAGTGAGAAAGAACTCTTAACAGATTATGGAGCAAATTCCCATCCCTGCTCCCACCTCAGCCTCTGGGAGTGAGGAGCACAAAGAAGTCTGCTCAGATCAGACAGCCAGGAAGAGATGAAAGAGCAGGCGATCGATAGCAGAGGTGCAGATTCGGAGCAAGCAGGGCGGTAACTTGGGCAACATGCACACCTTTAAAGACTCAAAAAAAAACACCCCACAAACAACAAAAACAAGGGCCCATACCTAGAAAAGCCTCCCCTGTTAGAAATGGCACCAAGTTCCCTTGTGAAACAGTCCATTCCCAGATCAGCCAGGATCCCCGGGACGCTCGCCCCACGGAACCGGAGGCCAGTCTACCTGATGAGGTACAGCTGCACTCCCCTCCCTCATCCTTTGCACAACTGATTCCGGGACAAAGTCCCGGTATGGCTGGTCAGGGGCATCTCGCTGGTGTAGTGGTTCTCAACCTTCCTAATGCCGCGACCCTTTAACACAGTTCCTCATGTTGTGGTGACCCCCAATTTTATTGTTACAAAGTGAACATAATTAAAGCATAGTGATTAATCACAAAAACAATATGTAATTATATATGTGTTTTCCGATGGTCTTAGGAGACCCCTGTGAAAGGGTCGTTCGACCCCCAAGGGGTCCCGACCCACAGGTTGAGAACCGCTGCGTGCAACCAACCCTCCTCCGAGAAGCCTCCCAGGCACGGCTCCTCAATAGCTCACAAGAACTAGTTTTTACCCCATGTTGTTTGTGTTTTTAAAAAAAATGCATTTCCCCTGTTTTGTGAACAGTGCCTTTCCCCCTCTGGTTCAGAAGCATGGCCATGAATCTAGGATTCTGTTGTTCGCCCTTCACTGCAGTCAGGGACCAATACAAAGTGCTGACAGCCCGCGTCCCTGACCCTGAATGCCCTTCCCCAGGGTCCACAGCGAGACCCAGGCTGGGTGGGTCAGCAGCGGGAACGCCTGGCCGGGCGCCCTTCACCCCACAGGGTGCTGGGCCCAGCCTCCCCACCAAGAGCACCCACAGGGCCCGGTCACAATCCGCCCGGCGCTCACTGCCCTCCTGGCCGGTGGCGGCCCCGTTTTACTGATGCTGAAACAGAGGCTCCGAGTGGCAAGAGGGCTGCGCCGGCCCAGGGGGAAGGCTTCGGGAGACCCTTCCGCTCCTTCGCCGGCGCCTGGTCCCGCCGC
>NW_005362155.1:1838406-1848215 GCF_000412655.1 Myotis brandtii | reverse complement strand
CGAGCGTTCCGCGCAGGCAACGTTCCTGTCCCCGGAGCCCGGGGCAGGCGCGCGTAGTTTCCTTGCTTTTCCTTCCTCGCAGCGTCCTTGTCCCTTCCTGCAGCATCCTTGTGGCCCCCCCTACAGTGTCTTTGTGGCCGCCCCGCGTCCTTGTGCCCCCTCCAATCCGTCTGCAGCACCCCAACACCCCTGCCTTCCAGTCCCTCCACCTTCCCACAGTGGCTGAACCTCCCCGGGTTTCCTCATCTGAGGGACCCAGGCTTTTGAAGGTCCCCCACCCTCCCAGAGTGAAAGGAGACCTATGCCCCATGTTTAATTCCAGAAGGAGCTGCCTCCCCACCCCAGGCTGGCCCCTCCGAACACTGGTTTCTCACCCGCCCCACACCCGCCCCAGAGACAGGTGGGCTAGGAAGTTGTTGGCCCCGGGAGGACCAGCCAGAGGCTTCAGGCATCTGATCTGATTGTCAGGAGTGGGCCTTGCCTCTTCTGCTCTGGGGTATAATACCCTAACACCAGTAGCAACAACTACTGAGCACCTTCTGCATACGTTTTACATTGACCCATTTAATGCCCCCGCCCACGGGGCTTGGGACGTATGGAGGGAACCTTATCAGAGGTGAATGGCCTAAAAACTACAGAACCCAATATCCTGGTGATAAACAGGAGCACCCCATCATCGGCCTTCAGGAGCAGGACCAGGCACTGTCCCCTCCCCCCTGAAGACCTCTTGCCGGCACTAGGAGCCTGTCTGGGCATCAGACTCCGTCACCCGCACTTTCCCACCGTTTTGGGGCCTCCTTTCCCTGCTGTTTTTAAGTAGCAGGAATCTGTCTTCATAGGAAGGCTATCCTTGACTTGACCACTGCCTGGAACCCTCCCAGCACCTCCACCCAGGAACTGGGAGCTGTTTGGTCCTGGTTTACAGAGGAGAAAACGAATGATCAGACAGCCTGTGAGATAGTGTCACATGGGAGAAGTGGCCAGGGCCATGAAGGCTCCCAATCCAGTCATGTGACACCAAGGGTAATCCCTCCTCTGCCGCCCCCTTACCTCGGCTGGGCCATGAGAGGTTGCAGGAGGCTTGGAACCTGGGGCGTCTCTGAGGATGGGGATTATGAGGAGCCACACCCCTGTCCAGGCCACCCAGCCCAGCCGCACCCTCCCTGCCTGCCTGCGACTGATTAGGAGACCGGGAGTGGGGCATCTGGTGGGAGATCCTGCCTGGATAAGTGCTGGCAGCTTGTCCAATACGCCAAAGATCTCCAGGCTTCAGCTGCTGGTCCCACAGCTCAGGCCTCCTGGGCCCCGAGCCAGAGGGCCAGGGCCAGAGTGGACATGGGAGTGGTGAGCGCTGGGGCACGGTGAACTGGGGCATGGAGCGGACCCAACTTTGGAGGCTGGGAGGCAGTTGATCTGTGGCTGCTGACAAAGTCTGAATTCTCTCCCAGAGAAGACAGGAGGCCAGCCCAGGGCCTGGCCCACTAGGTGCTCAGCAAATGTGCAGGATCAGGAAGATATGGCTGGTGGCGCTGGAGGACTCTACCACTCATGGTGATCTGGAGGCCTGAGGGCTGGACCCATGCACAGTAAGGGGGCTGCTGCCATCTGAGCCCACCTGGTCAGGGCAGCTACGGGTGTTACATGTAGCCGGCCCCTGCGTCCATCACCATGAGCTGGCTCTGGGGCACAGAGGCCATGCCTGAGGGCTTCCCCAGCCCCTCGAACACCATGCAGAAGGGTGTCCTAGCCCAAGGGAAAGGGTCAGCCTGACACTGCTGCTTGTCTGCCACAATAGCATTACCCTCTGAGTCAGTGGCCAGACCCAACAGGCTGCCAAAGCCGTGGCCCGTGAGGCCCCCCAGGGAGCCCAGTGGCTGGCAGGCACTTCGACAAAAAGCCCCTGTAGACCCCAGGTCCACCCAGCAGGGCCCCTCCAGACCCAGCCTGGAGGCTGGGACCAACAGCTCCAAAGTGGGTCCCAATGTAAAGCTCTGTACAGCTCCAGACATGTAGTCTGTTACCAGGAAGGGCATCCACAGCCAGCCCCCGAGGGGCCAGAAAGTGCCCACCATCACCCAGTCCCGCAGGCACTTTGGGAAGTGTGCTGGAGTGTGTGGACAGCCCTGTGGACAAGTTCATTGACCACCATGAGTGCAACAGCTGTCACAGCCACATCCTCTGGCACGAAGTCCCTGAACCCTGGCACCCGGCAGGACAGGTAGCAGCAGAGAGTCCCTCAAGGCCTGGCACATAGATGCAGGGAGCAGGCCACCCAGGGAGCAGTGCAGACCTGGGCCCCCTTCAGCCCCGCAGGCACCAGGATCTGCCTGAGCAGCCAGGAGTGAGCCGAGTCTCCAGGACGGTCCAGAGTGAGGTGAAGGGTCTGGGGGGCAGCTGGCCAGCTGGTGGGGAAGCCCAGAGGTCAGAGCAGGGAGCCAGAAGGTGGGTGTGCCTGCAAGTCACTATGGTTGGGCCAAGTTTGGGGCTGCTAGAGAAAGCACGCCCCGCGGTGTACTGAGCAGCAGCTGCCTCAGCTCCCCTGTGCCCTTCCAGGCAGTGCTGGTGTTCTGTTTCTCCAGAGGAGGCAACTGAGGCGTGAAGGTGGGGGTGGCGGTGGGGGAGGGAGCTGGATTCAAACTCAGTTCCACCAGGTCCTGAGCCTGGTTCAGCCCGCAAAGCCAGCAGCCAGCTGTGTCTTTAGGTCCTATTTTCCCAGCATGACACCTGGAATACGGTTCTGGGGACATGGACCATGAAGGTTGCTGTGGGTTTTGCTCTGAGACCTGAATGAGCTTGCAGGCATTGAGATGTCCCGAGATGGGGGTGAGGGTGACAGATGGGGAGTGTTTCTCAAAGTCACTTGCCCAGGAAACCGTTCCTTCCTTAAGGCAGGGAAAGTGACCCTTTTTGGGGACAGCCCAAGCCCCTGCCCATTGGTACCACACAGCCCCTGGAGACTTCCAACCACTGAGGGATGAGGCCAGGGTCCTGTCCTACGCCTCCCCATCTGCCCTTACCCAGGGAGGCCAGCGGGAGTGCGGGAGACTTTGGACCCTGCTCCAGCAGCAGCCTCTGTAGTTGGAAACTAGAGCCTGAGGGAGTGGAAGGGGCCACCTTGATGTGGGCAAGGAGAAGGGGGCAGGAGAAGCCACTGGGCCCTATGGAGTCCTGACACTCCACTACGAAACCCCAGGGACTCCCAGTGCTGCTACATTCCTGCCCTGGGGCCTGTGCCCTGGCCTCTGGGCCATTCTTCCTGCTGCCCCCGCTTGGCTGGATGCCACTCATGGTTAGCGCAACCAACCCCTCCCCACAGCCGTACACCCCACACCCTTCTGTGATGTCAGGCATGGGCTCGCTTTTCAGAAGGCTCTGAGCAAATACCTGCAGATGAAGCGGTCCCCCCCCCACCCCTGTCCCC
This sequence comes from Myotis brandtii, assembly GCF_000412655.1. Taxonomy (NCBI): domain Eukaryota; kingdom Metazoa; phylum Chordata; class Mammalia; order Chiroptera; family Vespertilionidae; genus Myotis; species Myotis brandtii. The sequence goes on along the minus strand of NW_005362155.1, from coordinate 1,844,794 downwards.
CAGCAGGACCAGAGTCCAGGTGGAGGACTTCCAGGGGTCCATCTTGTCCCCCCACCCCTAGAATGGGCAGGTTGGGTCCTGTCTCTCTGTTTCCATTTCTGCACCGGTGAAGCTGGGGTGACCTCCCCCAACAGGGCCAGGCTCATGTCTGCCCTGTGGGTGATGAGATATCAGGGAGCAGCAGATATGACACCTACAGGTGCCGATGGGAGGCCCAAGGCTCAGGGCCTGGGGGTTCTCTGGACACTCCTAAGCCCACAGTCCCCTGCGGCTCCTCTGGGAAGCCCCTGGAAGGTGGAGGGTCAGCCTCTGTCAGCAACTCACAGCTCTCCCCGCCTGGCTGGCTTACACCCCCCCTGGACACTGGCTCTTAACGCCCCTCGGTGGGGAGGGCGGCGATGCTATCTGCTGCCCGTACAGTTAATGGGGCAGCCACAGGTCCTGCTCCGACTGGCCCCAGCCCGGCTGGTCCAGCTTCGGGGAGCCGGGCGCAGGCAGGAACTGCCTTCCCTGGGGCTATTCCTGAGCGGGCCAATTCCCAGGGAGAGAAGTGATTAGCTGGGTCCAAGGGTCCCCTAGGAGCCCCTCCCTACCTGCCCCCACCCCAGCCTGTGGGAAAGGCCAAGTCCAGCCTGGTCGTGCTGGGAGGGAGGCAGCGAGCTGTGAAGGCCACCCGATGCCTATCATGACTGCAGGGGCTGGCAGGGGCCCAGTGGAGGCCATGCTGGGCAAGCAGCCCTGGGCCACAGAATGTGGGGAGCACCTTTTCACTGCGGTGGGAGCAGCCTCCAGCATGGATCTGACAGCAGGGCTGCCCTGCCAGACACAGGGGCTGGAGGCATGCCTGGAGGCCCTGCCCACCACCAATGTGCTGACACGCTGGTCTGACCCGCACCTGCTTCTCCTTGCTCGGCCCCTCCCAATGGAAAGCCCCCACTCTATCCCCAGACTCTGCCCCTCCAGGGAGGGCCCAGTCAACAGGAGGCAGGTCAGGGTCTGAAGGCGGACACCCGGCAGGCGGCCCAGGACACTGCCTGCCCGGATGCCCATGGCTGGTCCATCTGCACGGGGGGAAGGTGTTCCGATGGTGAGAGTGCAGCAGCAAGGGAAAGAGAAGGCTCAGACAGGGTGTGTGACGGTGGCTTCTCTTTTAATGTCCACAGCCGTGATCAACAAAAAGCTGCGACTCTGCTGTCCCTGTGTGGCCCCAGAGACAGGCCACGGCCGTGGTGGGTGGGGGCTGTTCAGGGCATGCTGGGCAGGCCCCTGGGGCTGAGGCAGGCAGGGGGCAGGTGCTGTGCATGGGACTGGGGCAGGGCCTCTGTCTGTTACGGACAGAGGGGGCAGCGGGAGCTGTGGTCAGACCTCGGCACGTGGGGGGCTCTGCAGGCCAGAGGCAGCCTCGGGAGGCCAGGAGCCCCCGGCCCTGCCACGGGGGCCCCAGCTACTGCCAGGAATGGCAGGGTCATCTGGGGCTTGGAGGGGGAGCCCCGGGGGAGGGACACTGGAGTCAGCCTCGCACTTGGTGGTCTGGCCAGAGAAAGGCTCAGCCACTGTGGGGCCCAGCATTCTGGGTGGCTCGGGGGTTCCCTGGGCCAATATAGAACCCAGCTCTGGTTGCCCCCAGGACGCTGAGGACACCTCGGGCACCTTGGAGGGCGTCCGTTTCACAGAGAGGTCGAGTGGCACGTCTGGGGGCCGCACGGCCTGCTCTAGCACCTGGTGGATGGTGAGCAGCTCCCTGCGGATCTTGCCCAGTTGCTCCCGCAGAGGCTGTGGGGCCAGGCCCCTGGCAGGTGCCAACTGCCCCAGGCGCTGCTCCACCCTAGCATAGTCGCCGAGAGCCCGGGTCAGGTCCTCACACACATGCCCGGGGCCGCCCAGCACCAGGCCCGGTGGCTGCTGGGGCAGGGGGGAAACAGGGCCCAGGATCTCGGGGTCGCCTGGCTCCTTGTCCTCAGGCCAGAGAATCACGGAGGGGCCATTCCGCAGGCTAGGGAGTAGGAGCCGGTCAGAAGGCTGTGCTGCCCCCCAGTTCCCCAGCCTCTGCCCCACTCTCTCTCGTGCCCCCTGTGCAGCCTGTCTCCCTGGCCTAGAGACCCGGGGCCCCGGAAGGACAGACAGACTGGCTCTCTGGTCTCAGTATCCTCCCTGTGGCCTGAAGCACATATTCCTGGACACTAAGTCAGAACAGAGGCCCAGCCCTCCTCCCCCAACCTCAACCCACCCCCCAACATGACTGGGGAACCCTGACACCTACCTGCTCTGGGAACCAAAGTTGGCCAAGCTGGAGGGAGCCTTCGGGGGCTCCAGCCTGCTTCCCGGGGGCAGCTTCCTCTTGGGGTCACTCTGGGCAGCCAGCTCCAGCCCTCCCTCCTGCCCTGGGTCCCTGGGGGCACCACAGGGCCAGGGCCCACCCAGTCCAGGTACTGGCACTTTTAACAGCCCAGGGGCCAGAGTCCCAGGGGGTCCCTTGGGAGGAGCAGGGGGCTTGGCAGGGGCAGCAGCCTTGCCTGCCTGCAGCCCCAGGCTGTGCTCCAGGAGCAGAGGGTAGTATAGGCGGGGGATAGGGGTGGGGCGCTCTAGGGGCTGCAGGGCGGGGAAGGCAGAGGCTGGGGGAAGCAGGGGGCTGGCCGAGCCCAGGAAGGGCATATGGGCTGCCGTGGCCAGGGAGGGCCCCAGGTAGGAAAAGAGGCTGGGGCCAAGGGGGTAGTTGACTCCCAGCAGGGACAGCTGGAGGCTCTGGGCCTCAGGGAACTCGCTGGAGGTGGGCGGAGGGTAGCAGGGGACGCTGCTCTCAGGGCCCACTGCAGCTGAGTCTACCACAGCCATGCTCCTGGGGCCCCTGCCCAGCCCTGGCTTCCATGACTCGGCCAGGAGCCCTCCCAGGCCCACACCCTTCTGGGCATCCTTGGCTGCAGGGGGTGGTGTCCCTGGGGACCCCTCAGCCTCTGGCTTGGGGCCCCCGACACAGCGGTGCAGGGAGAGAAGGTCAGTGACAACGAGGTCGGGCGTGGTGGGAGCATCTGGGAGCCGAGCCCCTCGGGGTCGCCTGCCCGGTTCTGTGGGGTCAGAGGGGCAGTCTGTAGCGGGCTCCAGGGGCCGGGGTGTGGCAGGGGCCCGGCGGCATGCCCAGTCGGGGGAGTCCAGCAGCAGCGAGAGGGAGTCCTTGCAGAGGCTGTACTTCATGTGGTTGTACAGGTGTGACTTCTCCAGGCAGGTGAACGGGCACTGGAAGCACTTGTAATTGTAGGGCTTCCCCCAGGGCCGCGGGATGTAGTGGGGCTTCTTGGGCTTCCGTGCCCGAGCCCGCGCCCCGGAGCCCAGGCGGCATGAGCCCGCCACCTCTCGGGACATGGCAGCCTGCTAGTAGACCGGCCACGGCACCATGGCCACCTGCAGACAAGGGGGCCCTGGTCAGTGCCTCTGTCAGCTCCCAGAGCTCCAGGGGTAGAAGCCGGGTGTGGCATTGCCTCCTCCCGGAGCCTGGGCTTCCCTGGCCTTTTCACATGTAGTTCGGACCTAGAACACCCTCCCCACCTCCCGCTTCAGTCCCGCTCCACCCACACTTCTAGAGCCACCAGGTGTAGATGATAAAAATGCAGGTATCCAGCCCTGGCCGGTGGGGCCCAGTGGCTAGAGCGTCGGCCCACACAGAAGGGTCTCGGGTTCGATTCCTGGTCAAGAGCACCTACCTGGGTTGCAGGTTCCATCTCTGCCCAGTCGGGGCGTATGTGGGAGGCAACCAATCGATGTGTGTCTCTTACATGGATGTTTCTCTCTCTCTCTCTACCTCCCTCCCTCCCTCCCTTCCACTCTCTCTAAAAATCTATGGAAAAAAATATCCTTGGATGTAGATTAATAAAACAAAACAAACAAAAGAATAAAAACAAATGCAGGATGCTCAGTTATATCTGACTCAAATAAATGACAAATACTTTTTTTTTAAAGTATAATCTAGCCAATATTTGGAACATACTATAAAAAGTATTTGTCGTTTACCTGAAATTTAAGTTTAACTAGATATCTTGTATTTTATCTCTGCCTCAGGCCCAGCTAGCCCCCAGCAGGCCCAGTTCTGGGGTAATTCCATCCAGACCTGTTTCTGTTTACCCAACGGGCATTGGTGAGTGACTGGAAGAAGCTGAGTGTGACCAGGCCTGGTCCTGGGGGACATCAGCTCTTCCTTGTCTTGCTCCCCTGCAAAGACCCCCTGCTTGTGCCAGGAAGCGGAGATAAAAGCCACTGAGAGGAGAAGCCGGCAGAAGGCTCCGAGCCTCTATGTGCACACGCATGAGTGTGTGCTCCTACTGGGTACTCGAGCTTTCTGAGGGGGTCAGCCTCACGTGGGGTGGGCCAGGCTGGGGGGCGTGGACGTCACAGCATGGCCCCCCAGCACAGCCACCTGCTCAGCCTGGCTCCATCTGGGTGGCTTCGGGCAGGTCAGCAGCCGAGCCTGCAGTTGCCGAGCTCGGCCAAGACCTCTTCCTCTTCCCATGCCCTGCATGTTCACTCAGAGCCGTTCTGCACTCCATCTGGGCCACCACCTGGGCTGTCCACCTCCCCGGTGTGTGCCTGCGTGGGGCGCCAGGAGAGTGTGTGCACACTCACGTATGAGGCTCTAGTCGAGCTCTCACTCAGTGCCTGGAGGGACAACCTCTGCACCGCTGGGCCGAGTCGGAATAGAGGGACCTCCAAAATTCATGGGGTCCGGCACCAGCACACACAAGACTCCCACCACACCCCGTGTGGACATGGTAACTGCATATGAATGCACTCACAACGCAGGCGGGGTGCGAGCAAACACTGACACATTCAGGTGCAATGTGCCCACACATACATGCACATTACACACATGGTCAGACACTCTCATGGATGCGGACGGACACACTCATCCTGCTCCCCAGGGCTCAGGGCTGGCCAGTGGGTTAAGCAGGGGGCTGGGGCAGCCGGGCAGCCACAGAGAGCAGGTTTTCTCCCTGCTGGCCTGCGGGCTCTGCACATGGCAGGCAGTCATGTCTGCCGCTCTCAAACACTGGGTGGGCACCCCCGTGATGGGGACAGCCAGAGCGGTAGAGAAGGCTGTCCATGCGAAGAGGCCTTGGAGAGGGGGTTAGCACGGTCAAGGCCAGGACGTGGAAGGTAGGGTAAGCAGAGATTAGGGGAGCAGTTTGTGGATGTCTACATCTGGGAGGGGATGGGGCTCCAAGAGGGGTGAGGGATTGGGAGGAGCGGGCTGGGAGCAGGAAAGGGCTCAGGGCTCCCCAAAAGGCTGCAGACTGCCCTGGACTTAGTGGTGGGTGTAGAGGCAGGCCCCAGCCCCCAGCCCCCCAAGATACAGATGACAAATGGGCATGTATGCTGGGGAGACAGAGACGGCTGTGCTGGGGCCATCGATCACCCAGCCCTGGGAGCCACACAGCTGTGCTGCCTGGTGCCACCGCCCACCTCACCTCCCAGCCCAGACCCTGGACTCGGGGGTGGGGGGTGGGGGTACCCTCCTGGGCCCCAGGACTCAGGAGGAGCGAGTGGGGGGCTTGTCCAGGAAGCATCTCAGCAGCTGCTGGCCGCACAGGGACCCAGAGGATGCCTGACACCCACCTGGCATGCTGTGCACAAGCATGAGACACCCCCAGACACCAGCACGTACCCGCATGCATCCAAAGGCACATTCATTTGCACACGTGTCCCAACCCGTGACTGGGTGCATGCCTCCAGAGGGGCCTGCACCCACATTGTGCCTGCCCAGACCCCCGGATCCCACTAACCTTTTCTTGTCTGGGGGAGAACTGGGGGCAGGCCAGGAGCAGGAGGCCCCACCCCAGGAGGGGAGAAGGGACACCCAGCTCCCGGAGCAGCCACTAGCCACCAAAGGATTACAGCTCACCCATCCCGCTGGCCCCTTTGGGACTCGGGGGCACCCCACAAGGTGTAGGGAGGAGGGGGTGAGCAGGCTACTCCATAAGACCCCAACTCCCTCCCCCTTGCCCTCCCCAGCCTCGCCCTGGAGGGCGCCCTCCTATAGGGATGGGGCTGCTTCCCTCAGTTATCCGGGTGCACGGAGCCTGGACGCCGGGAAGTGGGGAAAGTAGTGTCTGGGATACTCCCGGAGTCCCCCCGCCACACACACCCGCCCCCTCCCCTTGCCCTCGCGCCCAGCCCGGCCCCACGCGGCCCCTGAACTTGGCCAGCTGCGCTGAAGCTCACGCCCACCCTACCTGCGTCCTGGCCGGAGCAGAGCCCGCGGCGCCCCCAGGATCAGGCAGAAACTTCTCGCTCCTTCCCCACCCGGCACCCTCTTCTCCCCACCCCAAGCGAAACCGGCTCAGGCTCTCGGGGCAGCGACACGGACTCCCGCGGGGGAAACTGAGGCCCGATGCTGGGAGCG
>NW_005362155.1:1829939-1837941 GCF_000412655.1 Myotis brandtii | reverse complement strand
GTCAGCGGCCGAGGGCACATGGAGAGGGGCCGTCAGCACTCATCCGTCAGGGCAGGGCTCTGGCCCCTGACAGCTGCCTGCCTGAGCCAGGGCCTAGGGGCCAAGCCCCAGGACAGGGGGTGCTGTGGGGAACAGAGCCAGCCTGGGGGGGTGTGTGCTGCAGCCCAGCCCAGAGGGGGACAGGCCCAGCCCAGAGGGGACAGAGCCTAGTCCTAGGAGGGCTGGAGCACAGAGCTGAGTGGCACAGCCCAGTGAGGGGGCAGTGGAACAAGAATCCTTTTCTGGCCAGCTCTGCCTGCCCAAGCCATGCCTCCAGTGCTGTTTCCTCTTCTCCAAACAGGAGGCTGAATGGATCTGCACCCCCAAACCCTTGCCCTTCCCACTGACCCATACTTTCACGCCCCACTTTCTGAAAGCATTACCACCTCCTCCAGTCCCAGCCCAGACTCCTCACTCCCCTGGCAGGTGCCCCAGGGAGATTGTACAGCCCTCCATCGTCTGTCTGCGCTCCTCTCCGCTGCTGGAGGGCCTGCGGAGGGGGAGGGGGAGGGGGGGCGGCCAGAGAGAGGCTTGTATATCCACAGACCCACCATGCTCCCCGCTAATGTCCCCATGGCCGGAGCTGCTCCAGCCCCACCAGGGTACACCAGCTTCTACTTTGTTTCCCAAGATATCAAATCTTTAAGTCTGGGGTCCCACCGCTTCTCAGCTGGGTCCTCGTGGAAATTCATCTGGCCAGCTAGTTCCATCTGGACACAGACGCAGACAAGCCAGGACAGAGCCAGGCCATGTTTCTCCCAGCAAATCTGCCTCATTCAGGAGAAAATACCGGAGATGTGTGATGGTGCCATTCAGGCAGGGTATGGGATCCGCCGCCAAAGGGGGGAGTGCTGCTCCAGGAGGGCTCCGCGGAGGCAAGAGGGCCCCATGAGAGTTCACTTGGCTCTCCCTGTAGGCTCAGCTATAGGTTTCCTGGAGTATCCCCAGCTCAGTTTGGGGGACAGGAGTACGTAGGGGAAGGAAGGAGTACCCTCTAGGGGCCTCTGGGTGTCCCATCTCGAACGGGGAAAAGAGAACTGGAGAGAACCGGACCCAGAGTTTAGCATGTCTTGGGCCGTGTGAGCCAGGCCTCAGTTTCCCAATTTGTGCAGGAGGGGGACAGGCCATGGCCCAGTTATTGGCACAGGTGTCCTTGTTCAACCAACACTTGTTCATAAGAAACAGGGTCCCGAGGTTCTGGGGGCAGCCAGTGTGAAGACACTGATGTGAGGGTGAGTGTGCAGTCCGGTCTCCCTTCTGCTCCAGTGCCACCTCGCCTGATGCAACTTGGGGTGCTCCATTTCTCCCCATCAAGTCCACAGAGCAGGAAGGGCTGCAGTGGGTGGCACAGCATGCCCGCTTTCTCCTCTCTGCCGGCCTGGCCTGGCCCGGCTGACCAGCTGACCGTGCAGGCAGCCCCGGGCCGAGAGACAGCTTGAGCAGCCGTCACGCCAGCAGTCCTGTGGAGCGTGGGGGCCAGGAGGCCTGCTCCTTTGCACACAAACCCAACCCAGGACGTGCCCAGCCAGGCCCAGGCCCTTCGTCACAGGCACTGCCCAGAGAGGGCAGTGGGCGCAGGTCACCTTGAGACAGTGTGAGTGGGGATCCCAGATCTTGGCCACGTGGTCCCAGAAACAGCTTTGTGCTTCCCTGCCCCTCACTGGCTGACCCCTCTGAGAGGCCACAGCTGCCACCACAGCGGATGGGCTGGTTAGAGGCTATTGCCATCATCCAGGGGAGGGAAAGGTATTGGATTAGAAAGTTTGCTCGAAGCAGGCAGAACGAACAGGCCAGTGAAGTCAGGTGACCAAGGAGCTCCCGGGAAGAGACGAGGACTGGGCTCTGGGAAAAGGAGGAGGTGGCCATGGAAAGTGAGTTCAGCACCAGCCATGGTGGCTGCCATTGTGGCTGTCCCCCCCCACCCCCAAGAACTTTGGATGAGCAGAGAGATGGCAGCACCTCCAGAGGAACTCAGCACCCAAGGGGCATGACCTAGGTAAGTTTCTGGGCTTCCAGGCGGGGTCTGTGCAGGGGCGAAAGTGGGCCCCAAGCCTGCTGTCTGGGGTGGTGAGGGGAGGTCCTGGGAGCTCGGTTGCAGCTGCAGCCCAGGGGCCTGTGCACGTGTCAGGCCAGTCCATCAGGTGCACAGATGACCGTCCCCAGCACCCGAGACCAGGCGAGGCCAGGACATCAGCGCCAGCCCCCCACATCCTTGTGCTTTCTGCTCGAGGCTCTCCAGGCACATCTGCTCCCTCACAGCTGGTACACATTGTGCCTGGGGCCTGTCCCACTTTCCACCCAAGTGGGGTGTGGGGGTGGGTGATAACCTGCCCAATGGGACTCACCCCACATATTGGGGCAAACTTGGGCCCAGGGAGGCCGTCTGTCTCCTCAGGCAGTGACAGGCACCCCCTTGGCATGGGGCTTGGTCCCCAGGTTGCCCTGAGTCCTGGAACCCTTGCTTAGGTCCCCTCACTTGCAGAATGGGTGGTGGAGACTTACTTAGTCTCTGGATGCTTCTGGCACCAGGTCCTGGGGAGCAGCCTTCTCTCCTCAGCTGGTCCTGGAACAGGGTGGTGTGGGGACCCATACCCCTTCCTCTGCCCTCAGTCAGAGCTCATCTTGGCCTTTAACCTGCCCAACTTGCCCACAGCCCCCCGCTGTCACCTCCATTAGTACCTGTATGTGTGTGTGTGGGGGGGGGTGTGGGGGTAGAACGGACAGGGGGCCCAGGGAAGGCAGGGGCACAGCCCCCAGCTGTCACCTCCATTAGTGCCTGAATGTGTGTGTGTGGGGGTGGGGTGTGGGGGTAGAACGGACAGGGGGCCCAGGGAAGGCAGGGGGCGGTGGCACGGTGCCCCGTAGGCCCGTCTCATCCCCTCAGTGTACACACACAGCTTTTGCCAGGACAGGGGTAGGGACTGAGTTAGCCTGCCCAGTGGATAGAGGAGTGGGAGGTAGGGGCAGTGGGAGCCCCCAGGCAGGGCCTGACAGACCCCGAGAGGGGTCAGCACCATGCAGGTGATGGCCATGGCTCGCTTACCCTCTCACTGGTGAGCCCTGGGACATATGGCAGCCTTGGTGTCCACAAGCCCCTGGGGCTCAGAGCACGGGTCATCCTTGGCACTCCTTCCACCTTGCCCGCTCGAGGTGGCCTCAGGGAGCCAAGGCTGAGAGGGGTGGGCCCAGGGTTTGGCCGTAAGGGGGTCATACCTGAGGTCGCTGCTCCCAAGAGCACTGGGGGCCCACAGCAGGGTGGAGGGGAGGGGCAGAGCCGGTGATGGGGCTGGGTGTCTATGTGGATGGGGATCCCAGCCCGTGTTCACGACTCCACTGCAGTGACACGGAGGGCTGGGAGTCCCCGGGGAATCTGTGAGGGGCTGCCAGAGCTGGCCCACCTGGAGGAAAGGGGCCCAGTGGGGAGGCTTCTATACCAGGGACCCGAGAAGGCCTCTGCATCTGCTTCCTGGGCCAGCAGACTGTCCCGTGCCCACTTCAAATGTGCCGCGTCCTGCGTCCTCCCATTGGCTGCCCTCCCCGTGTGCTCTACCCCCAGACGCACCAGGCCCCCAGCCACTCTGGCGTGGGGTGTGGAGACTCGGTGTGCCTCAGACGGCTGTGGCGGAGGGGCTGCCGTGGGAGTGAGCTCCCCATGGTGGGCGGCATGCGAACTGGAGCAGGAGCCTTTGGATCATTGAGGGAGCAGCCTGGCCAGGTGGGTGGGATGAGTGGCTTGAGCCCCTGAGCCCCCACCCAGCTTCAGCCAGCACTGGCCAAGCAACGCCCCAGGCCGACAGCAACCATATGTTGGAAGAGGAGCTGTGTGCTTGCCCCTTGGGCCCCCGGGGCCTGGCCTTCCTGGGCCTGTCATAGCTGATTTTTCCTGCCTGAGTGGCAGGCTGGCCAGCGGGTGGGGCTGCAGAGCCTCTGCATGGCTCCAGTCCGTCCCTCATGGCTCTCAACAGGGACCTGACACCGGGGGTGGACCCAGGTGCTGGCCCCCAATATATCCCTGCACGCCCCCCCTCTGTGGTCCCATCCAGATCAGGTCGGGTCCTTGAGAGAAGCCCCGGCGGCTGGGGGCCTCCCTCCTGCTGGGTGGTGGGTGGGTGGCCAGGGGTGCACATGGGCTTGGCGCCCCAGCCCTGGGGCAGGCGGGAGAGGGCCGGGAGCCTCGGCCTTGTCAGTCCAGCGCCCAGAGCTGTGTAGAGGGAGGCAGGAGGCAGAGGCTAATTTGTACACTAAGTGCTTCTGACAGGAACGCCTCACAAGTGAGAACACATCACCGCCCGCCTGGGAAGGCCGCCTTGGCCAATGGGTGGGCACAGAGACAGCCTGGGAGAGGGGCCGGGAGAGAGGGCCACGGGGGCACACAGGGCCAACCCAAGTGGCAGAGAGGAGGGGGCCAGGGGTGTTGGCAAGGGGGAGGGTGGGGAAGAGAAGGGGAGCAAGGAGTGCTCGGAAGCAGGAGCCCCAGCAGTCAGAGGGCGAGATACAGCAGGCTGAGGTGGGGAGCCAAGCCCAACAGTGAGGAGGGCGACAGTCCCATCTCGTGCCCTCTCCCTGCTGTGGTCATCTGCTCTGTCCACTCCCTGGCCTGGGGTCCAGGTGCCACCCTGTATGGCTGAGGGCACAACTGGTGGTTTACCCCTCAGGCTGGGTTGGCTCCCCGATCCTCTCCCCACTAGCGGCCTCAGTCCCTCTAGTGGTTGGCCCTGCCAGCACACCCTTCAAGCTTCAGTGTCATGACTAAGGGTCTTGCTTGTGGGGTCCCCCAACTCCTTGGACACTGTGCCCTCCGGGGCTGGGGGCACCTGGCCCCTTCTCTTACCCTCTCCCTGTTGGAACCTCTTCCCCTACAGGCTGGGGTCCAAGGGGAGGGGTGCTGGCTGGGGTGAGGTGTCTCCAGGCTGGCCAAGGGGATTGGCATGCAGCCCCACGCCCCACTGTGATGACCCCTGCCTGGCCTGACACCACAAGGATGCCAGGCACCCACTGGAACTAGTCCAGGCTGCCTGGAACGCCGCAGGGGTGACCGAGCTAGCTTTCCAACGACTGGAGGGTCTACGAGGCCTGGCCCCCGCCCCACGGGAGAGGGTCCAGCGTGGCCAGCACAGCGTGGAGGATCAGGGCGGGTGTCTTTGGGCGTCGAGGTGAGATGTGTTGTGGCAGCTCCCCCGCTGCCCGAGGCCCGCCTGGAGCGAACACTGCTGGTGGCTTTAATTGCTTTCACATTCGATAGGCTGGCCTGTGACAGGCCTCTTACACTCACTGCGTGCCAGCCTCTGTACCCCAGACGCCCCCCCCCCCTTCAGGGAGGAGCCTAGACTGAGACCAAAAACCGCATACCAGATGGGGGAGCTGGCCTTGCTACCTGCGACATGAGGATGGTGCCTCCCAGAATGAACAGGAGGGGACCCGGGGCCAGACAGTAGCAGGTCGCAACCCGCAGGAGAATTGAAACTTTTCTTCCTCAGCGGCCCCCATGCTCCATCTGCTCCTGCCTGATGACTGATGAATCCAGACAGGCACCCCCAGAAAGGCGTCGCTGGGAAAAGCCGCACACCCGTCCTATCCTTCTGTCTGCATGCGGCTGAGGCTGTGTGGGGACCAGCCTGCCGACCACCACACGGTCTGGCCCAAGCCTCTGCTTGGACACTTGCTCCTTTCTGGGTCAAAGGCAGCTGGTGAGCAGGGGGGCCCTAAAGGCTCCTTGTGAGGATGAACTCTGGTACCGGCAAGCCACCCCCAACATCATGGGTTCTGCACATCCAGGCGAGGGGAGGGGTACAGACAGATGAGGAGACAGCATTATAAAACAAAACATTTCATTTGGTCCATCAGAGCCTGAGTCTGGAAACACCATGGAGAATCATCCTACGGGGCTGGGGATGGCTGATAAAATAGTCTCTGTGTGAGAAGAGCTGGCTGTATGTACAGGGTTAAAAATATTCACAGCTCAAGAGTAAAAGGAGAAAATATAAAGGAGGCCCAAAGGGGAGTGCAGTGCTTCCTGGTGTTTCTCCAGTTGTAAACCCCCCCGCAAGCCCCAGGGACGTGAGGGGCGGTGGGCAGAGCCGCCCACTGCCTAGGGGCGGGAGGGCAGAGGCCAGGCGGGCCCCTGGAAGCTGGCCTCATGTCCACAGGCAGGTGCAGGACTTTGAGCAGCCATGGGGGAGGATGGCTGGGAGGCAGCCCAGCAACCTGGGCTTCTGAGGCAGGGGAGGCGCTGGGAAGAGCCACAACCTACCCTGTGTGCCCATACAGGGCTGGCCAAGGATTTCTGTTTGGACCCTGGTCTTCCTGGCAGAGGTCAGTGGTGCTGAGGACAAACCACCTCACCAAATGGCAGCTCCTGACCCACAGCCCCCGGGGCATGGCTTCGATCCTGACTAGTGGTCCAGGAATTGCATAGTGTCGCCAGAGGGGGCAGGCAGCTGGGACCCTCCCCATCCCTGGTCCTGAGCCCATGGTCGCCAGGCACCTGCCTCCTGGGATACACTGCTGGGATTCCAGGGACCCCTGCTTGCCTTGTGGGGCCGGAGGGGGTGGGAAGATGGGCTCTTGAAGCAAGCTGGGGATAGGAGGCTCATGCCCCACAATGGGTGGTCCCTGCTCACACTGGGGTACTGGCCTCTGACCCCCACAAGGGGGGTGGTCCCTGCTCACACTGGGGCACTGGCCTCTGACCCCGACAAGGGGGGTGGTCCCTGCTCACACTGGGGTACTGGCCTCTGACCCCCACAAGGGGGTGGTCCCTGTTCACCCTGGAGTCCTGGCCTTTGACTCCCACATGGGGGTGGTCCCTACCCATCTCAGGGTCCCAACCTCTTACTCCACAAGGGGGTGGTCCCTGCTCACCCTGGGGTCCCAGCCTCTGACCTGCCCAAATTTGGTTTTGTAAATGGAGCTCTTGGCTGCCTCACACAGGCAGGAGGCCCCAGGCCCACAGGAAAGGGCAGCCTCACCTCAGCCCTGGCAATCTGAACCCGACCTCGAGGCAGGCTGGTCAGAGGAGCTGGTGCACAGTCCCCTCACGCTAGAAGCGGGTTGGAGGTATTCTGCTTGGCGGCTGGGAGGCCCAGGACAGGAGGGAGGGGCAGGGAGGAAGGCCCAGGGAAGTTTGCTCTGCGGCTTGCAGCTCCCTGGGTGGGGTCCTGAGATTCTGGTTCAAGCATCTTCTGTTGGGGTCTCCCTCCTAAAGTGCATGTGGGAGGCAGGCAGGTGAGGGCAGGGCGGTCACAATGGCCGGGGCATGTGCAGGCCAGCAACCTCGGGTGTGAGTGGGGGGCTGTGGGTGCCCCTGGAGGCTGTCCAGTCGCTGAGGAAGGCCTGGGCTGCCTTGCGGTGTGCCAGGCGGTGGGTGATGGAGAAGCCGGCGTTGCCCTCGAGCTGGGACAGGATCACCAGGACCTGCCTGGGGGAGGGGGCCGGTGAGGGCCAGTGGAGGCCAGGGAGTCAGAGGGACGGGGGCGGTGCCCACCTGTGCAGGGGTGGCACACTGTCCTGGGTGCGCAGACTGCCGCGTGTGGACACCACGTTGAAGCTATCGGAGCAGTCACACTGCACGTGCAGGTAGGACTTGGGGTGCCGGTTCTCCACCACCACGATGAGCCCCGCCCAGCCATGCGTCAGGTAGTAGCAGGTCATGCCCTCACGTCCCTGCAGGGACAGGGCAGGTGTGGGTGGGGTGAGGCCTCCTCCTCCCTGTCCCTCCCCTTTCCCCCGCCAACCTCACCTCATGCCGTTCCCCTCGGCTCTCCGTGAGCAGGATGATGGCGTCTGCCAGCGTGGTTGACTGGGCCTCCACGGGCTCCACCATGACCAGCCTTGAGCTGTACACAGCCAGCACATGGCCAGGTGGCTCCAGGGAGCAGCGCGGGACCCCTGCTGAGGGGCTGGAGGCTGTGGAGGGTGTGAGTGAGGGGGCCTGGGGGCTGCAGGGGGGAGGGTTGGGATCGGG
>NW_005362155.1:1821016-1829820 GCF_000412655.1 Myotis brandtii | reverse complement strand
TGTTACCTTGGGTGGCGGCCAGTGGGCCCGGCGTGGTGGGGCTCCAGTGGTTGAAGGCACAGCACACCACGGCGTACTCGCCGGGCTCCAGCATCACGTCACAGTTGACAAACTTCTTGACAGCTCGCTTGCTGTGGGCCAGCAGGCGGCCCAGGCTCAGGCGGCCACCGCTGCCGAAGGAGGCTCGGAATACCAGGACGCACAGGTCCAGGAGGTGGCTGTCAGCCGAGTCCGCGCGCCTACAGCCAGACCCAGGAGGGGTCACGGGCAGCACCTGCCGTCTGTGGCTCTACTGCCCCATGGCCCCACCCTGCCCCGTTTCCACAAATCCCCCAGATCCGCCTGCCCACCCCAACCAGTGCTCTAGTCCCACCCACCCTCTCCCCCACAGACCACAGCCTCCCTCACCTGCTACCCTCCTGGAAGAGGGCAAACTCCAGGGACGCACGCTCCAGCACGGTGAGCGCTGTCACCCCGACAGGCCCACTGGCCGAGCTGGGGAAGCAGCCCTGCACCCGCACCTCCTGCCAGTCCGAGTGCACTTTGCAGATGTCCACGGAGTCGAAGTACCTGAGCAGTGAGCGGACAGCCCACTGAGCAGCTCCAGACACAGGAGCCGTCCCCATCAGGGGTCCAGGCACCTCCCTAAGCCTCTCCCCCTCCCCTCTCTGCCCCACTGTGCCCTGGCCACTTCCTGGGACCAATGTCCTAAAACCCTGGTCCTGGCTGTTGCCCATGAACACCACTAGGAGGCCCCATGCCCAAGGATGACCCAGAGAGGAAAGAGTCCTGAGGGCAGAACCCAACGCCCACAGTCTCTCTCATCACCCCCACCTCCGCCTCAGGTCTCAGAGGGACAGGCCCGGCTCCCCAGGTAGGACACACTGGGTCAGGGCAAGGGAGTGAGGGCAGCGACAGGTCAGGTGGGCCTAAGTGAGGGTGGCTAGAGCACAGGTGGCCATGAGGTAGACATCGGACGCCCACTGCTGCAGAGTCCAGGTACCTGATGAAGTCGCTGTACTCCATCCAAAAGACACCTTCACTGCTGCCGTGCGGCATGAGCTCACCACGCAGATGCCCTGGCCAGTGTGGCCACTCATCCGACCAGCTGCCATTCCAGGAGAAGCGGCCCCATGGGTTCCGGAGGCGCAGGAGCCTGTGGACCATGGGGCTGAGGGCCATGCTTCCACCACACATCCACATGCCCTGGCTACCCATGGCCGGCCCAGCTCCTACCTGGAGCCCTGGACATCACGGACATCCAGGATGGAGTAGGCGTGGCGGGGGCGCAAGCCCAGGCTCTCGTAGGCAGCATCGTCCACCTTCATGTTGCCCCCCCCACAAGAGGCGCCCATGAGGAACCTGTGTAGGCAGAGTGGCCTAGCTGACCGGGCAGGCTTGCTGACCTGGGGTTCTTAATGATGGGGCCCCGTAGGAACCAGGAGCCTCATTCACTGAGGAGGGCTCACTCACCAGGGGACTTGTTACCCTGAGGGTGGGGGTCCTGCCTGCCTGTGGGGGAGTGC
Organism: Myotis brandtii; assembly: GCF_000412655.1. NCBI lineage: Eukaryota > Metazoa > Chordata > Mammalia > Chiroptera > Vespertilionidae > Myotis > Myotis brandtii. The sequence goes on along the minus strand of NW_005362155.1, from coordinate 1,828,294 downwards.
AGGTCCCAGGAACACAGGGAAGACACACAGGACTCAGGAAGTGTTGGCCTGCTCCCTACACAGTGGCCCAAGAGCTCACAGGGTTTGGGCTGGGAGTCGGGAGGCCTGGGTCCCATCAGCTCAGGGCCACAACTTCCTGAGGGGAGGGGGCGGTGGTCATGCCCAGTACCAGCTGAGAGCAGGGGGTCTCAGCACCAACAAGCCATCTCTCTCGGGCTTAGGATTTGGGGCCTCCTTACAGACACGCTGGCCAATGCGTGCGGGTCTCAGAAGGCAGCCCACTTCCCCCGGGTGCCTCCATGGGCTAGCCCCACAGGTCTCCAAGCAGGTGCTGATGGTCATCATGGCCCAGGTCAGGATGAGGCCTGCTAGGTACAGGCTGATCAGCAGTATTCTGCCTACTGCCCTGGACTGGCAGGTGGGACCCATGAGCCAGCAGTGGGAGATGACAGGGCTGCAGGCCAGGCCTTCTAACTAACTGTGGTCAGCCCACATTGGAAACATCTTATGAAACACAGGCTGTCGGTCAGAGGGTACTTGCCCCTGAGTAGCCCACCGCTCCAGGCCCCGCCTGGCTGTCCCCTTGCCTCCTCTCCCAAAGCTGCCGCCGCTGCAGCACCCGCCCCTCTTACCCAGCCTCCTTAGAACTCAGCATTTTGGCCCAGATGAGGTCAGTGTCAACGGGTTCCTCTCGGGGGTTAGTGGAGCTGACCTGCAGCGCCAGGCTCTCACAGGGGGCCCCGGTGAGGGTGGCCAGGCCTTCGATGGCGCGCCCTGCCTGGAGGGCAAAGTAGGAGCCGTGCAGCTTGGCCAGCGCCTTCTCAATGAGGGCCACCCACAGCTGCTTCCGCTGGGCCTGCAGGGAGGGGCCGAAGTCACGAGGCCCACCGAGACCCTCCCCTCGCCCACCCCACGCCCATCCTCCCTACCACCTGCGAGAAGAGGAGGAAGCCGGCCTCGTCGCAGGGCAGCATGTCATCCACCAGCACCGTCGTCCACGTGCCATCCTTGCAGAGCCGCACCTGGTAGGCGCCCTCCGGGCACAGGCTGCGTGTGACCATCACCCGCTCAACCAGGTCAGGCCGCTCAGCCAGCACAGCTAGAGCACTCAGGAACCTGTGCAGAGCCGGGGCCTCACTAGAAAGCACGACCAGACTGTCCCACCACCCGGCCTGAGCAGATACCCCAAACTCACCAGCAGTTGCCCAGCAGCCCCTGTAGGATGTCCGAGGGTCGGAGAGTGTGGAACACGGACCAGGAGGTGCTGTGGTCCCTGAAGACAGAGCAGTTGATCTCGTGGGGCCGCAGCCACTGTCTCACGCGCTGCTGGACACTGTCGCCTGCAGGGAAGCCCACAGACTTGGGCCCGGGTGGAAAGCTGTCATCCACGAAGTTCACGCCGTTCTGCAGAGACCATAGCCACATATGCTCAGGCTGAGTTGGGCCGCCCCAGGCCCGAGATGCACCTCGCTCCACCTGGCAGGCCAGGACAGCACCCTGAAGATGCTACCTGAGTCCCAGAGGAAAGGGGGTAGGTGTGTGTGTAGCTCCCCTGACCTGTGTGGTGAACTCAGCTGTGCAGGCATGGGGGACTGTAGCCAGCCATGTCACTGAAGCCTGGCGACAGGTCAATGGGAGGTATGTGTGCCCCAAGGAAATGGTGAAGCCACCAGCCTGGAGGCTGCAGAGGTGGAGGGCATGGGGCACAGGGAACCGGGCAGCCTCCCCAGCTAGTCCATGGCCCACCACTTAAAGGCCCAGGAAGAGAGGTGGGAGGACCCAACTGGGATGGGGAAGGCAGGACACAAGACCAGATGGGCCGTGAGGGTGGGTTATTGGCAGTGACAGGGGCAGCAGCCCCCCTCCCCCAGTTGACCTGAGGGTGACACTATCCTGGGCTCAGGCCTCCCACAGCTCCAAGGGCAAGAGAACCCCGAGTTTTGGCCATGTCTCCACAGCTGAAGGAAACACAGGGCCTGCCTGTTGGCAGGAAGCCTGTCCCCACCTCCTTGTGGCTTCAATGTCTATGGGAAATCACACCTGAGAGGGGTCAGGACCACAGACTAGGAGGCCATGGACTCTTGTGGGCAGAGAGAAAAAAGGGACAAGAAGTGGATAGTGGGGGCCAGTCCCTCTCAGGTGAGGGGTGAGTAGGTGCCAGGCTAATGCTCAGAGCTCGGGGAAGAGAATGCTGCCTCTCTTCCGCTGGTCCCTCCCTCTCCGTGGCTAGAGAAGGGCCTGCAGGGAAGGACAAAAGATGCAGAGAGAGGCCCATGGGAAGGGGAGCATCAGCCCTGGTGGGTGGACCACTGTCCTGAGGGGACTCACCTCCCGGCAGAAGGCCACGATGTTCTCCCAGAGGGCCTTGGCCTCGCCCTCGTCTGTCTGCCGCCGCTTCTCCACAAGCATGCTCTCCCTGCGCCTCAGGGGCACAGCACCCCTGCGCTGGGCCTCCAGGAGCTGAGGCGTGTGGCAGGCGGCACAGTGCTTAGCCCGTGGCCCATTGAGCAGTGTGCAGGCAGGGCAGGCCCACTGGCCCGGGCGCTCAGGTGCCTCAGGAAAGAGGCGGCTGGCTTTGTGGGCAGTGCAGAGGCTGGGCTTGTCGGCGCTGCAGTCAGGGCAGCGGACAGGGGGCTCGCTGTGCTCCTGGAAGCCATGTAGCTTGGAGCAGCCACACGCAGTGCACCTGGGGGCCACTGTGGGGTTCTTGAGTGTGCACTTGGCGCACGACCACGTGGTGAAGTCGGGGCTGGAGGGGCTGGCCGGCGTGTAGCGCACGGCATCGCCGGTCAGGTCGATGACGTCGCTGCTTGGAGCGGCGGCACAGGCTTCGCACAGGCTGGAGGGGCCGGGGGCCGAGCAGGAGATGCAGCGGTGCAGCACCGAGCCGCCCTCGGCCTCCTCCTCCTCCAGAGCGCTCAGCCGCTTGCCTGACAGCAGCTCTGCCAAGCGGGAGGCCCCAGTTGAAGTCCACCCTGGGCTCTGGGGAGGCCCCTTAAAGCCAGCAGGGGGTGAGGGCTGGGTGGCCTCAGGCACCGGTGGCTGCAGCTGGGGGGGTACCTCACGGCGGCTGCGAGGCACAGGGTTGTTCTGCAAAGTGGGCAAGAAGGGGCTGAATGGTGGCACCCGGGGTGGCTCCTGGTCAGCAGCAGAGGGAGGGTCGGCCTCAGCACCTTCCCCCGGCTGAGGTGGGGCAGGTGTGATGTGGAAGCCGGCGGGGGCCACAACTTCAGGGACCACTAGAGCCTCAGGAGGAATCCTGGGCAGCGAGAGTTTCCGGGGGCCGCCACAGGCAGAGCAGGAGCTGGCGACGGGAGTGTTGTGCAGTGTGCAGCGAGGGCAGGCCCAGCCGCTCCCAGGTTCTGCTGCCCCGCCCTCCTCCTCGGGCCGACCCACAGCTGGCTCCGTGGTCACTAGTTCTTCTGTCTGCACTGGACCCGTCTCCTCCTTGCAGCTGCCCTTGGGCTCCACCAGGATGGTGGGTGGCTTGGATAGGACCCCGTTGATGACTGGCAACAGGGAGGTACCAGGCACGGGCTCTGGGGCAAAGCCACACACCTCGCAGGCCTCCTTGCCCAGGAAGTTCCGGAATGTGCATCGGGCGCAAGACCATTTCTGCTCCTCAACGCTGAGCCGCAGGATCTGGTCGAGATCAGGCTTGTGCCGGGGGGCCTCACAAATGGAGCACTGGCGCTGGCCGGCCGGGTTCAGGAAGGTGCAGCGCGCGCAGGACCACTCTCCAACCGTGGCCATGGACCCGGGCGAGTGCGTGTGGCTGCAAGGGAAGGCCCCAGTCAGTAGAGGCCCACAGGATGGGGCCCAAGTCTCCACCTGGGACGAGGGGGGTCAAGCCAGCAGGATCTGTGCCTTTCTGGGTTGTGACAGACATCATGCCTGTGAGGGGCTTGAGGACTCTGAGGAGTAAGAGGCCCCCCAAAGCCTCCGAAGAACCCCATAGCTCTGTCCTCAAATCCTTTCTGGAGGGGTGGACCTGTGGGCATAGAGGAATGGGGCTGAGCCACACCATCTCAGTAACCACAGGGCTCTGCTTGTTCTGTCACAGGGAAGAATAGGACTGTACTTGCTCCACAGGATAAAGGGCATCAACAGAGCACCCACAGTGAGCATCATGCCCTGAGGTGAAAGAATGCATGCTTTCCTCCAGGTCAGGAACTCAGCAATGCAAGTCAACATTATACTGGAGATCTAGCCAGTACAATTAGGCAAGAAAAAGAGATAAAAGGCATCTAATTGAAAGGAAGAAGTAAAACTATCTCCATTTGCAGATTAAATAATCCTACACAAAATCCCAAGAATCTACAAAATAAGAAAACAACTACTAGAGCTAATAAATGAATTCAGTAAAGTTTAAGGCATGAGATCAACACACATAAATAAGCAATATTTCTGTGCCAGCAGTGACCAATCTGAAAAGGAAGTTAAGAAAACAATACTGCCCTGGCCAGTGTAACTCAGTGGTTAGAGCATCGTTCCATATACCGGAGGGTCATAGGTTCAATTCCCGGTCAGGACATATACCATGTTTTGAGTTCGATCCCTGGTCGGGGCACATGCGTGAGGCAACCAATCGGTGCTTCCTTCTCACAATGGTGTTTCTTTTTTTCTCTCCCTCTCCCTTCCTCTCTCTCTATAATCAATGAAAAAGCATGTCCTTGGGTGAGAATAAGGAAAGAAAGAAAAGAAAGAAAAGAAAGAAAAGAAAGAAAGAAAGAAAGAAAGAAAGAAAGAAAGAAAGAAAGAAAGAAAGAAGAAAGAAAAAGGAAGAAAGAAAGAAAGAAAGAAAACAATACCACTTAAAATAGCACCTAAAATAAGAAAACACCTAGGAATAAATTTAACTAAGGAGGTGAAAGACTTGTATTCAGAGCTACAAGAATTGCTGAAATTAAAGACCTAAATAAATAGAAAAACATCCTATGTTCATGGATTAAAAGACAATATAATTATGATGACAATACTACTGAAAGTGATCTATAGATTCAATGCAATCCCTATCAAAATCCCTATGGCTTTTTTTTTTGCAGCCATGGAAAAAAGCTGCTTCTAAAATTCACACCATATTACAAGAGCTCCCAAGCGGCCAAAATAATCTTGAAAAAGAGGTAGAAAGTTGACAGTGTGGTACTGGTGTAAGGACAGACTATATGTCTATACTATGTGGTTTTTATGACCAATGGAACAGAATGGAGAGGAGAGAAATAAACCCTCACATATATGGTTGAGTGATTTTTTAACAAGGGTTCCAAGACCATTCAATGGGGAAAAGATAGTCTTTTTAACAAATGGTGCTGGACAACTAGATATAAACACTAAAGAATGAAGTTGGGCTCTTAGCTCACAATGTATTCAAAAATCAACTGAAAATGGACCAGTGACCTAAATGTAGGAACAAAAACTGCAGAACTCTTAGAAGAAAACATAGGTAAAATTTCATGACCTTGGATGTAGCAATGGATTAGTTGTTATGACACAAAAGCATGGGCAAATAAAGGAAAAAAAAATGGACTTAAAAAAAAAAGTGAAAAGACAACTTGCAAAATGGAAGGAAATATTTTCAAACTGTATTATCTGATAAGGGTCTTGTATCCAGAATATGGAAAGAACCCTTAAAACTAAACAACAAAAAACAACCTGTTTTAAAAATTCACAAAGGACTTGAATAGACATTTCTACAAAGAAGATACACAAATGGCCAATAAGCACATGAAAAGATGCTCATCACTAGTTACCAGGGAAACGCAAATCCAAACTTGCTGAGACACCACTTCACACCCACTAGGATGGCCAGAATCAAACCTGCTGGTAAGTGCTGGTGGAACTGTGGAGAAACTAGAGCCCTCCCCTACATTGCTGACGGGAATGCAAAATAATAGTGCAGCCGCTTGGAAAACAGTCTGGCAGTTCTTCAAAAAGTTAAGTTGACCTACCATATGACCCAGCAATTGCACCCATGGGTATCTACCCCAAAGAATTAAAAAGTAGTATTCTAACAAACACACACACACACTCTCTCTCTATTCATAAGAGCCAAAGATGGAAACAACCCAAATGCCCACCAATGAATAAAGAATGAAATTCTGGCGCATGCTATAACATGGATGAATCTTGAAAACATGCTAAGTGAAAGGTGCCAGACACAAAAGACTACATGTTGTATGATTCCATTTATAGGAAACGTCCAGGACAGGTAAATCCATGGAGGCAGAAAGAGGACTGGTGGTTCTAGGGGCTGGACAGCAATTGTATGATGGGCACAAGGTTTTCTTCTGGGGTGATGAAAATGTTTTGGAAGTAGGTAGAAGTGTAGAAGTGATGGCTGCACATTGTGAATTTACTAAGTACCACTGAATTGTTCACTTTGAAACCGTTTTGTTACGTGAATGTCATCACATAAAAAAAGCTTGAGTACATGAGAGGGCAAGGGTGTGCGTGGTCATCTCCAAGCTGGCTCGCAGCTGCCTCTCTGCTTCTGGAGTTTCCAGGGACCCCCTGGGTAGGAGCCCATTCTGACACGTGCTGAGGGTTACAAGTATCTGACCATAAAATGCAACCTAGCAGTGTTCGCAGCACCCACCGAGTACATTCCTGCCTAGCGGAGGACACAGCCCTTTATCCCTATGCCAAGGCCCTTGGACTGACCATCTCCAGCCATGGGTAGTGACCCATCTGCACTTCAGCAGCCCCTGAGCTCTGCAGGGGCTGAGTACTTTCCACTCATCTGCCCACTTGGACCACTGCAGGCCCAGTTCTGCCTGGCAGAGGTTCAAGGAGGCAGCTCAGTGTCTTGAAGCAACATGCAAACCCTCTTCCTCTCGTAGCCCGTGTCCCAAGGTGGTGGGGGCCAGGCTGCCGAGCCTGGGGAGAGCGAGTGTTTGTGGGGAAAGGGGAGGGACACCAGTGTCCTGAGCAGCCTGTGCCAAATTGCTAGCTACAGCCGGACCTGAGAGATCCTGTGTGCAGCAGGACACTGCCCTTCTGGGATGGATGGCGACTGGCTGGGGGAAGGCACCTGGGTGTGGCTGGAGAACGGATAACACTCAGGGTGGGCTCCACCCCATCCGGAGCTTCTATCCCAGGAGGCCTCTGGCTGTGCATCAGGGGGTAGGGAAGCTGCTGTCAGACATACCCAGGACAGCTTTACACCTCAGGGGTATGGCAGACCCTCAGGCCCTGGTCCTGGAGCGGGGCCCCCAAGGGAGCCTTGTACCACAGGCCAGGTGTGGCCAGAGGACACGGAGGTGGGAGTCAGGAGACCTG
>NW_005362155.1:1806309-1820939 GCF_000412655.1 Myotis brandtii | reverse complement strand
CCCACCCCCTTAGAGTCCCCTGCACAGCCTGCCTGGAAAGCTGCTTGGAGCCTTGGAATGCAGCTCCCTTTGCTGGTGGGTTCTTGGGCATCTGGCCTGCCCACCTCCCCCAAGGCTGGGCCTCGGCTCCTCCCGGTGCAGAAGAAAGGCGCTCAGGCCCACAGCAGGGCAGGTGGGATGCTCCCGAATGGTTCCTCCCACCCAACATGGGCCACAGGTCTGAGAGGAGGGGGAGGCTGACCCCTTAACCTGCCTCTCAAGGGCTAATTTGGCTTCAAGTGGGTGTCCATACACCACAACACACACTCTCCTACACGGCTGCTCTGCTGGCAAAAAAACCAATTGTTCTCTACAACAAGGCACGAAGCTTGTGCTTCTAATGCTAGACTCACACCAAGCCCTTTTGGTTTAGGAAGAAAGAAAACTTGCCTCTTCAATAACAAATAGAAAAATCCACCCTGGGCAACACAACTGTTGCCCAAGGTCCAAGGCAAGCTCCGTGAAGCCACCTTCCTGTGTGACTAGGCCTTGGGGTGAGTGAGCATAGTGGGCCTGGCCAAGGGCCAGCTCAGCGTTAGCCCTGGCTTTGGTGCTATGTAAAGCCTAAGAAATCTGCCTGGACAACATTCTCAACCCTTTTCCCATTGTTCCCCATTAGAGAAGGGCCCATAGTCAAGATGTGGCACAGGGTGTTCCCACCCCCACCACGTGCACACACAGGTTGGGGCCTAGGCAGCCTCCACCCCAACCCCAGGCTCAGGGGATGGTCACCCGTCCTGTGTACCCCACCTGGCCTGGGAGGTCTCCAGAGAAAAGACTCAGGACCCTCCTAGGACGCACCTGCCTTGGGCTCCAGGCGCCTGCAGGTCCCAGGCACACTGAGCAAGGAGAGCCTTGCAAACACTGGGAGGGCAAGGATCCCAAGTCCTGTTCACTGTGTAACCCACCAGCTGGCCAGTCCCTGGCCTGGGCTGGCTGCACACAAGACAAGGTGTCTGCTGGTCCTGGACAGCACCTGGGGACAGGGCAGGTTCCACAGCTGTCCTGCGGACAAGGAGAATCAGGAAGATTTTGTCTGGAGTTCAGAAAGGTTTAAATGAAAATAGTGCCTAGAAATCAAATTTAGCCCTGGGGAAACAGTGAGCTGGGCAGCCTTCTGGCTAGGAGGCTCTGGGGATGGTGGTGGCACAGCTACAGGACTGGCACAGTGCTCCCTCACCGACCCAGCAACCTGCACCTTACAGCTCACACCCATCTTGGTGTCATCGGTGGTGAGAAGTGGCTCAGGGGTCAGTCAGTGATGAGTGAGTAAAGGAACCCTGAGCAGGGGAGCAGCTGCTCTGGGCCACCCTCAACGGCCACCCTGACATGTCTCAGGCCCAGAAGACACTCAGCGAGGCCCAGAGACCTGAAATCCCCGGAGTGTCCGAAGGTGAGGCCAGACCGCCAAGCAAAGCCTAGAAATAAGAGAAGGTTGGGAACCTGGAGTCAAAGCAAGCCCTCCACATAAAATGTTCCCAAGTTCTATGACACTCACTCAGAGGCTGTCACTTGTGCTCCAAGACACAGAAGCAATCACTGGCTGCCCGAGCTACTCCTTCCAACAGGAAGACCAGGTAAAATGGAAGATTGAGACAACTGTCCAGAAAAATTCAACAACAAATACCTTCTCTACCCTCATTATCTGAGTCACTAACACTCGCTTCTAATTCAAAAGGGAGGTTATAGACTTGCTCTTGGGGCTCTCTGTGAAGTCCACACAGTGCCCAGGACATGCATGTTTGCAAGGATGTGGAGTGGCCCCATCCTGGGAGATGAGCTTTTTGCTTCTCTGGAAAGCTGAGAGCAATAGTGTCCACACACAAAGCCAAGCCACTGGACCTGAGGACCTGCGGCTGGGCTCCTGGACTCCCTGCTGGTTCCAAAATGTGCTGGAGGCCTCGTCTAGAGGTCGCCTTCAGCCGGCCTTGGGTCATCCTCCTCGTCTCTGTGTCCCAAGGGAAGGCCCAGAGCTTGTACACAGCCAGTGCTCACACCAAACGTTGTTTGTTTGTTTATTTACTTATCTTTGTTCGTTATTGATTTCAGAGAGGAGGGGAGAGGGAGAGAGAGAGTAGAAACATTAATGATGAGAGAGAATCATTGATTGGCTGCCTTCTGCACGCCCCCTTCTGGGGATCAAACCTGCAACCCGGGTATGTGCCCTTGACCGGAATTGAACCTGGGACCTTTCAGTCCGTAGGCCAAGGCTCTATTCACTGAGCAAACTGGTCAGGGCCCAATAGTTTATTGATTAAGATGAGTAGCTCCTGGGGCATCAAAGTTCCTGCCTCCCGACTGGCAGTGAGTTCTAGGAGATGTGGCCACGCCTGCTCTCTTTGCTTCAGCACCGTAATGGGGCTCTCCTGGCCACGAAGGCCACATGCTGATGTGGAGGCAGTTTCTTAGAATGAGAAAGGGCAACACCAAGTCACCAGGCTGTTGGTTTAAGGGTGTGAGTCAAGATCCAAAGTCTAACACACACACACACACACACACACACACACACCCACACAATGCTCGCAAGGCCTCAGGAAGCTGCCTGGCAAACGCCACAGGGTCCACAGCTCGGCTGCTGCTCACCTGGGGGCCCAGCCTCTTTCCCCGGGACCCAGTAATTCTACTCCTACCAACTTATCCTAAGGAAGTAAGTGAAAATAAAAAGACGTGTGTAGATAGATGGACATTTGAATAGATGCTCAACATCACCAACCATCAGGAAAATGCAAATCAAACCACCACGAGACACCACCTCACACCCACAAGAAGGGCCAGGATCAAAACCATAGATGATAAGTGTTAGCTAGGATGTGGAGAAACTAGAGCTCTCCCCTACATTGCTGGTGGGGAGGCAAAATGGTATAGCTACTTTGGAAAACAGTCTAGCAGTTTCTTAGAAAGTTAAATATAGCACGGCCGGCATGGCTCAGTGGTTGAGTGTCGACCTATGAACCAGGAGGTCACGGTTCGGTTCCTGGTCAGGGCACATGTCAGGTTTCGGGCTCGATCCCCAGTGTGGGGCATGCAGCTGATTATCTATCTATCTATCTATCCATCCATCCATCCATCTCTCCATTTCTGAAATAAATAAAAATATATTTTTAAAAAGTTAAATATAAATTTGCAATAAACTTCAGAAATTCCATTCCAGGTATCTACCCAAGAGAAATGAAAACATACATCACCCAAAAACTTACATACAAATGTTCAGAGAAGCGCAATACTTAAAAAACAAGGGGAAACAACCCAAATGCCCAGCAGCTGAGGAGCGGATAAACAGATGTGCTCCGCAGACAATGGAATGTTATGCAGTCATAAAAAGAACGAAGCATTAACACACGCTGTACATGGACAGACCTTGAAAACATTATGCTCAGTGAAAGAAGCTAGACACAGAACACATAGGATTCTGCTGATGTGAAATTTCTAGAAAAGGCAAATCCACAGACACACAGGAAGCAGAGTGGTTGTCCGGGGATAGAGAGGCATTGGAAACAAGCAGGGTCTTTGTGGGGCATGAAGATGCCGAAAAACTGGATTGTGGTGATGGTGGCACAACTCTATAAACAGACTAAGAAAACCTGAAGTGTATACCTGCTGTGAGGGGTGAATTTGAAAGTAGTAAGTAAGTTTTATCTCAATAAAGCTGGGATACAGAAATGTTCACTAGTACATCATCAACACAGTAACAAGGGGATATTCTCTAATAATTCACTGTACCGCATTCCCAACTCTCACTAGTCCCTCCACCGTCCTGCTCCTGGCACGCCCTTTTGGACCTCAAGCCCTGACCTCCTCCCTCCCCATTCTTGCCTACGAGGGTAACTTACAGACCTCCAAGACTCTCCCACTCAGCTCTGCTAACCCCTCCACCCCCTCCCGGATGCCTCCTCTGCCAGGGACTCAGGCCTCAGCTCCAATGCCATCCCAGGAGGCTGGCCCCCCTTCTGCAGGCCCATTAGGACCCTGTTTGCTGCCCACCTGGCAGGAAAGCCCAGGACACACTTTTGAGACAGGAAGATGTCTATTACCCATTGAACCCACGCTGGGGCACCCTGAGAGAGCAGGGGCTACCACCACCTCTGCTCCAAGGTCTGCGGAACCTGAGCACCGGGCACCCCCCATCCAGCAAGGCCTCGGGACAGGGTGAAAGCAGGGGCGTCAATGCCAGGGTGGGACATTGGAGCCTGACCTGCCCTCACACCAGTCACTCCAGCACCTCTGAGGGGTGACCCAACAGGTAGCCTGAGCTGAGAAACTTGGGCCAGTCCGGCCGCAGCCGAAGGGAGCTGGCATGTGACGGTCAGCCCCTGTGGCACCACAACCCTGCCCCCCGCAGGCAGCCATGTCAGAGCAGGGGTGACACACACAGACAGGTTCCTGAGCAGTGTCCCCCAAATCCGGTGGGAAGCAAGCCAGCATTCTCAGCGCGTGCCAGCACCACCCAGGCCTGGGGTTGGCAGGCTCCCCACCCGCCAGGCAAAAAGCTCCAGAAGCTGCCCCATCACAAGCACCAGACGGAGACCCAGCCAGCTCCTCCGCCAAGCATGGAGCAACCCCAGAGCCTTGCAGGTCTCGTGCCATTAAGGGGAAGTAAGTCACCAGAGAACCCTAAGATATAGGGTCCCCACTTCTCTGCAAGCCCCTCTGCCAAAGGAGGGGCGCCATCAGAGCAGCACTCCCACCCCTGGGGCCCGCCATCTTTCTTACCTTTGGGCCTGGGGGCGTGGGGTTTGGTGGTGCCGGGTAACCAGGGCACTGCCCCAGACAGGTCCCCCGGGGCCGCTCCTACAACAGCCGGCTGCTGCCGGGGGCCCTGGGAAGGATGGCCCCCCGGGGAAGCTGTGATCCGACTCGGTCTCGGTGGCCAGCGAGGAAGCGGAGTTCCCCATGGCCCCCGTGACGGCAGCCGCACTGAGAGCTGGGCCTGGTCACATGCGGCCAGAGCATGGAGGGAGGTGAGCACCCACACAGGAGACAGGGTGGCCGGCTGGTCAAAGTCACACAACAAAAATAAACAGAGAGAATAAAGAGAAAGAGAAGAAACAGCATGACTCACAGGAACAAAGCCCCCAGGAACTCTGGGAGGGTCCCCCAGTGCAAGTGGCCTTGAGGCAGGAAGGGGACAGCCATGGAGCAGGAACTGAGGGCCTGCGCCTGACCCAGCAGCAGGCGCCCTGCAGCACCCACTCCAGGTACCTCCACAGCAGAGGCCCCCACAGGGCTGAGGGACAAGCATCTACAGAGCTGTACCCCCAACACGAGGCACACTGGGGCCAGGAGCAGGGCTGCAGGCGCTCAGCCCCTGCCCTGCCTGCCCCATAACCAGCACCCCTTCTCTGCTCTTGAAAACCCCTATCAGCCCATCAGCTGCCCATAGGGAAGGATGAGGGTGCCACCAGCCACTGGTCTTCAAAGAGAGTTATCTTCAGTGAGAAGAGAAATGACACAATTTTGCTTTATTGTGGAGGAAAGAATCGGGGATATTTAACCAAAGGAAGAGGAAAAACAAGGGAAGTGAGCACAGTGGAGCTGGTGCAGCCCTCAAAGCCAGGCAAAGACCTGCACAACACTGTCTACCCACCGTCCTTCTGAAGCCTCCTGGAGGAGACCGCCCTGACCCAGAGAAACGTCAGGGCCCAAGAGGAGATGAGTGACTTGAGAGGCACTGGGAGGCTGGCCAGGCCTCCAGTGGGAGCCCATCTACACTGCAGGGGAGGCCCTACCTCCACTGGCCAAGTAGAGGAATGAAACACAGTCCAAGAGCATCCACCATGAGACGGAGGTGGCACATCTACTTTCAAACGAGGCATCACAGTCAGGTTAGGGAAGATGCCACCCAGCCTCCCCTCACCCACTCAGCCAGGCTCTGGGCCAAGGTGGGCATCTGCTTGGTTTTCCAGCTGTGCAGGTGACCACCAGCATAGCCCCATCCCTAGGTCCCCTGTTACCACTGACACCCTTCTCCCAGCTCCCAAAGAAGCCCCATGGTAACGGGGTCAGGGGCTGGAGTGGACCTGGGGATGCATCCTTGCGGCGCAGGCCTAGGGTTTGTGGGTGGGACTGTGCAGGACTCCCTACACGAGAGTGAGCGGCAGCACACACAGTTCTGGGAACCAGCAGGGGCCAAGCACCATGGGACGGTAGAAGTCTGTGACCCCTACCCCGTAAGAGCTTTGGTCAGACGGGCCGAGGACCCCTGCAGCAGTAATGTTCGCCCAGATGCCTTTTCTCCAGGGCACATGGGTAGACAGAGCAGCACCAGCCCTGACCGGCCTGGTGGCCCCACAAGTCACCTGACACTCAGGCCTTCAGCACAATTACAACTGAGCGGTGTGGCAGAGACCCCGTGGTGGTCCACAAAGCTGGCACTAGCCCCACCTGGCCCCAGAAGGATTGTCTGCTGGCTCCAGTCTCCAGGAACACGGTCCAGTAGGAGCACCACGCAAGCCACAGAGGTTGTTTCCAATTCACCAACAGCCACGTACCTCACATAATCCAACACATCAAAAATGTTACCGCGTCAGTATGAGACCGGTGAAGCCACGCGGGAGTCCCGTGACACCATCTTGGATCAAGGTCTTCGGACTCACTCTACTGTGGTCCATGCTCATCTCTGCATGGACGAGCCACGCGTGCTGGGAGCTTCTGTACTAGAGAGCATTAAGCAGGCACAGAGCACACCGCCCGGGGTCAGTTCCACATCAACCTGGGTCACTCAAATCACCAGCCTCTCTCATGCTTACACGTCCGACATCAGAATGAGAACGGCCCCCAAATGTTAAACCCCACGCCACACAGGAGCCCCTGAGGAAAGAGGGCCCAGGTGTTTCTGGCACTCCCCTTTCGCAGCTAACCTGAACAGGTGAATAGAGAGGGGAGGAGAAGACAGGTGAGGCTTGGATTAGGGCCATGCCCAGCAGAGGTGCCATGGAGCAGAACTGCTCATGACTGGGTCCAGGGCTGGTCTGTCCCTGACAAAGAGCTTGGCCCATTTCCATTGGGAGAACAGAGGGCTAGGCAGTGTGGGGAAGCCTGGCCTAAGAACGCCAAAACCATGGTGGGGGACAGGGTCCACAGTGCCAACACCTGGCCCATGCCCCCGGTGACACCACCACGGGCATCTGATGCAGGTAGAGCCAAAGGGACAGCCAGCCCCAACGCAGAGTGAGGATGTGGCCCTGGGCCTCCCAGGGACAGGTGTGGGGCCACAGGCGCCGGGCTCTGCCTGGAGGAAGGAGCAACAAGGTCCTGTGCGGGCTGGATGTGCTGCCCAAAGGGCAAGCTCCCAGAGGACCCACCTGCTCCTCAGCAGTGCCCTTGACAGCAGGGCGGTGAGAGCTCAGGCCTGTCACAGACAGCTGGGTGTGTGCTGGTCCCCCAACCCTGCACACAGTGAGAGCAAGAGGCGCCTGAGCAAGGCCAGCTCCCTGACAGGCCTTTAGGAAACGCTGACCCTGCAGATCCCATCTGGGGCAGGTGGGAGGCCTGAGGGGTGGGCTATGTGGCAGTTGCCAGATTGCTCCTTGGAGGGCAGGGGTAGCACAGGCCCTTCACTGGGGGCTCAAGGAGGACAGAGGCGGCCTGGAAAGCCCCCCAGAGAGAGCTGGTTCCAGAGGGGCCTCTCTGGGGATGACAGTGCCCCAACACTCACACCCTATCTTGACCCAAAGGGAGTGGGGAAAAGCTCCCGGGAGTGAGTCCAACAAAGGATTGCCCTGGTTGGGCAAGGTACGTGGCCACAGTGTGGGCTCTGCTAGCCCGAGGGTCCCACCTGCTTGGCAGTGATGTGGGAAACTCTGCCAGGGCAGGGTGGGTCTGTCCACAGCTGCTGACTCCTCAGAATAACCGGGGACGGGAGCTTTTACAAACACTGTTGCCCAGGTACTGACCTTTGATACGGAACCCCAGGGCCACCTCAGAGCAGAACAGACCCTGCTCCCAGGTACAAGCCTTCTCCTGCAGAACCTGCTCCTCCTCTCACCCCAGGTGAGAGTGTGGCGAGACCATCTGCCAGCCCTGCACTCGGTCCATTCTTTTATTCCTTCATGTACCGTTGCATTCATTCAGCAAATGCCCACCAGGGCCCTGCTGTTTCCCAGGCCCTGTTTTAGGCACTGGATATGGCAGCACTCAGGAACTCTGCTGCAGGGTGCTCACTTTTTGGCTGCTGTGTCTTAAGAAGAGCATGATGTATGTAACACATCTCCAGGCAGAAGCCAGAGAGCACAGATGATGGCAGCACCAGCCTCCTGGATTGTGCAAAGGGACAGGACTCTGAGACAGGGCACATCAGGAGGAGCAACTCTCCCAGAGCCCCGCCCCCACCCCGTCCTCCTGCCCTCACTCAGGAACTGCTGCCCTAGATTTAAATGGGGCGGAGGCCTACATCTGGCCTTGGAAGCATGAAGGTGGGGCTGCTGCCGCCCCCAGAGCACGGGTGTTTGTTAATCCACAGGAGCTGACTGGTCTGTCCGCCAACTCTGGTGCGAGGCGTGTGCCTAGCATGGTGCTCTGAGGACAGCTGGGGCCCATCCACCAAGATGAGGATGACCCTGCATGGGGTGCGCCTGTCTTAATCACGGCAGGTTGGATCCCAGTAACGACAGCCCACCTCACCTGCTCCCCACAGCTCTGGGGGCCTCTGAGGGTGCGTGCTGAGACCTCAGCATGTGAGGCAGGAAAGGGGCACTTCCCTGTGGGTGGCAGGTGAGTTGCTCTCACCAAGTGAGTTTACCTGGCCCAGGGATGGGGTGAGCAGACACCGGCAGCCGGCAGCCATGGGGGCCATAAAGGGGGAGGTGTGGGCCACAACCAGATCCCAATGGAGAGGGATTGGGATTTACACCCTGTTGTTCCAGCTCCCACTCCTGGGGCGCCCTGAGTCTGTGCCCCCTAGGTTAGCCTGTGCAGCGCAAGCCCCATTGCCCCATCCCGCAATCATGGTCCTTCACTGGAAATCAGCCCCGGGACGGGGGCCCAGGAAGGGGACAGAGGGAGAGTGGCCCACCCAGGGGACACCAAGCTTTTCTGGAGCATTGTTGCTTGTGCCCGGGAAACCCATGGCCACCACCCACCATACCCAGAATTACACCCACCAGACGCGAAGGGAGAGCTTGTAGATCTGTCCCTGCAGCCTGAGGACGCTGCTACCAGGGCGGACACCGAGGACGGGAAGCTCTTGCCTGAGTGAGGGAGGCCTCCCCGTCCCTACCAGAAACCAGGCTGGGATCCCACCCCGGAGAGGGCCCCACCCCAGGGAGGGCCCAGACTTTGACCTCCCGGCTCCCGGGGACTGGCAGGACAGCATTCTCCTGCTGCACCTGCTTCCTCAAGTGGGTTAGCAGCTCACCCACATCGACAGCTCCCCTAGAGATGGAGGACAGTAGGGCAGAGTCAGGGGATGGGCCGTCGGGGACATGGCTGTTCCATCTGGGGGAATACCAAGGGACGACAGACGACAGACGGAGCCAGCAAAACAGGTCTGACTTGCGGTGTGCCCCTGAATGACAGGACCACAGCCCCAAGCCTTAGATGCACAGCGCTCGCCAGGCCGTGAGAACCAGGCTTTGTCAGGGCAGGGGGCTGGGCAGAGGGGTTCTGTGAATCAAGGGTTCTGCAGAGAGAGGGGGCACCCACACTGCACTCCAGCCCCACCATTCTACCACGGGTCCCACAGCCCAACTAACCCACAGCACTGGGAGGAGACTCACCCCCCACTGTGAGAGGCCTGAGCTCTCCCACGCCTGGGCCAGTGGCACAGTGAGCTTGCCAACAGCACATCCACCCCGAGGACATGCCCCTTCTCCTGGAAGGTTCTGGACTCTGGCCTTGGAACAGACCCAGCTCCCAGTCTTAGTGGCTCAAGCCAGAGTCCATTGAAGAGCAATGGTGACCAGCCATATGGTCCAGGCTTGGTGGCCACCCGTGGCTTTTGTGCTGGGCCATGTCTTCACCCCCAGGCCAGGCCACATGGAGGATGCCCCACTTCCACACACAAGGCCTGAACAGGGAATTGCCCTCAGTTGCCCTGAGAATATTCCCATGGGAAGTGGCCCAGGGACTACGCCTCCCCCCCCCCCCCCCCCCCAACCCCTTTAAAATCTTTTTATTGATTTTCAAGAGAGAGGAAGGGAGGAAGAAAGAAAAACATCGACGTGAGAGAGAAACATTGATGGGTTGCCTCCTGTATGCATTCCAACCAGGGACCAAAGCTGCAACCTGGGCATGTGCCCTGACCGGAATCAAACCAGTGACCTTTCAGCGCATGGGATGACACTCAACCAACTGAGCCACACCGGCCAGGGCAGGACTACATCCCTTTTGAAGCTCTATCAGTCCCTTACCCAGAAGAGGCCAGAGGTCGCAGGGGATTAACATGGCTCAGCCAGCTCCTCACTGCCTAGTCCAAGACCCTATCTCTGGGCCAACCAATGTGGCGGGTGGGGCTGTTCAAGATCCCAGGGCCCAAGGGAACAGGGCCTCGCTTAGCTACCAGGGAAAGGTGTCCACATGGGACAGGGCTCTGGACAAGCAGCCAGGCACCCACTGAGATTCACCTGGATCCAGGTCCCGGCACCACCAGGCGGCTTTAACCTCCTGTCCTTCCCAGGTGTGGTGCAAGGGCCCAGAGGCCTGCCTTGCTGCAGCCTCCCCCACTCTCACCGTTGCCCTCAGACAAACACCAAGGACGGCCACTCCCCACCCGAAGGGCCTGCCACCACCAACAGTGCTGACCTTTGAGAGGTTCAGGAATAAAAGCTCTGGGCTCTAGAAGTGTAACTACCACTTCTTGTGAGCAAACTTGGGAAGAAACACACCTGTCCCAAATACCTGCCCATCAGACTGGGATGTGCGGCCCAAACATGCTAAAAGGCAGTCACTCTTCTCTTCAGTCCCTGAAGGTCCAGGCCACCGGCTCTAGGACAGAAGTCAGGGCTCCTCGCCATGTGCCCCCCCCCCCCATTTCCTCGGCCCACGCTGAGCACCTGAGACACTACCTACTGACCCTGGTCACTGTGACGGACCAGCTGACAGGTTAGATTTGCTCTACTTTCTGAGGCACCTGCTTTCTGGGGTGGGAGGAGACAGGCCTCTCAAAGTCAAAGGCACAAGTGAGGAGGCCAGAGGACAACCACACGGGATGTGGGGCTGCTTCCTAAGAGGTGAAAGGGTCCCTGTGTGTCCTCTTGTGTCTTTGGAGCCGTATACCACCTCAGCTGTGCATCATAAAGAAGGAAATTGTTTTTCATACGGTTCTATCAGAGAAATGGGACACTCCCAGGATTTTAATTTCTAGTTCACAAGTCCAATACTGGCTAAAGTTGAATACCATTTTTAATGGGAAGAGAAGGTACCAGACAAGCACTCTTGTGTTTTGGCACTTCTAACACTTGTTTGCCAAGTGGTGGCAGCCCTGCTGGCACCCACCAGCCCAAACCGTTTCAGGGGGCGCATGGAGCACTCGAGCCTTCAGCTCACCCCAAGGCAGGCAGATGGGGGGCTCTCTGCAGCCACCTCCAGAACGGCAGGGGCTCCAGGACCCGTTGCCTTTCCTGCGATGCGGCAGGAGCGCAGCATCAGGCAGGGGCAGAAGGTCCTAGAGACGTCATCTGCCCATGGGAACTTAATTCCAAAGGACAACTTTTCGGAGAAGGTGGGTGTGAGCAGGGACTGGCCTGAGGAGGAATTTCCTCTGCTTCAGGTTTGGCTGTGATGACACAGGAGGAGCAGGAAGCCGCAATGACTGCTTTCCTCTGGACACAGACACACCTGACAATTCCAAGTAGCAGCTATTGACCAGCTTCCCTCCTGATATTTGAGCACTGTCCAGGCACAACCCCCAGCCCAGCCACCAGGGAGGTGGGATGCAGCCCTGTAAGCTCCCCCGGACTTCAGAAAAGCCAAAGAGCAGGGCCTGGAGCTGCCGCCGGAGGGTGACAGTGTCTGCAGGACAGGAGGTCTGAGAGCAATGCAAGCGCACACTCTATTGTTTCCTGGGAACCCACCGGTGCTGCTCCTGGACAAGTCCTTGCAGAGGGACAATATATCATTGACGTCTAGAGTAGCCCCTCCTTTGGCATCAGGAGGCCTCACACTGCCCATCCTGGGGCCTCTGTGCTGGGCTAGGACACCTCTGTCCTCCCACAACCCCTGGCTCTCTGCGCCCTGGCAACAGGCCATCTGCAGAGTCCCCACTCAGACCCCTCCAAGGAGGTGAACAGGATCACTGTGTGTCCTCTTGTGTCTTTGGAGCCGTATACCACCTCAGCTGCGCTTCATAAAAAAGGAAATTGTTTTTCATACAGTACTGCTGCCATGACCCACAGTGACATGAGGAGGTGTGGCTGGGCAGGTCCCCAAGCCTGAGAAGTGGAGGCAGCCCAGTCTCAATCTAGAGCCTCCGTGAAGCTCATTCAAAGAGGGTAGAGGCCAGTGAGTCTACTCCTCATCTCCAAAGAAGCCCTGGGGTGCCATTCTAGACGCCCTAGGAGTTCCCTTTGGACTTCAGAGCCAGGGTGACCAGAGATGCCTGCTGGCAAGCAGCTCACAGAGGACACTCACTGACCATCTAGTGAGTGGGACAATGCTGGCAGCCAGGTGCGATGTCAGAGCCCAGTAGAGTGGGAAGAGGGGAAGAGAGAGAAGCTGTGTCTGTTCTGAGAGGTTTGGCAGAAGAGATTCAGTGAGAAACGAGATTATGTTACTGCTGTGAGACAGTCCCATGAGTGCTGATGCTGAATGGGCACAGATGGAACCAGAGAAATAGGTAGTGAGGATGTGCCGGGCAGCCCAGGCAACAGGGGGAGTGAAGAGAAGGTGGCTGAGCCAAGAGCCCCCTCAGAGTCCTGGGGGCATGGGGTGTCCTTGCTCAGGATCTGGGTGTGAACTTTTAATGTCAGATGAAGAAACCACCAAACCCAGAAAACCCACCCCACCAACCCAAACCATTTCCATTTAATCATGCCACCTGCCTTGCCAGCACCCTTCTGTGCCTGGGGTAGTGAGCAGTGTGCAGAGGGCCAAACCAGAGGCTGCTCTATCCCAAAAGGCCATGACTGTGGGTAGCTGGCCCCACCAGGCTCTTCACTGATCAGCTGGGACTCATGAATGACATCTAGGTTTGGGGCATTTTTCGGGCTGCTCCTCAGTAAAATGGGGCTTACTAGAGCGCTGCCTATGAGACAGGCCTGGAGAGCTTGGTGCAGAGGAGTGCGAAGGGGCTTCAGTAAATGTTACCACTGTCAAGCCAGCCAGGTCTGGCCTCTCAGGTGAAGGGCAGAGAAACTCGGCGCTGCCAGCATGACTGGGATAGGGAGGGTCCTATGCGGATGCAGGATTAGGGGGTCTGGTCACTTCCTGCTCTCAGAGCTCAGGTCTGGGGGGCTCAAAGCAGACACAAGATCAGATGGGTCCCTGCCTATAGCCCTGCAGCCACTAAGCCTTGGGCCTAGCAGAGCTTAAACCTGTTTCTCAGAAGGTCATGAGGTCATGGGCCTGTCTGCTTAGGAAAAGTGGCTCCAGAAATTTTCAGATGCAAAGGGGAAGGAGGAGAAGAGGAGTGCTCGTCCTGGGAGCAGATCAACCTGGGAGGAAGTAAGATGTGCCCATCCCCAAGGCCGGGCTGCACGGGCTTCCTGCAACATCACCAGCCAGGCCACAGGACCCAGGTCCAGACTCCCCTGTCCCTGAGGCTCTCCTGCGACTTGGACCAGGAAACACTATCTCTCTCTTCACATCTGAGAAAGTCACTCAGAGAGGAAGGATGGAATTACCCCACCACCTGCCCGGCGTCTGGGGGCTGGAGATAATCACTCGCCACACCTAATGGACACTCACAGCAATCCAGACCTGGGCAGAGGGAGGATTCCAGGGATCCCCAGAGGAGGAGTTCTTGGGAGGAGTTCAGACCCAGTTCAGCACCAAGCTGAGCCATTTCCCCCAAGTTGCAGGACCCCAAGCTCCCTGGCCTGGTTACATGGAGTTTCTGTTGCCTGCAGTCTGGTCCCTGAAAGCCATCCAGTCAGGGCTACGCGACCACACAACAGGGGTTCACTCCTCAGGACCAGAAGGGCCCCTTTGTGGCCAACAGGAAGAACCGGATCCGCCCCGCAAAGATTCTCAGGGATTATCCTTTGTAACTTCCTCGTGTCGCTCCAGCGCCAGGCCAGAGGGGAACAGAGAAGAGGAAGCGTGGGGTGGTCAGTGGGCACACAGGACGCGCCTGCGCATCCCCCCCCCCCCATTCCATGGGGCCACCCCAGGCAGTGTCCAGAGTCCTTCAGTGGGGAGGGCTGCGGGCACTACGGGACACATCACATCCCCTAATGCAGCCGAACCAGGACGTTGCCTGGAAGTTAAGGGCACTCAAGGGCAGGCAGGGGCTGAGGCCGCCGTCTGTGTCCGCAGCATCCTGGGGCTGGTTTCCCAGGGACTAAGATGACCCGGCCCCCGTCTCCCCGCTGCAAGCAGTGAACCCATCCCTCCCCGGGCTCTGTCTAATGCCCAGGAGGCGCCAGCGAAGCAGCAGGTTGACCTTCGCTCCGAGGCCGGCAGCCCTGGCGCTGAGAAGCGCTGCCCACCCTGCCCGG
>NW_005362155.1:1802719-1806056 GCF_000412655.1 Myotis brandtii | reverse complement strand
GCTGTGAATCGCGCGCCGGGACTACTGTTCCCACAGGGCAGCGCGGCGCCGCCAGGCAGAAAGCTCGGGGCGGTGCCGGGGGCGCGAGGCAATCCGGGAGTTGTAGTCCTCGGGGTGGCGGCCTCTGCGGCCCCAACTAGCGCCCTCCAGGCGCGAGCAGACTTTCTGGGCCTCTCCACCCACCACCGCCACTGGAGATGGCTGAGCCCCGGGCATCGGGGAGCACTGCGTGCCGAGTTTATCGAGGAGTAGCAAGATGATGAGCTGAGTATGAGACTGGGACTACAGCTCCCAGGATGCCCTGCGCGGGAGGAATAGACGGGGCCTCAGTATCCGCCTCAGCCTAAGCGCATCCGCTTGCGCCTTGCAGTTTGAAGCATGGGGCTGCGACTGCCGACTGCAGGCGGGCTCCCCGTACCAGCACCCAGCTCCGATCTGGCCCTACGAGTCCACGGGGCTCCTGGACCTTATCTTCCTGCAGGGCCTCTTCAGTCCCTACCTCACCCGTCAGCTGCCTCGAACCGTCTCTACAACTTCTCCGTTCCTCGGTTCCTCTCTAGGGCTTCACGGTCAAAAGCTCCAGTTTCGGTGGGACCGACCTGGTTCTAAGACACGGCCTTGGCACTTAGAGTGTGACCATGTGTGGCTGCGGAATCACTTAGGGGGCAACTTCTCTGAGCCTGTTTCCTCCTCCTTAAGAGAGGGAAACTAATAACTAATTGGGCCATTGGGAGGATGAATTGAGATACCACCACCGAGCAAGTAGCCCAGTGCCTGGCCAGAAGGAAGTCCTGAGACGTGGGAAGCTGGTGTTACTCCGTAGGGGCCTCTGAACAGAACCCGCCCCCTGCACAAGAGAGCCTCCTCAGGCTCCGTTTCCCTTAAAGTTCCCTGTGTGCACCTCTGAGGTCACTCTCACACCCAGCTGCCAGGAAATTGGAGCCCTTCTGCCATCTGTTCCCTAGATGCCCTGCAGGCAGCAGGACATGCAGGAAAACTGAGTCAACAGTTTACCAGACGCAACTGAGAGGCGGCAGTGGGGAGTGGAGATGCAGAGCCCCAAGGACTCGGGCGCTCAGGGACAGACACATGGGGTTCATGGGAAGGCACTGGCCGTGCAGAAGGAGATACGGAAGCAAAGCCCATCAGCTAAGATTCAGGGAGTGTTTGGTTGTGGTTCAATTCTGCCTCAAGATGGAGTGGAGTTTGACAAATAGGAGGTTGGGTAGTGTTTGCTCCAGTGCCCATAAAGGCTAAGCTGACCTCAGGAGGACATGGACAGGGGTCTGCTCCTGGGAGAACATTCCAGCCCCAGGGAAACTTCTGTCTTACCCTCCAGATGCCGCAGTGTTCTGAACTAGACTGGGGCTTCAGCTGCAACCAAGGTAGAGCTGCTTCCTCAAGGCTCCAAGGTAACCAGCTGCCTGCAGCACTGAGCTGTAGAATGACTCAGCCCACCCCCAGCTTCCTTTCCTGCATTAAGGTGACGAGGCTTCTGACCATGTGTGGCTGAGAGGACTGAGTCAAGGGCTGACTCCCACTGGTTCCCTTCCCTGAGAATGTTTGTGGGGTGGATCAGGGGTGGTTGTGTCAAGGCTGGTGTCCACAACCTTGTAACCCCTCAATAAAAGAAAGTTGGTGTTAAGCCAGTGATCAGATAGCCCATGTTCCTGCCAGCTCACTGCAGGTTTTTGAAGAGCCAGGCCATGCAGGGGGGTAAGGAGAGAGCAGGAGCATCCTAGCCCTCCCCAGTAAGGAACCAAGGCCTACTGGGGAGAAAGCCCAGTCACCAGAAGAAGGTCTTGGGAGGCGTTTCTAGTCTGTCGAGGTGTGTACTGTCCCAGCAGGGAGCTGGAAAGAACGGGTTCAATGTGCAATGGGCTGCAGGAGGACCAGAGCAGCAAGACGAGGGACACATCTGTAGAGTCAACTTGTGGTCATCTTAAATATTCTGAGGCACACAGATATAAATTTAGAAAGCCCAGTCACCAGAAGAAGGTCTTGGGAGGCGTCTTCTAGTCTGTCGAGGTGTGTACTGTCCCAGAAGGGAGCTGGAAAGAACGGGTTCAATGTGCAGTGGGCTGCAGGAGGACCAGAGCAGCAAGACGAGGGACACATCTGTAGAGTCAACTTGTGATCATCTTAAATATTCTGAGGCACACAGATGTAAATTTTAAATAACTGTAAAGTAGAAGGTAAGTGACCTTTGACTACCCAGACCTTGACCAGTACCATCCCAGCCAGTACCCTCACAACTCTAAAGATATAGAAGATAACCCGGCCAGTGTGGCTCAGTGGTTGAGCGTCGACCTATGAACCAGGAGGTCAGGGTTCGATTCCCGGCCAGAGCACATGTCCAAGTTGCAGGCTCGATCCCCAGTAGGGGGGTAGAGAAGACAGCCAGTCAATAATTCTCATCATTGATGTTTCTATCTCTCTCCCTTCCTCTCTGAAATCAATACAAAATATATATATTAAAAAAGATACAGAAGATAGATCCTATGAGGGGAGGAAGAGGGGGGAGGTGTGAACCCACCTAGAGAAGGGGTGGGAAGGGCCAAGCAGAAAGATCATTAATACAACCATCCCTGTGCAAATCTACTTGTACCCACACTGTCTTTGAGACACAGCAGTGAACACATGCCCAAATGCCCTGTGGAGCAGAGATTTAGCAGGATGGGGACACAGGAACCTTTATGGGTATGACAGGCATGTGGGACCCAAGGCCAGCAGGCAGGCCAAAATGCACCTGTGTTGGGAGAGACTCACGTGCCAGTTGACTTTATGGAATGACTGGTAATCAACTGCCCACTCCATGAGATGCCCTCACAGGAAAAAGTAAGGGTCCTTCTCTGAGCCTTCATCTCCAATCTGAAATGCCAGCAGGTGGAGGAGGTCCCGGGGCAGCCGAGCTGGGAGCAAAGACAGGTACTCCTTTTTTTTCTTTCAATCCTCACCCGAGGATATTTTTCTATTAATTTTTAAGAGTGGGAAGGGGGGTGGTGGGGGGGAAGAGACACATTGCCTCCAGCATGCACCCTGACCGGGGCTGGGGACCAAACCTGCAATCCAGATGTGTGTCATGAATCGAACCTGAGACCCTTCGGTGTGCGGGCCGATCCTCTAGACCAGGGGTCCTCAAACTTTTTAAACGGGGCCAGTTCACTGTCCCTCAGACCGTTGGAGGGCCGGACTATAGTTTAAAAAAAAACTATGAACAAATTCCTATGCACACTGCACATATCTTATTTTGAAGTAAAAAAACAAAACGGGAACAAATACAATATTTGTATTTGCATGTGGCCCACGGGCCGTAGTTTGAGGACCCCTGGCTTAA
>NW_005362155.1:1745358-1801473 GCF_000412655.1 Myotis brandtii | reverse complement strand
TTTTTGTGCACCGGGCCTCTAGTTTTGAAGTAAAAAAACAAAACGGGAACAAATACAATATTTGTATTTGCATGTGGCCCGCGGGCCGTAGTTTGAGGACCCCTGCTCTAGAAACTGAGTGACACCAGCTAGGGCCAGCAATTCTTTCAGTGGGGACAAGCTGGAGCAGGCCTGAGCTGAGGGCCCAGGCAGCGCACATGGGACAGCTGGAGGAACCAGGGACTGCCACCAGTCTTCTTTCAGGGAAGGGTCAGAGCCTTGCTCTGTGCTCTTCAGAACTGACGACTGTGGCGGGGAGAGGGGGGCTTTGTGGCCAGGCACTTCAGGGTTGGGGGTGAGCATCCCCACATGGGAGGGATGCACTTGGGCCTGGGGGGTGCATGCCTTGACACATCCCACTGTGGCCCCCTCCAGCACACTCTTTGGGGTTTGCCCAGGGCCCGCCCCTCCTGACCCTGCCCTCAGCCACCTGGAAGAAACTCTCCAGGTAGCCCTTCCTGGGCAGCAGCCAAACACTTCTCTGTTTCCATTGACAATGAATTTTCATCCTTTGTTCGCCCAAGTATTTCCCATGGGGCTAGACTCCTCCCTGCAGGGCCAGGGCAGGGATTTTAGCATCAGCTGCTGGTGGGCCACCAGGTGTTTAAGAGCGGACATGAACGGGAGGGGCTGGCAGGCCTCAGTGGGGTACAGAGGAGGAAGCAGCTCCCCACCTCCCTTTCCTGGCTTTGGCCTCACCTGTGGAGAAGACCCCTCCCCACTTCCAGCTTCCCCTCCTAGGCAGAGATGGGTCCTGCAGGCGCCAGACAGATACAGGGTAGGTGGGAGGCAGGTCATCCAGCGTCAAAGCAGAGGCCCTGGCCTCTTCCTGGGCCAGCAGAGACCCCTCTGCAGCAGGCCTGGGAACAGGCCCTCTAGGACCCCCACTGACATTCTGAACCCGGCTGCGGCAGTGCTTTGGCGCCCCCCAGTGACTGAGTGGGCCCAGAAGCCTGGGGTTGAAGCCAACACCCTAGGCACAAGGCTGCCCTATTGGCCAGGACTGGGCCCAATGGGTGGCCTGGTGCAAGTTCAGCCAACGGCCTTGATAATGAGAAAGGACTATCTCTCTGATGGCGGCCTGGGGAGCTTTATCTTCTAAGCACCAGGAGCACAGGTGGGGACCAGGCAGACTAGATATGCAGGGACATGTGCTCCACATTGTCTGGCCCTTCCCTGGATTCCTGGTGGGAGGTTGGCTCCAGGCAGAACCACACCCTCCCAAGCTTTTTCCTTAGTGCCACACCCCAGTGTCTAGGGCTCCACTCTGGGCACCCCTGGAGTCCTGCTACACCCTCACTGATGAGGCCTCTGGCCCTGCTTGCTGCTGGGCAGGCTGTATCCACCTGTCACCACCTCAGGTCGTAAACCCCATGGAAAGCAGTTGGGGCCAGCAGACCTGAGCTCAACTCCCTTTTATGTTGGCTGGGTGGTGAGGCAAGGTCCTCAGCCTCCCTGGGCCTTAGTTTCTCCATTTGTACCTGGCATGCAGGCAGCTCAGTGTAAGGGGGGGGGGGTTGCAGTTTGGGAGATGTTTAGCTAACTCCCTTTCAAGTCAGATTTAGTAACCTTCTTGGTGGTGTCCCTGTGACTATGGTGGCAGCTGAGCTCTCCTCCCAGCCTGCCTCCCCTCTGTCCCTCCCAAGCCCAAGCCTGTTGGGGTCTTGGCCTTTTCTGTGCCTTTGATTTGGGTACTGTACATGGCCTCACCTGGGGCCCTGATTACATGTCCCATGGGACAGCTTGTTCACGAACCTGAGACTTGCAATGCTGCCCGCTCAGCCCATCTGGCCCTGGGTGTCATGTTGGCAGCCGGGCTGCACACAGGGGCCAGGTCCTACTATGATCTCATGGCCCCATGTGGCCCTGCTCCAGGAGTGCCCTTGGACAAGCTCTGCTGGGGGCCCAGCCTGCAGGTGCCATCCTGGGACCTCTCAGAGGTTTACAGCAAGGCCAGAAAGATCAGGAGGGGCTGGCTTGACTAGGCCATCTCCTGCTGTCTGAAGTCAGATGACACATGGTTCCCAGTACCTCAACCACCACCAGGTGGTGCTGAGCCAGGCCCATTGCACTCTACCTCTTGACCCCCACAGGGGAAGGAGCCGAATTGTGTGTGTGCAGCAACAGCTTTAATCTGTGGTGACACAGTCCTAGCTTTGCCCTTCTGCATCCAGGCCGCCCTCACTCTGCCTGGAAGAGTCTTTTTTTTTTTTTAATATATTTTTATTGATTTCAGAGAGGAAGGAAGAGGGAGAGCTAGAAATATCAATGATGAGAGAGAATCACTGATTGGCTGCCTCCTTCACGCCCCCCACTGGGGATCGAGCCCACAACCCGGGCATGTGCCCTTGGCTGGAATTGAACCTGGGACCCTTTAGTCCGCAGGCCGATGCTCTATCCACTGAACCAAACCAGCTATGGCTGGAAGAGTCTTTCTTGAGAAGATGAAAGCAGGGTCACTGTGCAAGTCAGTGCCTGGTGTTTGTGTGAAACATCTCTGGGCAATTTGTCTTTAGTTACAGTACTGCTGAGTGATGGACAGAAACAGACCCAAGACTGTGTCAGCAGGGTGAGGCTGGGCACAGAAAGCAGAGTTCCCATATTTATTATCATACATACATACATATATATATATTTCATGTGTATACACAGATAGTTTTCTCTCTTGGAAGTATTAAAAAAATTGATCAACCTTCAATCTATAAAAAATACCTACTCTACATGATAGAAAAATCTCTCCTCCAAGTTTACACTGATTTACACCCAAGGCTTTCCCCAAAATATACAATACGAGGCAACGTCTTAAGTCTTAGTGTAGAAGGTGGGCCATGTAGAAGATGGAGGGATGCAGGGCAACACACATGCTTACACGCACACACACATGCATACACCTCCCATACGCGGTCACACACAACAGTAGCCAGTTCGTGGTGGGTCTTGGCCCACCTGGGAGTGCCTGGAGGCTCCTGGCCAGTGCTCGGGCTAAGGTGGGCGGCAGGCCCAGCATCCCTGTGGGGGTGACACTGCTGCTCCTGGCAGCGCAGGTGCTGGGCAGTGGTAGTGCAGAGCTGGGCAAGGGAACCCCCACGCTGCTGGGAAGGCCTTGTTCTCTGCTCTTGATCTGTGTCCTTGGACAGCCTGCCCTGCTCGGCCTTCTGCAGAATGTACCTGGGGAAGAATGATGACTTCTAATGACTTTGGACTCCTGGAGGAAACATTTGGACTCTGGCCTGGGAAAGTGGGACTTTACCCGAGGCAGCAAGATCTGCACAGAAAATGGGGTAATCCAGGAGGCCAGGAAGGCCACGCCCCTGGGGAGGTAGCACCTCACCCTGGCCCTGTCTATACCTCAGGAGTCAGAGGGGTCTGGCAATGTCCACCCCTCCCAGATAGTACATTCCATACCATTAGACTCTGAAGTCCTGATTTCAGAGCAGAGGCCCCAGCTCCCACAGGTTATTGTAGAGAGGGTCCAACTGTGAGAACAGATGCATGGCCGGAAGCCCCTGGGCCTGAAGCTGGACTGAGTGACAGCCTGAGCAGCTCAGGGAGACAGCCTCAGAAAAGCTTGGGGGAAGAGGGATGGGCTACAGCTTCTGGTCAGACCCTGACTCGCACTGGCCTCACTGCCTGTCTCTTTCACATACCACCGCATCTGGGGCCTCTAGATGGTCCAGGAGCGGCCGAGCCTTGAGTGGCACCAGGTCAGGAAGCCTGTGCTGACATGCATAGCTGCACCCCAGGTGGGGACCCATTTCCTTCATTTCCTTCTTTTCTCCCCTGACAGGGCAGGATAACGGGAGGGTCTACTATGTGAGAGGGAGCTTATGGAGAGGCTCAT
This sequence comes from Myotis brandtii, assembly GCF_000412655.1. Classification (NCBI taxonomy): domain Eukaryota; kingdom Metazoa; phylum Chordata; class Mammalia; order Chiroptera; family Vespertilionidae; genus Myotis; species Myotis brandtii. The sequence goes on along the minus strand of NW_005362155.1, from coordinate 1,797,593 downwards.
CCCAGCATGAGACACTGTCCTCACATCTCTGCAGAGAGGAGGGGGCAGGGGAAGGCCAGAGCTGAGAGCAGGCCCAATTCCACCTGCATCTGCTGTGGGTTCCAGACCAAGGGCTTCTCTTTCCTTCTCCCTCTTCCACCACCCCATCTTTATGTGCCCCAGCTCAGCTGTGCGCTCTGGGCTCGGGCATGGGACCTGCTATTCTTGGCCCACGTGTGCCGCGGCCATCTCTGTGGTGTTGGTGGAGTCCAGAATCACCCTGGGCTGGGCTGGGCTGCTTCTACTTGACCTCCAGGATGGACGGGTTGGTCTCCATGATGGCCACGATGATCCTGTCAATGTAGTCCTGCAGGCGAAAGTTGATCTCTTCCTGCTTTTGAATCGCTTCCATGAGCTGTGGGAGAAGCAAGAGGTGGGCACTGGACACAGACTATGGGCACTTTCTTTTTTTCTTTTTCTTTTTGAGACTGTGGGCACTTTAGAGTCCCAAGCCTAGGGGAGTGGATACATTACCTCATCGCGGGAGACCGAGCTGATCTCTGCGGCCAGAGATTCAGAAAAGGATGTGGAGAAGAGGTTCTTGGCGCCCTGGATGCTCAGGTTTATGATCTGTCCATTGAGCTCATCGTTCTGCTCCTTCAGGTTACGGTTATCCTAGGGTGGGCAGCATGACAGTGTCATTCCTGGGCTGTGACCCTCCAGAGACCCCTCTTCCAATGCGGGTTGCCAGTAAGCTTCTTCCAGGTATAAGGGTGTCTGCCCAGCAGTACCTGCTTCAGCCTGCGGACCTCCTGCTCCAGCTCGCTCTCCCGGGTACGGCTATTGTACTCCTGTAGGCCTACACTGTTGCTCCGGCCCCTCCTCTGCTCCGCCTCCAGCTTGAAGAGCTGTAGATGCTCCAGCTGCTTCCGTAGGTCCTCAATTAGCTGTGTGGAACCGCAGAGTGAGCAGCCAACCCAGTCCCTGGTTTCAGAACCTCTGCATCGGTCTAAATGCCATTTCTGAGGAGGATGATGCCACGCTTCCCAAACACCACCATGCACCCAGTACCTCCCCCCATCCCCCACCCCCCGCTGAAAGCAGTGGGCTCCCAGCTCACTCCAGATGGGCCCTATGGATTCTGGGACCTCACTAGTGGGCTCCCAGCTCACTCCAGATGGGCCCTATGGATTCTGGGACCTCACTAAGTGACAGTCCTGGGCTTGTGTTCACCTCCTGGGTTGCCTCCTTGTCCTTCTGGAATTGGTGTCTCTCGTGACTCAGCCTGTCCCCCAGCTTCCTCCTGTTTTCCTGCTCGTCACTGAGCCGCAGTGACAACTCTTCAATCTCATCCAGCAACTTCTGTTTCTCCTGCAAAGTTAAACACTTGCCATGGACACACTCACCTGCCACCCCATACACATGGCTTTCCTCAGCTGCATGTGTCCTGAGTCTCAGTTCACTGACGTCCACAGGGCTGCACTGGAGCCTTCCTGTCAAAGCCCAGGTGCACACACACACAGGCATGCGCTCTCAGGGCCTGTGCCTACCCTGAGTGCAGTGCATATGGAAGGTGGGTTCTTGGTGTGGGCACCTCCCCCCAAAGTACTGTTTCTAGGGGAAGGCAAGAGCAGGCCCTGACCCCCGGCCACTCAGCAGGAGTTGCTCACGGCAACCAGAGCCCAGGTGGTATTCGACTTGCTCAGGGTTCAGAGCTTCCCAGGAGGCACTTGGCAGGAAGTGGAGGATGGGGGAGGAGAAGCCTCTCAGTGAACATCTGCAGAATAGGGCGCGAGGGGTCCAGCTGAAGTCGGCCCCTCAAAGACATCCCTGGGTTCAGACCACGGGTCAATCGAAGCATGAACCTCTGACCCAAGGATCCTGTGTCTGTGGGAAAGCTGAGCAGCCAGGCAGGCTCCAGCATCTTCCAGCAAAGGGCAGTGGCCTGAGCTGAGCTTGTTCCCTCACACACAGGCCCGGCAGGCCCGGCATCATCAGCCTGCTCTTTGGAGCAGCAGCTCCCCAGCCTGTGGCGCACCCCTTGGCTGGCCATACCCCTGCAGACCCATTAGCTGGCTGTGAGTGCCCTGCTCTGGCTAACCTGTCTCAGCACTTCCGGATCCAGAGGGTGTGGGAAAGCATGTAGGCCAGCATGACTGGTCTCAGTGACTACACAGTGCAAGGCCTGGCCCTGCCCACTCAGCGCTCCTGGCAGGCAGCTTACCTCCTCCAAGCGTTCGATGTTGGCCTTCAGACAGGGCGTGCAGGACCTCAGCTCACTGTTCTCCTCGTCCAGTTGCTGCAGCCTGGGATATAGAATGAGGCTGGGACCCACTCCCTAGGAATTCATCTCCTTGGGGTGAGGGAGGCTGAGTGTTTTGGAAATCTCAATAGGGGCTTCCCAGGCATCCACAGAGGCTACTCCCCAGTGCCGACAGCCCAGCCCTTACACACACAAGTGCTCTGGGCCAAAACTTTTCATGGACTAGGACGGTTGTTAAATATACTCTGGGTGTGGGGATAATTTCAGGTTTACAGAGTAGTTACAGACACAGTGCAGAGTCCCTATGGACCCTTTCAGCTTCCTCTCGAAGCATCTGCTCATCACTGCAGCAGGTTCGTCACAGCCCACCCACCCGCACCCCAACACTCTGGTCACCAAACCATGGATGCAGTTCAGCTTTTCCACAAGTGCCCCTCTAGGATCCCTCCCAGGACCACACTGCACTTAGTTGTCTCCATTGTCCCCTATGTGCTGGGGCAGTCTCGCAGATTTTCCTGGTTTTTCATTACTTTGACAGTTTTGAGCAATTCTGGTTATGTATTTAGTAGAACGTCCTTCAAATTGGGTCTTCCTTGTGTTTTCTCATGATTAGCTGGGTTATGGTTTGGGGAAGAACCCCACAGAAGTGAGGTGCCACTCTTATCACATCAGATCAGGATGCCTAAGTCTAAATGGGTGATGCTGACCTGGACACCTGGTTAAGGTGTGTCTGCCAGGGTCTCCTCTGTCAAGTTCTACTTTTCCCGCCCATTCTCTGTATCTGGAAGACGGTCACTGAGTCCAGCCCACGCCCCATGGAAGGGAGGACTCAGCGCCACCCCCGGGAAGGGGGATCTCCATGTATTATTTGTAATTCCTCTGTGAGGAAGGTGTGTGTCTTCTCCCCATTTACCAGCCATCACATTTAGTTACACTTTGGGTTGTGGGTCAATGCTATCAGTAGTGTGTGTCCCACCTTTGACCTTCAGTTGGCTCGTGTCCTTGGGATATGCACCCATCACTGCGTGTGTATGCTTTTGTATGAGCACTTCCCTACTTTCTGGCACTACAAGATGCTCTAGGCCAGTGGTTCTCAACCTTCTGGCCCTTTAAATATAGTTCCTCATGTTGTGACCCAACCATAAAATTATTTTCGTTGCTACTTCATAACTGTAATGTTGCTACTGTTATGAATCGTAATGTAAATACCTGATATGCAGGATGGTCTTAGGCGACCCCTGTGAAAGGGTCGTTCGACCCCCAAAGGGGTCGCGACCCACAGGTTGAGAACCGCTGCTCTAGGCTCTGCTGGTCTACTCTGTCCTAGCCATAAACTCAGCCCTTTCTCTAGGATCCCTGGTTCCTTTCCATAATCCAGTTGTCCTCACCACTATGTTGCTCTGAAGCTCCTCTCACTGAGGGTGTCTTCCTATACACCATAATGGGCTGAGGCCATGCTGGGGAGGCCCCTGTGCTGGGCTGACCTCAGGGTGCTGACCCAGGGCTGCAGGGGCTCCTGAGGACCTGAGCAGCCCCGCAAGAACCACAGGCCTCCTCTGTTCCCCATCACACTCCCAGGGAGCTGTAGGAGGCTGATAAGGTCCAGGCACACAGAGCCACTGACCCTAGGTGCACAGGGCAGGCAGCAAGTTTGGCCAGAAGAAGCTGTGACATCGACTCCTGCGGCATGAGACCCCATCTACCATGTGCCCCTCCATGCTGCTACCCTGAGTGGCCAGTAGGACAACCTGGCTGTGTAGGCTTTGGTGTGGACCGATGTGGGAAGCAGGACAGCTCTGCCTCTCAGCGCCACAGCCCCAGTGGAGGTCCAAAGGAAAGGCTACCAGCACGCACAAATGAGAAATAGTTGAGTCCACTAAACTGCGCTGTCTTGGCTGTCTGGGTGGTGGCACCCCACTGTGTCTGCATGCAAGGAGGCTTCCCTGTCCAAGGTGACCCTGGCACAGCTCTGGTATAGCCCACTCATGCCACCCCACTTTTGAAAATGCCCAGTTCTTCTTAGATAAAGTCTAAGTGTATCTTCCTAGCTTTAAGAGCTGGAAAGGCCCTAACCGGTTTGGCTCAATGGATAGAGCGTCAGCCTGTGGACTGAAGGGTCCCAGGTTCGATTCCAGTCAAGGGCATGTACTTTGGTTGCGGGCACATACCCAGTAGGGAGTGTGCAGGAGGCAGCTGATCAATGTTTCTCTCTCATCGATGTTTCTAACTCTCTATCCCTCTCCCTTCCTCTCTGTAAAAAATCAATAAAATATATATATTTTTTTAAAAAGAGCTGGAGAGGGACACAAGCTAATGAATGTAGAGTCCCCTTTCACGAATATTTAAAACTACTGTATTCTGACTCAGTTAAGAAACACAACTCTATGAAATACCCCCACCCTCACTAACCAGTGGAGGTGCTCTGGGAGTGAGAATGGGAGGGAACTCTAAGATGACCCTTTCCACCATTTTTCTGCGGATAGACATTTAAGTTACCTGTGGGTTTTCTTTTACAAACAGTATTTTCACCGAACCATCACTCACATGTGTAATTATGAGCGTGTGTCATTTGCTCTAGCTTGAGGGCCGAGCAGCACAGGGCAGGCAGCACAGGACTGCTGCAACTCCTTCCAGGTATGCTTTATATACAATGTGCTCATCTCTTTCTCTATTCCCTCCTCTTCCTGACTCATGTAAGGCTTATGCCTCCAGAGAAGCATAAAGGTAATTTTAATTTTGTCAAGTTGCCTTAAAAAAAGATTGATGCTTTGACAGAGATAACATCCAACTAGAGATAGATTTAGAGAAACTGATATCTATGGAGGGTCATTCTTTGAATTTAGATCTTTTGTGGCCTTCAGTAGAGTTTTACAGTTTTCTTCACATAGATTTTCCAATTTTTCTAGAATAAAATTTGTTTCTATACACTGTACCTTCCTGGGGTGGGAGGGTGGGGCTGTTGTTCATGAAAGCATCCACTTTTCATTTTCATTTTCTCACTGACTCCTCTGGAGGGTCACGGTGGCCTTGCCTACCTGGCCTGCAGGTTCTCGATCTCAATGCTCTTCTCTCTCTCCATCTTGCACAAGAGCTCCTTCTGCTTCCGTGTCTCTTCCAGAACCATCTCACAAGCTCTCAGCTCTTGCTCCTTCAACTGCTCCTCAAGGGCATTGGCTCTGTGAAGGCCAAGGGAGGAGGTGAGACTTTCTGCCCTTCTACCAGGGGCTAGATGCTGCATCAGGACCCCGGAGAGCTGTCCTTCCTCGAGAGGGATAGGAAGGCTGTGAGACTTTCCTCCCACAGCTCTAGAGTGAAGGGCAGTCTGAAGTAGGAGGTGCCCCACCTCCAGTCTCTGCTCCCCCCTACACTAAGAATGGCATGTGGACCGGAGACACCCTGATGGGCACAAGCCCCTGAGCGCCCCTTGCAATGACACTCCAGGATCAGGTGTACAAACCAGCCCCACTCAGTTCATCAGCAGAGGTAAGGGTTCAACAAGAACACATGAACAAAGGGAATAGTCACATGGGGACCATGGCCCTGGCCCTTTCCCAGACCATTATGCCCAACCACAGAGGCAGGAACTGACCATCCCAAAGAGAAGGGCTCCAGGCCCTGCCCATGGATGGCATGGAGCCCATAAGCTGTCCCTGCACACAGGGCTTCTCATCTGCTTCTTGGTGCCTCACACCTAAGAGTAAATGGATGGCCAAAGATCACCAGCTACCACAGGAAAGCTTTTCACATAGAGTGGCCAAAGCAAACAATAAAAGGACCTCAAAGGAAATGCACACCATGCAGGCAATAGGAGGAAAAGCCTTGTGACTAACAGAGCTAAGATACCACATCCACAAAACAGAGGTGATGTCCCTGAAGGAACAGATGGCAAAAAGTAACTTAGAAATTAAAAATATGAGGAACATTGCCCTAGCTGGTTTGGCTCAGTGGATAGAGTGTCAGCCTGCGGACTGAAGGGTTCCGGGTTTGAGTCTGGTCAAGGGCACATGCCTGGGTTATGGGCCCCATCCCCAGTAGGGGATGTGCAGGAGGCAGCCTATCAATGATTCTCTCTCATCATTGATGTTTTTATCTCTCTCCTCTCTCCCTTCCTCTCTAAAATCAATACAAATATATTTTAAAAAATATGAGAAACATTTTAAATTAATAGAAGAGTTGAAGAAGAAAACCAAGGATATTACATAGAGGGGGAAAAAAGAATAGGAAAGTCAAGGATATGAAAGGAAAGGTCTAGAAGGTCTAATATTTGAGGAATAGAAGTTCAGGTAGATAAGAAAATGTAAGACACTGGAGAAATTCTAGAAATCTTCCTGAAGCTGAGGGCACACTTTCCAGATTTAAGATTTGAAAACCACGAGCCCAGCACAGGTAACAATAGGAAGCCCTCATGTGTTGAGGATGAGAACAGGGCTACACAGCGGTGCCAGGCATCCCACCCACAGTTTGGGTTGGAGGTAGCAGGGCCATCAAGTTCTCAGGGAACCTACTTCCAAGTAGAATCCCAGCTGCAGCCTCACTGTCAGTGGAGGGTGAAACACAGTCTCAGACATGCAAGGTCTCAAAGAACCTGTTCCTATGCACCCTTTCCGAGGCAGCAATGGGTGATATCCTCATAATATGAAGAAAAATGGGGAATCCAGAAAATAAAGAACCAAATGCAGAGGAAGCATGTGGAATTCCTGGGATGGTGGCAGGAGAGCTGTGCCGCAGGGCTGGTGTGGGCTGACAATGTTACACATGGGAACACCAAGAAACTGCAGCAGAAGCACGCTGTTTAGGAGAACTGGGGCCAACACGAGAAGAAACATCCGCAGGAACTGGGGCAGGCCCTCCTGTGAAAACCCCAAGAGAGGGTCTCGACTGCACAAGAGAACTCGTTTTAACTTCATTAAAGTGATGTAGCCCTGGTTGGTGTGGCTAAGTGGTAAGAGTATTGGTTTGTGCACCAGAGGGTCATGGGTTCAATTCCCAGTCAAGGGCACGGCACATACCTGGGTTATAGGTTCGAGCCCCGGGCATGCAGGAAGCAACCAATCAATGTGTCTCTCTCACATTGGTGTTATTTTCTCTCTTTCCCCCTCTCTCCCTCCCTTCCACTCTCTCTAAAAAGCAATGGAACAATATCCTTGGGTGAGGATCAAAAGAAAATAAAGTGATGTATCAGTAGCATCCAGGATGAAAACATTACAACAGGAACCAAGCATAACCCTGATGCCTATGATGAGCATGCCATGAGAGTGTGTGTGGGCCTATGTTCCATGCTATTAAAAGCACTCGGAGTCCACTTGTTCAGGTCATGGGTGCGAAAACAAGCCTTCGAAGACAGGGCTCTTCTTGCCTGCAGTCACAGAGTGTGAGGCAGCCCGCTTGTGTAGACCCCCCACACACCATGCTCCCCGCCTCTCAGGCCCCTCAGGACTCCCCCCTGCCCGGCTACCACACCAGATGCACTGAGGCAGCACACCTGGCAGCTGATGCTTCTGGGCCAAGCTCCTCATGCTCTGCACGAGAAGCACGTTGCTGCAAACAGCATGAGGTTACACAGAATGACGAGTTTCAAGACACTGAAACTCACACAGGATTCTATAAAAAGTCTGCACAGCAGGAGCGGGGAAGTAACCTCCGCCTCCTCCATGCTCACAGTGGCTCCTCCCCAGTTCACACGTCTGCTATTTCCTCCTTGTGCTCTCACTATCAGAATCAGACTGTGCATCCCACCATGCACCCAGCGGTTCCTACTCGTTTCTTGTTTCTGTGGCTAAGTATCTGTGAGGACCTGCATGTCCCAAGGACAGGTCATGCTTCCAATGCAAAGGGCTCTGAAGGCACTGGCTCCCACTCCCAAAGCCCCCCCTTGCTGTCTGAGGCCCTGGCAATCATGTAATCTCCCTGAGCCTTGGTTTCCTCATCTGTGAAATGGGGACAGTGGTATCTGCCTCACAGGGATTGTAAAGATGAAACCAGATCATGTGAGAGAAGTGAGCAAATCACAGCAACTCTCACAGCCAAGGAGCCCAAGCCCAGGAACGGCCTGTGGTTAATACTATTCCCCGGGATGGGCTCTCAGAGAGGGGACACCAGCCAGAGGCCTCACATTGGAACCCCGGTATGCCTCCTCTCGCCTTGTGGCCTCTGCCACCCCTGAGATCAGGCTCCCTCCACCAGGCACTCTGTGCAGGCAGTGTGGGTGCTGGCCTCACTGCTCCTGAGGGAGGGGTGAGGCGGTGCCCTCTCCACACTCTTTGCTCTGAGGCCCTAAATGGGTAGAAGACAGTACTAAGTTGAAGCCACGCTCAAAAGGCAACCCCGCACCATCCCCTGGGCTGGCTCCCAGCAGCAGGATGGAGGGCAGCTGCAGGTGGGAGCCAACCTCTGCGCAGCAGCCATGCTCACCTGTGCACCAGCTGGAGATTTTCCTGCCTCAGTCGGCTGTGTTGCTCCCCATTGGCAGCAGTGTCCTTCTCCAGCTCTGACACCCGCTTCTCCAAGAAGACAACCTTGGTAGCAAGACAGTGTTTATTCGGCTCCAGTGGGTCTATCTTGTTCATGGAGACTATCCCCATAAAAGAGGTAGTATGGCCCCCACAGGCGTCAATATGGACGGGGAACACGCCATGGCCTCAAAACTACAGGTGCAGATGTCAGCAGGTGGCCCGGAGGTGCCACAACAGTGCCTTTGTGATGAATCTGTGATGGCTGTGGGGCACCTGCTCTCTGCCAGACCCAGCGGCCTCAAAACTACAGGTGCAGATGTCAGCAGGTGGCCTGGAGGTGCCACAACAGTGCCTTTGTGATGGATCTGTGATGGCTTGTGGGGCGCCTGCTCTCTGCCAGACCCAGTCCATGGAGACAGCACATGGCAGGGGACTCAAGGAAGAGAAAGGCCCCAGGATTTGGTACCTCCCTTCTCAGGGAGCTCACTAACAAGATAGGAGACAGATACCTACATAGGTGATAAACAGAGGGAGACCTGCAAAGTAGATATTGTAGGTGCTATAGAGAGGAGGTGAGGGGAGACAGGAAAGGGTACAGGAAGAGATGAGGGAGGACAGGAGGAGGTGAAGAGGGGCGACAGGATGGGGTGAGGGTACAGAATGGGGTGAAGGGTATAGAAGGAGGTGAGGGGGGACAGAAAGAGGTGAGAGGTGTGTGCTGCCACTTTCCTCTTCCCCTCTTTCTGAAGCTGGTCCTTGTGAAGTATGGGGCTGTTACCATAGATGGCCTGTCCCCACATAACCCATTTACCAGGCTTCTCTCAGGGAACAGCCCATTCTACACATTGTTTGATGGGGTGAGTGCCCTCATCCCCAAAACCTCCAGTGCCCCCAAATCCTGCCTCCATGGGCCCTGGTGAGCTGGGTCTCTGAGTCAGTGCACCCTGAGCTGACAGATACAAATATGGGCTGATAGCCACTGGCGCTCACTGTTCTGTTCCCATGGTCGCAGTCCCCTCTACCTTGTATGTGAAATGCTAGAGACCGGCAGGGCTGGCAGAGGATCTAATTAATTAGCCCTTGTGGTGCTGTCACTACTCCTGATGTGCTCTATCTGCTTGCCAGGATGAGGCCTGGTCCCCAAATGCACCTCAACAAATACACCCCAATGTGGGCCCACACCCCGAGCACAAGTCCTGAGACTGGGACCGTGTTGTCCACAGGTGGTCCTCTGGTCTCCCGATCCAGGGCCTACCTTGTCCGCAATGTCTTCTTCCATGCCCTCCAAAGGGTCTGGGGGAGGGTCCTGCAGGGCTTCCATGGTCAGAGCCCCTGACTGAAGCAGGTGTCTGTGGAGAAGAAACAACAGCCCAGTCCAGAGAAGGTCTTTCACCAGAACAAAGACAGAAAAGAAGACGGGAGAGACCAATCCAAGTTCTTCAAACATGAGCATTTCTAGGTCAGTCTGAAAAGCAAATCCCAGCAGCCTGGGACCCAAGTGTCCGCCGAAGGGAGTTCTGGGCAGGACGCTATTACCGAGGGGCTAGAGTAAGCCAGCTGTACTCTGTGTCCAAAGAGTCCTCCTGCTGCTCTTTGGAGCCTGATAAGCCCAGCCTTCTCCCACCAGCTGATGGGGCAAGGGTACTTTGTACTTGGGTAATAAAATAAGACGCGGTTCCTCCCTGAGATACGATATAATCTCATCTTCCACTGTGGCCCATGAAATACTAATTCGGGATCATGACTTCTGCACACAACGTCACCTACATGCATCTTGATATCTGATTTTTCAAATGTACTCCCAATAGCAGCAATAGTGAGAGACTGGGGGGGAGGGCTGTCTTTCTGGGAAAGGCATACAGGCACGATGCCCCCTGCCAGAGCAGGTCCAAGCACTTAGCACCAGTGGGCACAGGTCTCCAGCCATGTGGGCCATGCTGGGTGGCGTGCAACCTAGGACATAGGTGAGCACAAGCCCCGGCTGTCCTGTGGAAACCCCTGGGGCTCCACACACTTGAAGCTCCTTGCTTCAGTCCTCAGCCATTGGCACCTTAGCAGGTACTCAGCAAATACATGTTCACTCACCTTGGAGCTAATCTTATTAATTGTAGTGATACTATATCAGCTGTTATTTACCTGGTGCATGTAAAACTCTCAGAGCATTTGGACAGAGTCTGCATATACTGACCCAGGTTCCAAGTTGACAGTCTGATACTCAGAGCTGTATGACTTTGAAAAAGCTACTCACCCTCTCTGAAACCTATTCTCCTATAAAATGGGGATCTGCAGGCTATTATTTAAATTAGGTTTTATATTTATAAACAGCTCCGATAAGGACATAGCACAGGGTAAGGATTCAATAAAATACTATTAAAATCACATTGAAATTTCCTACATTATCTTTATAAAAGGTATCACCTTCTATTTCCTTTTTAGTGCTGACTTAGCTTGTACATTTCTTAAAATTTTTTTGACTCCAGAAATGTTCTAAGGGGAACAAAAAAGAAGGGAATCTTCATCCCTGGGGACCACGAGTCCCTTAAATGTGTCCTTGGTGAGACATAGGAGCACCTCTTGGATTTCATCTGATTTCCTGAAGGGCACTGAACCCTAAGGGCAGGGCCACCATGTTCTTGTCCAATTGATGTTCTCAAACACCAATGACTTTGACCCCAAACACAAGCTCCTGATGCCAATCCTGGGATAGAAAGCTGCCCACCCCAGACCCAGAGACCATGCTGAGGAGGGGCTATAGCCTAGGGCCTGTCCCACAATCCTGAGCTCCTACTAGGGGCTCACGGCACTTCTGAACAGCTGAACCTGGGAATGGGCGGTTGTACCCAGTCCCCAAGCACCCAGCGTGTGGCCCCAGCATGTAGCTGCCTCAGGGAAAGGCCAAGGTTTCTTGGCACTGTGGGTGAGGGTCTTGTTTATTTAAACCCACCCCTACTTAGGAGGCCTACCCGGAGAGGGGACTATGGGAAATGCCTGATCATCCCAAAGGGAGGCAGGTGAAGTCCGGCAGGTGCCAGGACACTCGTGTCAAGATCTGCTTTCTGCTCTGGGCAGTCCCACTGGCGCTCCCTCTGGTCCTGAGGCTGGCTGTGTGCCAGTGCGGTTCTCGCTGGCACACCAACCCCAGAGCCCTTTCCATCCATGTTAGATACAAGTCAGGTCACAGAGGCCAGAGCTGGTGGCTCCAAAGCCCATACTCCAGCCACACTGCCACATGCAAAGGGCTAAACACTGTGAAGAGTGAAATTACAACAGTTATTTTGAGTTTTCTTAAAATTCTGGTGGTGGTATTGAGGGCAAAACAGCAGCAGATTAAAATTGCATCTGCAAGGTATGTTTGTACCGACCACAAAATATGCCTCTGTAAACTCTAACTGCACATTCCTGCAGATTGGGCTTTTCTATACCAAAGGGTATCTGTGAAGGAAAAATTAAGTTCTCAGAGGGTGTTTCATGGAGGGAGCAGACACAAAGCCCAACCGTCGAGGCAGCTTGGGCCCTCAACAACCCCAGGGGCCCTCAGTGTCCCAGATGTGGGAGGCTGAGAGGGGATGACTCAGATTTTCACCTTCCTTAGTTTCACCAGCTGTAGCCTATTTGGGGTAAAATATGAAAGTGATGTTAAAACTGTAATAAAGTGGGGTTTGGAATTAATATTATACCCCTAAGAGCTTGGATGCTTTTCTGAAAGGGGTGATGTGAGAAAACAAATGGAGAAGGTGAATTGATGATATGCAGCTATGCTTGCTCTGGATCCTAAGCCCTCAAGATGATAGAGGAGAAAAAACCACACACAAAACGTTTACATGCCCAAGGACAAGGAGAACAGAAGAGAAAATGGCACCAGGAAAGAGATGTCCAGTGGTTAGAGCGCTGGCCCACGCACCAGAGGGTCGCAGGTTGGATTCCCAGTCAAGGGCACATACCAGGGTTGCAGGTTTGGTGAGGGTGCGTGCGGGACGCAACCAATCAATGTCTCTCTCTCCCACTGATGTTTTTCTCTCTCTCCCTCCCTCCCTCCCTCCCTTCCTTCCACTCTCTCTAACAATCAGTGGAAAAAAGAGCGACAAATGTCCTGGGCACGGGAGGGCAGAGGAGGGCCGCAGTGAGCCAGTGAGACACTGGAGCCAGCGCTTCCTCTGGAAAGCCCAGGAAGGACTGGCACCTGAGAACAGGGCAGTAGAGATGAGCACAGAGGATGGGAGGGGCAGCACCCACTGCACCCTTGAAAAGGACTGTCCTAGACCAGGAGCAGCCCTGGACTCAGGACACATGGCTTACAAACAGAATGCACCCCCAGTCTGTAGACTACACGGTGGGTCCAGCTCAGCTCCCCAAACGCTGGCAGCTGGCAGCCAGGCAGAACTCACTCTGGGGAAATTGGCCAGCCTGGCTGGAGAAAAGACCTATGACACAGGGGTCTGCCCACACCACATGCTGGCCAGCTGTGAGCAACCACTTCAATACGCACAGAGAGGGTACCCCCAGTTGTTGGAGAGAGGCCTCTAACAAGAATGGCAGAGCCCAGATGAGATGGGGAGGAAGAGCTGGTGGCATGGGGGTCATAGGAGATAACACCAGAGTAGAGAGAGGCATAGAGGGAGCAGGATGAAGGCATGTGAAGCCACAAGCAGGAGTCCTAGAAAAAGCAGAAAGTGGAACAGAGAACACTGTCAAAGAAACAGGCTGACAAAGCTCCCCAAAACTAAGGGACAGAAGCTTCCACAATCAAACGACACAACTTTCATTCAGCCCAGCATAATTAAGGGGAATAAGAACTCACAGGATGGATCCCTACCAGGATAAAGAAAACATCTTAAAAGCTCCCAGAGAGGGAAAATGAGAAAGCATTAGATCTCTCAGCAGCAGCAGTCCTAGTACCAGAAGGTAATGAGCAACGCCTTAAAACACTCTAAAGGGAAATCATTTACAATCCAGATTTCTAGACGAAGCCAAACTATAAGAGTAAAACATCTAGCAAGGTCTCAACATTTATCTCCTGGTGGGGGTTGGGGGAGGGGACTTATCTCCTGGTTACCTCTTTTTCCAACAAGCTACAAGAATATATGCTGGACAAAAAATGGAGATTAGAAAAAAGGAAGACAGATTATCAGGGAGTGAAATGACCCAACACCTGAAACAAATATCTGGATCCCACAATGTGTGTGGGGGAAACAGGACCACAGCAATGCAGCCTGCACACACCTGTGCAAAGGGCAGAGGCTCTGGGGGGGAATGGCCAATAGGCCCAGGGCTGCCGCGTGGCCCTGTGAGAGGGCTGGGCAGAGCGGCACAGAAGATGACACAAGGGCTGGGTAGAGGTGGGCTGAGAGGTGCAGTGGGGAATGGGAACATCTTTTTAAGTGTCAACAATAAAAATAAAACCTAGCCCTAACCGGTTTGGCTCAGTGGATAGAGCGTCGGCCTGCGGACTGAAGGGTCCCAGGTTCGATTCCAGTCAAGGGCATGTACCTTGGTTGCGGGCACATCCCCAGCAGGGGGTGTGCAGGAGGCAGCTGATTGATGTTTCTAACTCTCTATCCCTCTCTCTTCCTCTCTGTAAAAAATCAATAAAATATATTTTAAAAAAATAAAAACCTAACCAATGGACACAGACACCGGGGGAGTGAGAACATGAGTGGGGGAGTGGGGGGACAATAGGGGGATAAGGACACATATGTAATACCTTAATCAATAAAGAGAAAACAAATAATTAAAAATGAAATTAAATTTAAAAAGAGTTGAGAAAACACAGAATAAATATTACTTTAAAAAGATGAAGCAAATAAAAACATGAAGACAATCACTGACTCCAGGAGAAACAATGACTTGTCTTAAAAAGGAAATATAGTACACGGTTCCTATAGAGAATGCTGGCACCTTATAAACTCTGTGAAAATTGCTTTTAGAACTAGCATAGTAGGGGAGAGGATAAATGTATGTGCTGTCATCTTTCACTGTAGGAAGCCAATAAACAGTATCCAAAACTGAAGAATGAAGAAATGATCACAGAAGAATGTTCTTTAGAAACCCAGAGTTAGGCACTTCTCCTTCCTCTTCTAACCCTGGGGAACCAGTGGAGGTGCAAAAGGCAGATCCAGACCTGGACTCCATCATGTTCTGGCTCTGTGAAATCAGGTCCCTCACAGACTCTCTCTACAGCAGACATGGAGATATGGGCCCCCTACTGGACCTTGTTGGTGAATACGCAATAAAACAGAAGGGATGTCAAACACTTTCAACATAAACTTCCTGGTCACAAATTCAGGTCCAAATCTACAGCTTTGAAAATTCTTCTGACAATCCATCCCCTTGAATTATTTTTAATCTCAAACCATGAGAAGCAACTTTCAAAAGTTTAAAAAATAATACGTTGGAAAACAGTATTTTCTAAACATGTTTTTGAAAAGAGCTATAATTAGTGATACATTTCAGAAGAACATCTCAATAAGTAACCAATGGTTTCCTACCTTGCCACCTTCTTGCTGGAGAGCCGCTTCGTTGGACTGTGCAAAATCAAAATAAACAGGAAAATCGTGTCAGAGAACAGACAGGGAGGAACGGGAGGAAACAGGAAATTCGGGCTGAAGAGATATGGGGATGGGGGTGCGTCCATAGGCATGCAGCACCGTGCTTGCCAGGCCAGCTCCATGCACAGAAAGGCCCACTCAGCAAAACATTCAGGAACATGGGCGCAATCACAGGGGCTTGTCAAGGACTCAGCAAACTGTTATTATTTCACACCCCAAAGAAACTTCCAATAGAGCCACAATCAGACCTCAGTCAGAGGCTGACCCCGTGTCTACACCCTCCAGCTGGTTGCACTGGGTCCAAGTCATTGGCCAATGCCACATCCCAAATGCTTTTGAAGCCAATTACCCTCCAAACAGTGGGCCCCCACATGAAACATGACATGGGCCTGTTTGTAACATAAAGTGTTGTCATCGGTTTTAACTTAGGCACTAATACTTCACACTCCAAAATCCCCCCTGGGCAACTTCCCTGGTGCCAGCACCCAGCAGCTCCCAGTGCCCAGCAGCTTCCCCTGACACATCCTATGGCAGCTTTGTAGCAAAATACTTTTGGTGAGACTCCTCCCAATGAATAGCTTTCCTGGCAGCCAGAGAGCAGATTTCCAGCAAGTTCTAGATGGTAGATCTCAAGTCACATCCCCACCGCCTCTCATAGCCCCCTCATCCATGAGGCACCACAGTGACATACTTGCCACCCAGTTTGCCATGGTTACACCTTCTATAGCAGGGTCGGATCTCAGCCCTGGGTGAGCTGGGTGGGCTGGCTGTTTTGTATAGATGCTATTCCTACATTCCTCCAAGTTCTCTCTACTCTTACTAGCTGACCCCTTGTTATAGTTAGCCATAACTTAACCAACCTCTCAGGGAGTAGACTGGCAGTCCAGTGACTGGGTTTATAATGTGAAAATATGCCTCTGGGTAAAGCAGACATCTACAACATTTTTGTAAAATTAATTGTTTTTACGAGGGTCCCAGGTACCTGGAAAACATGATAGCTATCAGCATCTTCTGAAGCTCACAGAGTAGAAATTATATCTGACGTTAAAGCATCCAGATACAGTTTGGATTAAAATCACCTTTTATCTTCCACAAACCATGACCAAATACATTCATTTTGAGGCAATTCCATGGACACCAACAGGCAAGATTCAGATATCTTTAACTGAGTGTTTACGGGGAAATGACTGACAGCTGTGTCCTGATCATAGTAATAACTTTAATGATATATTAACCAACCTGGTAGAGCCTTTCTTAGGGAATGGGTGGCTGAAACTGGAGGTGAGATCCCACTAGACTTGCTGGCCGTACTAGCCACGTCCCAGTCTATTATCTGCCCCCACAAAGCCTAGCAGAGGTGACCATGTCAGTCCTGGGACAGATTCTCCATATGGGAAAAGATCATTTCTATGTCAAAAATCTTCAGAGAATAAGAGATGACATACCTGTACTAGAACCTACTTAACAGGAAGGCAAGTCTTCACATGGAAAGGATAAATGACCCCACACCAGAGCACCCACGTAAAACAGAGGTTAAACTGTCTTTCCCTAAAACAGAGGCCACTGGATCTTTGGGATCACAAGACACCACATTTTTTAAGTCTCCCTGGAAGGCACCCCTCAAAGAACACTTCCAGTTTCTCATCAGTGCTGCTGGGAATCCACCAGGCTCCCTTCTGAAGCTGCCAATGGGCCACAAATGTGGGGGCCCACCTAATCGGCATGTGCTGGACTCCAGCCTGTGTTGGCATGTTGCACAGAACATAAGAAAAAGTGTCAAACATGTAAAACGCACTGGAATTGGAACTAGAGGCAGAACAGCAGGTACAACAGGACCAAGGTCATGAGGACCCACCAGAAAGACCGAGTTGGCCTTGGCTGAGGCCCCAAAGGGGAAGGCTCCTCAAGATATGTAAGAGGTTTTTAGAAGACTACTCTAAACACACTGAAGCCATCAGGATAGTTCAAATTTCTGCCAATTTTTATGTAACCTTCCACCCCTTCTTCCAAGAAGCCTCCCTGGATTATTGCCTGGGAGCCCACAGTCCTGATCAGCACATACCAAGTGGCCCACCCAGGGGTTTGCCCATATGACCAGCTAAATCAACAATATGCTTAATGAGCATGTCAATATATGCAAACTATCCAAAAATGTGTTCTATAACTGGAGCTTGTGAAGTTGTGAGAAGCCAGCAAAAGGAACTGCTGAAACTCTGAAACTCTGACTTGAGCTGGGATTGGGTATTGGGGATGAAAAGGGAAGCAAATAGCCTGACATAAACTGGACCCAGGAGATGGAGGAGAGAGAACAGACGGATGAGGGCAGAGAGCAGCAAAACATGCTGGGGTCCTGTTTTAAAAAAAGGGTAGCCAAGCTGGATTCTTCTTGAAACGGCGCCTGAGGCAGCCTTACGAAAGCAAGTTCAGTATAGGGGCTCACCTAGAGAATGCGTACCTGATTTAAAACAACATCCTGAAAGCTGACTGCAAATCTGTTTTGAAAGACCAAATCTTACTTTAACTTTCCCATGTTGTTTCATGTGACTCCCAATTAAAGAAATCTTTTAGTAAAATGAAGAAAGTAGCTCTTTCTAAGAACAGACTTTCATGAGTTGGACTTCCTTACGCAGGATACATAGCATCTAAGATCGTCTCCTCCCTCGTTTCCTCCCGAAGGGAAAGAAGCAGCTGATTAGACTGCGGCATGCACACAGGAGCAAGTAGGGTGAAGGGCACCAAACAGGCTCAACGCATGCAGGGAGGGAGAGGCGGGGCTAGGGAAGAGTCCGCCGTCTGCATGCTCACCTTCACGAGGAAGTCCCCCCACCCCCGAAGTGGGCTAGCCCAAGTGAGTGGCACCTGGGGCCAGACCAGCCAGGGGCAGCTGTGGACAAGAGTCCCCTCACCCTGGAACACAGAGCAGGGCCAGGCACTACATCAGTTACCTATTCTTTTCAAGATCATTCAGGCGAGCGGAAAGATCTTCTAGGCGGTTGATTTGTTTATGGCACTGGCTACAGTAAAACTCAAAGGCCTCATCAGTGAGGATGCTGTGCAGCTTTGTGGCAAGCGGGTCGGCGCTAGAGAGACAAGAAGTGTCAGTTCAGGAAACAGCCAGGACTGTTCAGGTTACCCGTGACTCCACACAGGGCTAGAGTTGGCCAGGCAAAAGCATATTGTCAGGTAACTGGCGGTGGAAGATTGACTCTTAACTTTCAGACTGCTGTAAACCCACCTCCCTCAACGTCACCTATGACCCATGACATACACCCGCTTAAGTTGCAGGGGGCTCAGCCACACACCTGCTCCTTCCTGGTCAGATGCTCAGAGGAAACAAAGTGGCCCATCAAGTACCCTTAACAAGAAGTAAGTGCCTGGACACACTGCTTCCTCCTTGGTTAAGCACTCATCAATGTGAGCGCAAAGCATGTCTCCAGGTGCAGTTTTACTCACTATACTATAACTGCTTTAATAGGCTCCTAAAATCACCAATATCAGCCCTGGTCGGTATGGCTGTGGTTAGAGTGTCGGCCCACGCACCAAAGGGTCTTGGGTTCGATTCCCGGTCAAGGGCACGTACCTGGGTTGCAGGTTCGCCCCCTACCCCTTGTTGGGGCACCTGCAGGAGGTAACCAGTTTATGTGTTTCTCTCATACCAATGTTTCTTTCTTCTCCTCTCCTTCTCCCTCTCCCTCTCCCTCTCCCCGTCCCTTCCACTCTCTCTAAGAAGCAATAAAAAGCCCGGCTGGTGTTGCTCAGTGATTGAGTATCAACCCATGCACCGAGAGGTCACCGGTTCAATTCCTGATCAGGGAACATGCTCTGGTTTTCGGCTCAACCCCAGTATGGGCTGTGCAGGAGACAGCTGAATAATGTTTCTCTCTCATCGATGTTTCTTTCTCATTGATGTTTCTCTCTCTCTCCCTTTCCCTTCCTCTCTCAAAAAAATCAATAAAAACATACTTTTAAACAAACAAAAAACCCCACCAATATTAAAGACTACACATGAATTATGAATCACCAACAATTCTGTTATTTTTTAAGACCTTTGTTAAAAAGTCAGAATTCTATTAGCCTCCCTGGGCTTTCAGGGCACTGGTGATGCACTGGCCAGAAGGCAGCAATGTCCCTGGGGCATGAGGACCCACAGGCTTTTAAAAGCCAATTTGAGCCCTGGCCACGTGACTCAGTTGGTTGGAGCATCGGCCCATACACCAAAAGGGTTGCAGGTTCGATTCCTGGTCAGGGCACATACCTAGATTTTGGGTTCAATCCCTGGTTGGGTTATGTATGGGAGGCAACTGATTGATGTTTCTCTCTTACATTGATGTCTCTCTCTCTCTCTCTCTCTCTCTCTTCTCAAATCAATAAATATATCCTTGAGTGAGGATTTAAAAAAAATTTTTAAGCCAATTTGGAAGTTCGATTTGAAGAAAGGTTAAAGTGGCCCTGGCTGATTTGGTTCAGTGTATAGAGAGAGTGTTGGCCTGCGGACTGAAGGGTCCTGGGCTCGATTCCGGTGAAGGGCACATGCCCAGGTTACAGGCTCGATCCCCAGTAGGGGGTATGCAGGAGGTAGCCAATCAATGATTCTCCCTCATCATTGATGTTTCTATCTCTCTCTCCTCTCCCGTCTTCTCTGAAACAAATAAACATATTTTTTAAAAAGAACGTTTAAAGTGAAACATCAATTGTAGCACAGAAGTCACACTTGAGACAAAAATCAGTGAGACACTGGACAAGAGACAGGGACAAACTAAACAAATAGGAAGAGATTACCAAAACAGGACAGAAACGCACACTTAGCAATGCCAAGTCCTTTGGCCTTGACTTTAACACCAACACAAGTGCATATGGGAAGAGGAGAGCTACTGAAAGGAAGCTACCACTTCACTCACTCACACTCCTAGAGATGCCTTTGAAAGGCTCCTATTCCTACGGTGGTGGGCAGCTTAGGGGATAGTACATGGAGAAAGCAAGGGGGGACCCTGTCAGGCAGACCCTCCTGGCACTGGCCCCCACCCAGGTCTTCTAGGTGTGGGTTACAGTCTGGGCAAAGGAAGAATCTTGCAACTGATGGTTTCAAGATACTCGGCCTTTGCTGTCAGCAAAGATGGAGAATTTCAAGAACCGGGTGCAAAGGAGAGAGGTGACTGAAGTGCAGTCTGTTCAGCCAGGCAGGGATCTCACCTGAAGAGAAGACATGTTCTCTGATGTGCCGCCACCAGTGAAGGCGGCCAGGCCCACAGGACAAAGCACATTTAGACCCCTTGTTTGGATACAAGTGCTGGCTTTTTCCCAGGACCTCCCGAGAGGAAGGACAGCTGGGGAGTAGCCAGCTCCATAAGCATGGATCTCACCTTTTAGATATTTCAGTGCAAAGCCAGAACTTTCCAGACAGTTTGGGGATGTCAGATAATTATAAGGAAATGAATCAAAGAATTGTTTGTGATGTTCAAGGCTTCCCTCAGAGGCTGGTCAAAGGGTACATATTTTTAGCTGCAAGAGGAATAAGGCTGAGGATCTAATGTAAAACAGAGAGCAGAACTTACATGCTCTCTTATACATACATGCACACATTCATATAGCTTCCCTCAAAGCCAGCTACCAACCATAATGAGATCACAACTAGTGGCTAAGGAACCCACAAAGCCGAGTGTCCCAACACAGGTTCTGTGCCACGTGGTTCAGCTGAAGCCTCATAAATGTGGAGCAATCTGGGAATATAAGTGGATGAGAAAAACTTCAGCTAACTTTCACTGAGGCATAAAAATAAAATTTTGACTGTGTATGTTAGTTATATTACAATGAATAAAACAAGTTCTCTCTTACCAATTTATGAACCAAAAGGGGAAACTTCCCCACAACTAAATATGGGGTGAGCGGGAGGAGGACACGTGCGCCAGTGCAGGGATGCATTACCTGGGGGTGAGAAAAGTAGGGTCTCTGCAGCCGTGCTCCCCATTGCAGAGGGTCTCTGGGGACAGTTCTGCCTCACTGCCCTCACCATAGTCCTCAAAATGCTCCTCATCACCTATCACCGTGACGACAGACTGGCTGTGCAGGTGGGATCTGAAAAGGCAAAACAGAAAAGACACATTGTGCTCAGGGCCATGACAGCCCTAGAACTGAAGGTGTGATGAGCGCTTTCCAGCAGAAATGAGTTCAAATGTTCTAGTAGGCACCTCATGGGACCAAGGCGACCCCTGCACAGGAGGAAGGAGGAATCTTTTCAAAATAAGGCTGAGTCGTTTGGATATCAATACCTCACATCATACACAAAAAAGAGAGATAACAGATCTGTAAGAAATGGACCTCTGTGATCCATTCCAGCATGGTCGGCTTCTGATGGAATTTGCTGAATTTCCCCAGGGCAGGAGAATGTGGGGAGGAGGGAAGAGGATGTAGGAACAAAGAACTGCATGTGGGCCAGCATTATGGTGGAAACCCCTCCAGGGGTCTGCCTCAGCTAGACAGGGGAGGTGGAGTCAGCTAGAAAGGCCTTAGCCCAATTTTTTTAAATGGCCCAATGGGAGACAGCAAGACCTAGGTGACATATGAGGAAACAGGTGACCTCATAGTACTCAGCCAATGAGGAACCGGAGGAGGGACTAAATAAATAAGCTGTGCCCTAGTCGGTTTGGCTCAGTGGATAGTGGATAGAGAATCGGCCTGTGGACTGAAGGGTCCCAGGTTCGATTCCAACCAAGGGCACATGCTGGGGTTGCGGGCTCAATCCCCAGTAGGGGGCATGCAGGAGGTAGCTGATCAATGACTATCTCTCATCATTGATGTTTCTATCTCTCCCTCTCCCTTTCTCTCTGAAATCAATAAAAATATATTTTAAAAATAATAAATAAATAAATAAATAAGCTGTGTTCCCTGTTCCATGTGTGAGCCTATACAATGGATGCCCACTCTCAAGCGTGTATTAAAGGTCTCATTTTCTCCATACCTCCGTTTCCGAGTCCATCATTTGAAATTCAGACAGGTGAGCTATTTCTCACAAGATCTGAATATGAAGGCAAAATAATAGGCTTTTAAAGAGCAGCAGAATGCTGAAACCGGTTTGGCTCAGTGGATAGAGCGTCGGCCTGTGGACTGAAAGGTCCCGGGTTCGATTCCGGTCAAGGGCATGTACCTGGGTTGCGGGCGCATCCCCAGTGGGGGGTGTGCAGGAGGCAGCTGATCGATGTTTCTCTCTCATCGATGTTTCTAACTCTCTATCTCTCTCCCTTCCTCTCTGTAAAAAATCAATAAAATATATTTAAAAAAAAAATAAATAAAGAGCAGCAGAAGTAAACATTATAGTGATGTGGAGGTAAGCAAAAATTTCTCAAACAGAACACAGAAGTGCTAACTACAAAAGAAAAACAGATAAACTGGACTATATAGCAAATTAAAAACATCTGTTCCTCAAAGACACCACCAAGAAACTGAAAAGGCAACCTTCAAAGTAGAAAAAAGATATCTGTGAGACTCTCTACAGAACACACCAGTGTCTTTCCCCACCCCCTGCTTTCCCCAGGGTGAGCTCATCGCCCACCCGGCCCCCAGCACGCTAGAGCCTCTCTTCCCTCTTTCCTCTCTCAAGTCCATCTCTGTCTCTCCTAAGCTCCAGGGGCCATTCTTTTGCTGTAACTTGTTTCCTGAGCCCATTTCTTCTAGGGCTCACTTCTACCTCTGTGACTTTCTAAATAAACTTTCTCTTATTAAAAAAAAAGAGATATCTGCAATCCACATACAGGATAAGGGACTCATCTAAAATATATGAAGAACTGCTACAAATCAGAAAGAAAAAGACAGACCCCAGGACCAACAGACGTTGAGAGACCAAATCCCACCTACTTATGTACCACTTTGCACTTCAACAGCACAGGTGAACAGCAGCCAGCAAGACTATAGGCCAAGCCAAAAAAAATTTTATTATCTGGCTTTTTACAGAAAATGTTTACAAAATGGGTAAAAGACATAAGACATGAAGAGCAACTTCACAAAAGAGGATCTCTAAATAGGCAATAAAGGCAAGAAAAGATACAAAAGGTGCTCATCCTCATGAGTCACCTGGGAAATTGTAGTAAGAACTATCCCACACCAACATTACACTCCATGCTCTCCAGAAAGCAAACATGAACAAAGCAGACCGTGCCAAGTGCTGCTGAGGACGGGGAGCAACCAGAACCCACAGCACTGGCATGCTAACTACTATAAGCCCTGACTGTCACTATCAGTAAGTAACTAACTTCTAAAGCTGAACATGTGTGCTCCAGATGCACCACTAAGACATGTAATGTTTACAGCAGCTTTAGTCATAAAACCAAAGTACATATCAACAGTAAATTAAAAAGCTGCAGCATATTCATACAATGTAATGTTCTACTAATAAAGTAAATGATTTACAACTGTGCACAAAAATATGAATAAATCTCATAACTACAACATGAAAGGAAAGAAGTCAGGTGTAAAAGATATTTTAATCTTAAGGTACAAAACCAGGGAGAGTGATACTGCCATTAAAAAGCCAGGGTGGCCCTACCTGGTTTGGCTCAGTGGACACAGCATCGGCCTGAGGACTGAAGGGTCCCAGGTTCAAATCTGGTCAAGGGCACATGCCCTAGTTGCAGGCTCGATCGTGCAGGAGGCAGCCGATCAATGATTCTCAGTCACCATTGATGTTTCTATCTCTCTATCTCTCCCTTTCCCTTCCTCTCTGAAATCAATAAAAATATATTTTTAAAAAACCAGGGTGGCCCTAGACAGTTTTCTCAGTGGGTAGAGTGGGTTTGATTCCAGTCAAGGGCACATACCTCGGTTGCAGCCTCAATCCGGACATGTGGGAGGCAACGTGTCTCCCATATCGATGTTTCTCTCTTTCTCTCCCCCTCCCTTCCACTCTCTCTAAAAATTAATGAAAAATATCCTGGGTGAGGATTAACAACAAAAAAGCCAGGGTGGCCCTGGCCAGTGTTGTTCAGTGGATAGAGCATAGGTCTGCACACCGAAGGACTGTGGGTTCCATTCCAGGTCAAGGGCTCATACCTGGGTTTGATCCCCGGCCCCAGGAGGGTTGCGTTTGAGAAGCAACCAATCGTTGTGTCTCTCTCACATCAACACATCAATGTTTCACTCTCTTTCTCTCTCTCCCTTCCTACCTCCCTTCCACACTATCAAAAATCAATGGAAAAATATCCTTGCGTGAGGATTAATAACAAAAAAAGCCAGGGCACCTCGGGGGGAGCAGGAAGGGTCTCCTAGGTGGCATGTCTGTACTATTATGACAGGTGCACTTGCATGTCATTATATAATACTTCAATTCAAGAGAAAAAATGAAAAACTCTATGAGGACCAAACAAAAAATGAAATAAAATAAGCTGAAAATAAAATAAGCTGAAAATAAAACTTAACCACTTCCAAGGGTGCTAAGCATGGTGGCTTCCTAAGTAGCAGAGGGCAAAACCATAAGCTGTCATTCAGGTCCACATGGGCCATGGGCACCTCTCCCACCCTCCCCCTTTCTCTCACTGGTCCTCAAATGCATTGAGGCACCAGGAGTGGTAGGGGGAAGTAGGGGGTCTGATTAGGGATGCCATAAAGACGAGGTTCTAAGATCCTGACAGAAGACATATAATGAATATTGTGTCTTGCCTGGTTTACAAGAATTGTGATGACAAAAATCCAAAAGACCAAGTTAATGTTTTCTCCTAGAATTTCTACTTCTGTGGCCAAAGAAGTTGTGCAGCATTTATAACCACTATAATCTGCTGTCACAGGAGGGGCATCTCCTGACAGGGAAGTCAGCTGTGACCAGGAGATGGCTCAGCCATTCTGCAGGGTCCACATTCTCTCCCACATCCTGTGATGATTCTAAACCACTCTGACACAAACCCCTATGTGAACCGAATCTGCCCATCAGACACATCTTATGCACAATGTCCAGACCATGCTGGGGTGGATTACAGACCTGCCTGGGAGCAGCAGCAGAGCACCATGGCCAGGCTCCTCCATGGCATCCAGGCACTCGGAGGGCATGGCTGAGCCGCCCGCACTATCCATGTCCCCTTCAGGCTGTAGCTCAGGATGCACCACGGTGCTTGTGTCCTCATCGGTGAAGGTCTCACACTCGCTGTAGGTGCTCTCGGAGCCCATGTATGCGCTGTCTGTTACCTCATTGGCCTAAAAGAGAGTGCCAAGAGTCAGTCCTGGCACCTGGAAATAACAATGTCCATGTGCGCAAAAAAACCCAACACCCAACATAACACACTGCTGCTGTGGAAGCAGAAATGACCACGTGGAGGGGGGAGCTCTCACACATGAAAAAAGTCCCTACTATATTTCTAAGCAAAAACATTAGCTTACAAAACAATTTAATATTGTTTTAAAATGAAACATAGGCAGTATGTCCAAGTACAGAAAACTACTGGAGTAATTTTTTAAATATATTTTTATTTATTTTAGAGCGAGGAAGGGAAAGGGAGAGAAACATCGATGTGAGAAACACTGATTGCCTCCCACACGCCCCCATACTGGGGATCAAGCCTGAAACCCAGGCATGTGTCCTTACCAGAAATGAACTGGCGGCCTTTTGGTGTATGGGACGACGCTCAAGCAACTGAGCGTATGTATACTGGCCAAGGCTGGAGTAATTTTTAGAGTTAGTTAGTAATTATACTTAAAAAAGATATAAAGCATCTCAACACATGGTATATCCCAGAATAATCACCCATTTTATGGCTTCCAGCATTAGAATTATTTATATCTAAGAATTAGCATTCATAGTGTAAGAATATGCCTTTTAATTTAAAAAGTCACCATGAAGCCCAGGCTGGTGTGGCTCGGTTGGGCGTTGTCCTATGCAACAGAAGGTTGCTGGTTCGATTCCAGGTTGGGGTCGTGCTCTCACATCGATGATTCTCTCTAACAATCAAGAAACTATTCTTTAAAAAATACACACACACACACACACACACACACACACACACACACACACACATCTTTTTTTTATTGATTTGAGAGAGGAAGGGAGAGAGAGAGATTGAAATATCAATGATGAGAAAGAATCATCGATCAGCTGCCTCCCAAAGCCCCACACTGGGGACTGAGCCTGCAACCTGGGCATGTGCCCCGACCTGGAATTGAACCATGACCTCCTGGTTCATAGTTCGACGCTCAACCACTAAGTCACGCCGGCCAGGCAATGAACTATTCTTTAAAAAGAAATGTTTTTAAAAGAAAAGTCACCATGAAGCCCTGGCCAGGGTGGCTCAGTTAGCTGGGCGTCATTTGGTGCACTAAAGGGTTGCTGGTTCAATTCCCGGTCACACCCAGGTTGCAGGTTCAATCCCTGATCGGGGTGCGTATGAGAGGCCACCAACAGATGTTTTCTCTCTCCTTCTCCCTAAAAAAATCAATAAAAACATATCCTCTGGTGAGGATTTAAAGAAAAGAAAAAATTCAAAAAGGTATCATGAATACCTATTATGTCTGTTCAGGCTATGGCAATGAAATTCAATTACGTGCTCTAATTTCAAAATACTAATTAATCAAATTTTTAACCAATTAATTATGTTCACTGGTTAAATGTATACTTTCCCACTAAACATATCTTTATTTTTACCCATGTGGACTCAGCACCTAGCACAGGTCTGGCACACAGCAGGCAGGAAGTATCTGTGGACTGTACAAATTAACTTAAAACTAAAAAACTGTGAAACGCCATTTTCAGTTTATAATCTGAGCTCTAATTAAAACACAATTGCAATGGTTAAGAAATGTAGCCAACATGTCATGCTTACAAGATCCCAAGTTTAACAATTTGAGAAAGTAGCTGGGGAGAAGTGCACTTTGTACTCGGGTTCAGGTATCACGGCTGGTGGACAGTCTGCTCAGATGTGCTAGGATAACAAAAAGTCACAGTCCTTGGCTACGTTTGGGGGCAACTAGAGCCTCACAATGCTGCACCCCCGAGGCTCCTTGTCCCATGGAAGAGGGGCAAAGGACCGTGGCCGAGCCAGTAGGAGCCTGGTGTGGCTCACGAGAGGCCCAGGTCCATCCTCAGTCTGCTGTCTACCAGCCATTTAGCACGGAATGGGGGCTCAACCACTCTGAGCCTGTCGTCTCATTTGTAAAAGGGGGGTTGTAAATGCTGATCTCAACAGGTTGCAACCACATGGGATCAAGAGAGACCACAAAGATAGGTCCCGAAACAGAAAATGAAAGACTAGAGTTCATGTGTTACTGGTGGGTGGAATCCCTGCCAGCTGCTTGTAAGGCCAGAATAAAATAGGGAATGACATGAGATGTACCTACTGAGATGTTCAGTGATGTTACTTATGTTTTTAACAGAAAACCCAATCTTCCTTGGAATCTATGGCAACTAAGTTCACTTCAAAATCTGAAACCAGGAAATCACTTCAAGAGGCTCTCGTCCTACTCATCATCCCTGAGCAGGCTGGCTCTGTGCTTGTTCTGCAGGTAGCATAGGCAGAGACGAGTTACCTGAGCTGGAAGGAGATGCCACTATGTTAGGGAGTAGCTAGAAGGGGGAACACAACCAAGAAGGCACAAAATCCAGTCAATTCCTGATGTCCTCTGAGGTATGGCTGCTAATTGGCTACCCAGTGGCACTGCTCACTTGCATGGGATACTACCCAAGAACCACCCAAGGGCACTAGGAAGATCCCCACACCACACTTCCAGTGATGACGCAAAGACCAGTCAGCTATTCAGTCTTCAGCTGAAAAGTCCTACAAGAGCACTGCTCCTTACCTGCAGGATTATCCCCTGGACCTCCCCCACCTCAACCTCAGTCCTTAGACTGAGGAAGCAGGCAGGGCCCACACGCCCTAATCCTCACTACTCAGGGCTATTGAGGCCCCCCAGATACCCTCTGTAATAGTTTCCTGTGGAAAACAGAATTTGACTCTTAAAAAATTTTTTTTAATGTATTTTGATTGATTTTAGAGAAAGAGAAAGGAAGAGGGAGAGAAAAAACATCAATTTTTGTTCCACTGATGAATTTGGGAGTGAGGGAGGGAGGGAAGGAGAGAGGGACATTAATTTGTTGTTTCACTTATTTATGCATTCACTGGTTGATTCTTGTATGTGCCCTGACTAGGGATTGAGCCCACTACTTTGGTGCATGAGGATGATGCTCTAACCAACAACTGAGCTACCCAGTCAGGGCCAGACCTTGACTGTTAAGGTCAGCTTTTAAAAAGCTAACCATGCCCTGGCTGGTGTTCTCAGTGGTTAGAGCATCAGCCTGCACACTGAAGGGCCGTGGGTTCGATTCCAGGTCATGGGCATGTAACTGGGTTGCAGGTTCAATCCCCAGCCCTGATTGGGGAGCATATGGGAGGCAACCAATCGATCTCTCTCTCCCTCCCTGTCCCCCTCCTTTTTGCCCTCCCTTCCACTCTTTCTAAAAATCAATGGAAAATATATCCTCAGGTAAGGATTGAAAAAAAAAAAAAAAAGGCCAACCAACCAGCACTTCTAACAGATGCATGATGCTCTTCTCTGGGCTGCATGGACCCTCGATGGCAGCTCAGCATCTATAAGAGCAAATCAACTCAGCACCCAACATTTCTCTCCAGGAAAGAAGGTCCAGGCACTTGGGCCTGTTTATTTCACCCGTGCAGTTGAGACCGGGGCTGCAGCTGAAACCCCCTTGGAGCTTGGCCAGAATGGAAATAGTTCTCCACTGACACAGAAACAATGAGGCAGAAGCTATAAAACTCGACTGTTTCAAGCCAGGCACTTACACACTCCATTCTGGGTATCTCCCCACCTTTTAAACAGATAGAGGGCAAACACTCTCCCACCTTCACCCTCCTTTCTAAAGCAAACCCGTTCCCCTGCACCAAATGAGTCCCCCTGCACCAAATGAGTCGTACGCTGATGAAAACTGTTCACCACTTCACAAAAGGCTTTGTGTTTGCACTTACACCTTAATTTGCCCAAAATTATAAATAAATAGGATGGTGAAGGTCCTGTCCCCACAGCACAGCTATAAACATGCAGAAATCCTGGCGAGGGTATTGGTAAACAGCCTCTTATCTGGAGCTCCATACACAGACCAAGGCCACGACAGCAGCCCAAAGGGGACAAGAGACTGGCCGGCTCCATGAGCACCTAGAACAAAACCCAGAGAGGGTCAAGCAGCCAAGAGAGGGACAACTCGTTTCCCAGGTGCTGCCCCACCTGTGCAGCCCCTTAGGGTCAGTTTCTATTGGTCAAAGCTGCCTCAAATAAATGTCGGCCAGCAGGTAGTTTTCCAGGGCAGCTGGGTAAACACCTACTTTTCACGAGAGGCGAAAGTCATCTTAGATCATGGTGCCTGCTCACCCACAGTCTACTAGACAAAACATAAGAGCAGCTCACAGACATGCCCCATCCATTCATTATTTGCCACTAGACAGGACCTAGCTTTGCCCAGAAGCCCACAAGTCTATGCCACCAACTATAAAAATGTTTACAAATTACACATGTTAAGATGAACTCTTGTGCATCTTAGAAAACTTTACATGTTAATGGTACTTTCACCAGGTTGGTTAACAAACAATCTGCCAACAGGCAATAAGGAAGGCTGCATACAGAGCCACTAGGTAAGGAACTCATGTGTGGCCAACCCTGCCTGGGGTCCCCACTGTCCAGGTTGTGGTCCCTCGGAGGAGAACTAACTGCTGGGCATGGTGTGAGCCTGTGTCCCACCACAACACAGCCTCCTCTTACCCTCAGATGCGAGCCCGCACCAGCTCCAGCCAGGGCACGCTCTTGGAGACAGCTTCCCCATCGTATCAGAAGCGCGAGGGCCTTCCGTCCAGACTCTCAACAGACAAGTTGTGCTGGGGTTTCTGCCAAACCTGTGTGTTCACCTGAAGGTACATCACTGCCAGGGAAAAAGTTTAACCTGCTCCCAGACATGCTCTGTTAAACCTGCTGTGCCAGTGGTGGGTGTGGGGGTGTGGAGGTAGGGGCAAAGTTCAGGAAGTGCCTTTGCTGGGTTCTTAACAAACAGTCATATCTCAAAACAGAATGGCTTTTGTTTTTGACTCTCTAACCTTTCAGATACAGTTTGTACAAAAGACACATTTCCCTGTTATATTTTATTAAGGCAGCTCTTTTCTCTAGCTGCTGATAGTGGGAGAGGGAGGAACAGAGGAGGTACAGCAGGGACAATTCTTATCAGTTCTGTTTGTGCCTGTTCCGTGACTTTCCCATCCCCTTCCAGAAATCCTGGCACATGAGATCACCCCATGTAGGCCTCCAGCACTCCATCCTCTACCTCACTCAGATTCTCAGACGAGGAGCTTTCCTCTCATTCCCTGAACGTCAGTGATAACCCTAAGTCGCTTCCTCACTTCTTCCCTTCTCAGACATGCCACATCAGTGACTTTCTCCTAGGAATTATGTTACAAGCGACAAGCCAAAGGGATGCTCAGGGAAATGCTGGGGGCTACGGAACCCACTGAATAGCCCTGGCAGGAAAAGGACCAGAAGCAGCAGCCCATCAATAGTTCTCTGCACAGGGTCCCCTGACCAACACTGTCGTGTGCCCAGCCAGAAAAATCAATAAAAGGCCTGTCTCTGAAGATCTTCAGCAGAGGATCTCCAAATGTGGTATTTGGATGTAATGCACATATTCTCCACTCCTATTTTTATTGGACTTTTAAAGACTATATAATGTACATTTTTTTAAAAAGAGAGCAATCTTTCTGTAAGTTTCACAGTGCTAGTTTCACTCCCCTAAAAATGACATCTAAAAACCTTAAAAAGTATAAAAAGACATGGAGGAATCTTAAATGCATATTATTAAGCAAAAGAAGCCAGTCAGTAAAGACCATACACTGTAGGATTCCAACTATGTGATTATGTGACATCCTGGAAAGGCGAAACCATGGGGACAAATAAAAGATCAGTGTGCTGGGTGCTAGTGGGTGGGTGGGGGAGTGACTCATGGGATCACAGAGGACTGTTAGGGCAGTGACACTACTCTGTATGATACTATAACGGTGGATACAGGACATTGTACATTTGTCAAAAACCACAGACTGTACACCACAAGAGTGACCCTCATGTAAACTATGAACCTTAGTTAATAATAATGCATCAATATTGGTTCATCAGTTTTAACAAATGTACCCACTAAGGCAAGATGTTCATGAGGGAGAAAACTGTGTTGGTGTGTGTATAGGGGCGAGGGGGAGTGATAGGAACTCTTTGCCTATCAGCTCCATTTTCAGTAAACTTAAAACTGCTAAAACATAAAGTGTATTAATTTTAAGTAACAAAAAAACTTTAAAAAAATTTCCTCCATTCTAAAAAAATTAGGATTTAAAAACCTGAGACGCATTCCTTTGGCATACTCTTTGAAATGCCAGGTTCCCACCATGCCATCCAAATGCAAGAGGTGGGAGCTGGCACACCCCCAGGACGGAGGCAACCACAGAGGCGGGAGGGCCACAATCATGTGGGCTGAGAGGGCGATTCACCCACTCAGAGGACAAAACGGGGTCATGGTCAAACAGCACCCCTACTTTGCTCTACCCAGGTTTCGGGGGAGGCAGCCCCACTGCAGTGACTCACTCTTTTGGACCAAACAAGAACTTTAAGTACAAAATGTGTTGATGCCTTTTACTATCCTGAGTAATCAAACACTGTATTAGTTTTCTAGGGCTGCTGTATCAAATTACCATAGACTGGGTGCTTAAAACAATAGGAGTGTGTTCTGACAGTTCTGGAGACCGGAAGTCTGAAATCAAAGTGTCAGCAGGGTTGAGTTCTCCCTTCCTGCCCCTTCCAGCTTCTGTAGGCTCCTGGCGGTCCTTGGGCCTGTGGCTGCATCACTCCGGCCTCTGCCTCCATCTTCATATTGCCTTCTCCCCCCTGTGTCATCTCCCTTTCTCTTCTAAGGACACTCTATTCAGCATGATCTATCTGATCCTGAGGTCCTTAACTCAATTACATCTGAAAAGACCCTTCCCTTTGGAGAAATAGGGTCACATTCACAGGTTCTGGGTGGAAAAATAGCAGCAGAGTAAGTGGATGCTGCACGGACATGCTCCCAGGAACAAACTGGTATTCAACTAAAATACAGAAAAACTTCCTGAATAATCAATGGAAAACTCGCAAGAGAGAACCCTGATACCCGAGGACTGAAAGTGGAGACTGCATTGAGACTGGTAGGAGAGGCAGAGGCACAGGTTCTGGGTGGATGTATCTTTGAGGGACCACCATTCAATTCACTACACATAAAATATTTTAAAAAATTGATGTAATGTCCTAGCAGAAATATGAGAGAGGAATAAAACAAAACCACTGATGATAAAGCGTATGCTCTTGAGACATGATTAAGGATTCAGTGCTGACGACATAAGTAACAGGATCCTGCCATACTGCTGGGAAGGCAATTCTCCAGATGCTCCAAACAAAAAAGGAAGGCTCTCCCCTGGTCTAGCTGCGTTCCTGGAAAATTCAAGATGTGTCAAACCTCACAGAACCTTCCTACTCAGGCCTTGTAAGCAGCCTCTTCAGTCACAGGGGCTGGCAGTTCATCTGAAAGCTGACACATCAGAGCCATGCACACCCGGGGTCCCCCGCCTGGCCACACTGTGCCTTGCAATCAGTACAAGTCCCATCTGGGTACTGGCCTCCACATGCCAGGACTGGGCCTGGCACTGCCCACTCACACCCAGAATGCACACAGGGGACAAAAAGCGGGTGGCTCCTGCCCTTGCGGGGGCTCAGGCTCAGCTGGTACTCTGGGACAAAGCTGTGAAGGATGAACAGGCCCAGGTGGCCTGGGGGAAAGGGGGGGTCTGTGCTGGCAGAAACGATAGTCAGGAAGTGAGCCTGCATTTATCTGAGGGGTCACCAATACCTGAGGCAGCTCCTCACAGGAGGGGCATGAGACAGAGAAGGAAAGCAGTGGAATTCTGAAGTGAGTTAATATTCAGAGGGAATTTCAGAATCTATTCTGTGCAACCCCCTCATTTCACAAAGGAGCCGAGGTTCAGAGGACTGATGTGCAGGGCTTCAGGCCCAGCGGGTCACAGCCTAACCCTGCTCCCCTCACTGGGCAACAGAGGCTGAGGGGCTAGCAGTGGCCACCACGGTCTTCCCCAATAGCTCTTCAAGGACTCAGGAGTTTCCAGTGTATTAAAAAAAATTCCAGACTCAGCCACCTCGACTCTCCCGGCATCTGTCCCAGCCCACCTCTCCAACTAGTGGGACACAGTGATAGTGGTCTGTCTCACAGACCTTCCCCAAACCTTGGAAAAATCACCCTCAATTACCAGCAACACCGGCTTCTTCTGGGGGTAGGGGACAGAGTAAAGCAAGGCATTAATCAAAGGTCTCTAGTAGACCCAGAAAATGGTTTGAAATGTGATAAAATAAAAACCTCAAAATGAGTCCCCTGCTCTGGCCTTGCTTAGCAGCCTGACAGAAGGTGACAATCTCACGAGAGTCCTAACTGCTCAGCCTGTCACTCTAACAACGAACCCGAGGGCGCCTCTTGTTAAGGTTCTCAGTTATGTAACACTCAGAGTAGACACCTATCGACTGTGTGCTGGAGCCAGGAGTCCCCCAAAGCCCACCAACCACAGTGCCCCCACAGTGTACACAGGGCTGCAGAGTGAGTCCTTCCCTGCCCTTGCAGCCATTTCCTATATAAACAGCCAGGGAACCACTAAGTGAAGCAGGACTTAAGATTGAACAGAGGAGTAGGCGTAACATCAAGTTCCCTCTCAGCTCTCTTGTGAAAACCACTTGCCTCAAAGGTAACAAAGTCCTCGAACTCATCAGGGCAGGCCTGCGGCTCCTCGTCCTGGGCAGGGACAATGCTGCACAGCTGGCCATCAGAATCTGCGGGAGAGAAGACCCAGACTTAGCAGGAAACCCAGACCACCCAGAGAGGGCAAGGGGGAAACGATGTGAATGGGCAATGGAGCCTGGACTGGCTATGAGAAACCCGGGGGAAGAAGGGTTAGGATAGGAAAGCAGGTCCCCGACGGAAACAACACTTTGTGCCAGAGTTCTTAGGCAGTGGTGTGGAGGCCAAATGGTAACTACTTCTTAAAAGAGCTGGACAACATTGTAAAAGAGAAAGGGCATGATACTAGCTCTGTGACACCGCTCACGGCTTTAAAAAGTATTAGATGCAAAAAAAAAAGTATTAGATGCCAGATTTAATTTTTTTAAAATTGTACATGTTTGGGGAGGAGTGAGTATAATGAAATATTACCAAAATAACACCTTGTCCTCAGTGCTGGACTCACGGTCAGGTTTTATTTTCTTCTTTTTTTTGCTTAACGTTATCTTCTACAATATATGTTTTATTGTATAACTAGAGGCCTGGTGCACGGATTCATGGACATTGAAAGGAAATTAATTAGAAGGTGGCCAGCGGGGTGGGACTGGGCAAGATGGGCCGGACACACCCTGGAGTCAACCTCCCGCAGTCCTTCCCTGGCCGGCCGCACCTGGGGAGGCATCTGCGAAGTGAGCGGGATCCCTCCGGCAGGTGGGGTCCCTTGGCTTGGCTTGGGGGTATCGGGCTGAAACCAGCAGTCCAACATCCCCTGAGGGGTCCTGGAGTGCGAGAGGGCACTCTGCAAAGTTGCTGTTGCTCGGCAGGTCCTGCGTTGAGCGTCTGCCCCCTGGTGGTCAGTGTGTGTCATAGCTACCAGCCGGTGGGCTGGTCATTTAGGCTTTTATAAATATAGATAAGAAAAAGTTAAAAAGAAAAGCAATCTTTTCATGATGGACAGGATATAATTCTGACGTCAGCAATAGAAACATCACTTTTCAAACACAACCAATTCCCACAAAGAAAAGGTACTGGCTTCCACTGTCTCCTGACCATGTTCAGGCCTAACACTTTCCAAAGAGCGTGCAAGTTATGGAATTATGTTTCTTGATATTGCCTCACTACAGTATACTGTCATATCGTAATAAATATTTATTTGGTTTTTATCCTCAGTCCTGACGCAGAGCTCCTAAAACTCTGGGAACTTCCTTGTGATGGGATGCAAAGAGCATCCGTTGTTACTCATTAAAGAAGCCCCTTTCTGCCTTACCTGGGTTTAAACTAATGAGGTGACTCTTGGAGGATGGAGGTTGGTTAGGGAACCGACCTTGTGGTTAGAGGGCTAGAACTTTCAGTTCCAACTCGACTTCTCAAAATGAGGGGGTTCAGAGAGCTGGGTTAGTGAACACATCATATGGGGAAAATAGCACATCCCAAACTCCACAGGGACAGAAGCCCCTACATTGTGGACCCTCCAAACTCACCCTATATACCTCTTCATCTGGCTGTTCATTGTAACCTTTATAATAAACTGGTGACAGAACTAAAGTGTTTCCCTGGGTTCTATGAGCCATTATAGCACGTTATCAAACCTGAGGAAGGAGTTGTGTCAAACAGAAGTGTGGGTAACCTGGGCACCTGTGGGGTCTGCGCTAACTCTGGGCAGTTGACGTCAGAACGAATTAAATTGTAGGCCACCTAGGTGGGGTCTGCAGAGAATTAGAGAATTGCTTGGTGAGGAAAACCCACACATTGGATGTCAAAGTGTGAGCAGAAAACAGATCACAATAGTACCTATTTAAAATGTATCAGTTACTTATTCAATATATCTCACATAATCTAACATAACATCAGTCACTTATTTAGAAAGTGGAGTAGAGTCTTTGAAGGTCAAATGGAAGAGCAAACCTCCCTGGACGCTCCTGGGGAGAGTACTTTGAAACGGTCATCACCAGCTTCCTTGGCTAGAGAACATTCTTCTTTGGCAGCTGGACCATGTGGGAAAAATGCTGCCCTCCACATCCCCCAACCAGGTTCTGAAGGGCCAGTGGTGTGAAGTCACTGACAGCCAGCATAAGTGGGGAAGGGAGAATGAATGTTGAAGGACCCTCACCACAGAGCAATAGCTGGACACATGGCTACTCCGTCCAGTTTCTAAAGAGCTCTCTCAATTTAAGCAATGATGCTTTTCCTCAATAATTATGAAAATTCAAGCATTTATGCATTTAATAATTATGAGATGTCTTTGCCAATTCAATACTGCTTTGCAGTAGTAATTAAGGCCCTTAAACCAAAATCTCTTATGTGGCTGCTGTTTTGTATTGTTTTCCCTGGGAGTGTGACTAAATACCTGAGGGCTCAGACTATGGCGGAGTGAAAGAGCCTCAGCGCATGGCAGGCTGACAGCCTTGGAGTCCCCTGCACTGGAGGTTTGGGTCTTTGGTGCATGTGAACTACAACAAACTATATGTGCCCTTTTTAAAAAAAAATATTTTTATTGATTTGAGAGAGGAAGGGAGAGGGAGAGATAGAAACATCAATGATGAGAGAGAATCACGGATTGGCTGCCTCCAGCACATCCCCTACTGGGGATCAAGCCCGCAACTTGGGCATGTGCCCTTGACCGGAATCAAACCCAGGACCCTTCAGTCCGCAGGCTGATGCTCTATCCACTGAGCCAAGCCGGCTAGGGCTATATGTGCTCTTTTTGAAGGGGGAGAGGATTGCTGTGGACAGAAGTTTTTGGTTTCTATGACAGGAAGTAAAGGAGGACCATTATCCCAGTGGTCACACATCTATAATAATAAAAGGGTAATATGCTAATTAGACCGGACATCCTTCTGGGCATCATTTCAGACGAAGCCGGGGCCGGAGAGAAGAGCCCGGGTCCCGGGTGCCTGCCAGTGGCTGGAAGGAAGCTTGGGTCCCAGGTGCTGGAGGGAAGCCAGTGCCGGCAGCCAGGGGAAGGAAGGCCTACGCTTGCACGAATTTTTGTGCATTGGGCCTCAGTATTTTATAAAAGGCCAGACTGTTTGGGGCCTATTTTCCCCCTCTTAAATGTTAACAGTCTTGCTTGCACTTCCAAAAATTGAAACACAGAATTTCAAACTCTTAAAACTTAGCGAATCATTTCAGACATGTGCTCAGATTCCAGTGGTGAGCATATGATTTAGGAGTCTTGCCCCACATGGTGAAGAGAAAGATGTGAACATAGCTGATGTTTTTCTATTCTTGATGGAATTAAATAGGACTCCTCTTTCAGTTTTCTTCTACAAAAACTAAAGCAATTTTCAATTAAGTGGAAAATTTTAATGTGCATTTATCTTATTCTTTCAGAGTCAATTTGGGGGGGAGGGGGAGACAAGCCAGAGCAATGGCCTATTTGTAATAATTCCCTCTCTATCTCATTCTATTCCTGAAATAAGGCCTGTGGTTGTGACAGTAACAATCTCCTTGCGCTTTCCCTGCAAACTGGGTCAATATATCGTGTCACTTGCTATGCCGCTCCTGGATACAGAATAAAAGTCTGTCAGACAAGACAGGCTGTGAGCAGCCATGATGGCACAATGGAGGGAAGACTCAAAGTGCACTGGAGCTGAAATTCAGTTGGCGTAATCATGCTTTCCACTCTTCCAAATGCTATGAAATAACATTTCACAATCATCTTTGACTTGCTTTGATCCTAATTTTATTTTCACTCTCCCTTCCTAACAAAAGTTAAATGATGAAGTCAAATTACAAAAAAAATTTGCAAATTACCAAAAAAGTAAAGCCAAGCCCACAGCTCTGAGCAAGACCGGCAGTAGATCCGATGCACAGGGTGGGGTGTTCCCCACGCCCACGCCAGCTGCAGTCACCTGGAGGCCCTGCCACTCAGCCCACTCCAAGACATAGACCTGCTCTGCTGGTGTTGAGCCAAGGGGCCTCTCAACAGCCCTTCCACAGGGAGCCTGGGATGGAGTTGAATTGTGAGGCCTCTTGACAAGAAGGTCAAGTCCTCCCACAGTGCCCACAGCCCAGTCATGCCCCCACCTTCTGATCCTGGTTACCCAAACCAGCCACAGTGACCTCCCTTCAGCTCCCAAATGTGCAGGGCACACTCCCTTCATGTCCCCCACCTGGACCCTGCCACCCCTTCCCAGACTTTCTCAGGAAGAATTCCATGGATCACCTCTGGCATCACCCTCCTCCTGAGCTCCTGTTAGCTCTCATAGCTCTACGGCCTCAACGTGTATGGGCTGTCCTCCACAAGAATGCCGGCTCTCAGGGCAGGGGACTCTACTTCCCAGAGTCTGGAACAATCCAGCTCAACAGTGTCCACACCCACAGTCCTTCCAGGTCTAAGCTGTGCCCTCCCTTAGCTACTGCCCCTCCATCCAGCCTGATTCAAGTTCTCATCACTAAAACCTCCCTTCAGCCCACCCACTCAAGGACCCTGACCCATCTGCTGGCAGGCCAACCCTATCCAAAGCCTCCGACCTTTCTGCCTCCTCAACCACACACCCCAGCAGCAGACTGTCCCTCATATTCCAGAGTCCACTACCTCACATCAGAAGCAGAGGTCTGTTCTACACAAGCTAAACTCAGGGTGGGGGGGATAGTACCTACAATGCACCTCCCAATATAGTTTCGTGTTGAAACCAAGCCCCAAGCCTCGCCTTCTGGGGATGCTTCTATTCCAGAATGTTCTTGCTCCAGGACTGGCTGGCGGGGTCTTATTTTTAATTAAATCAAAGTGGAAATATTACCAACAAGAATGCAAAAACCGAGACTCAAACAATCCCAGTGGGGTTCAATGGTGTGTGTGGGCTGGACAGAGGCTGGCCTTTCCCTAGGTGAACTGATTTTGTGGGGCTTGGAACAGCAGGAGGCTGCTCCCCAATACAGAAGAAGGTGCAGCTGCAGTTAGCCAGTTGCCTGGGGAATGGGGACAGATCAGGTGGAACAGGACATGTCAGCCAGGAGAGGTTAAAATGGGAGCGCAGACTGGAGAGACCTCTGGATGTGACAGAAGAGCCCTGGCCAGCTCCTTTCAGGCAGAGACACAGAAACCCTACCTCGTGCTTCTCTCTGCCAGCCCCTGGGAAGGACAGAGAGTGCCTTAGCTTCAGTGGGGGTATCCCAGGCAAAGGCAAGGAAGAGGGCGGAGGGGTGGGGTGCGCAGGCAGAGGTCCTACCTCAGCGGACCAGGGTGATGGTTAACCATTAAGGAAAGATCAGGACTCAAGGAGACAGGCCATTCTCAGGTGACCATTTGCTCTCACTAGATTGATAAATATCTACACATGCCTTAAGTCACTGAACTTCAAGACACATGCAACCCACGAGACAACCAAGAGGGTCAGCAGCCAGCAACCCGTTCTGTCCGACAGATAATCAGCCCCTGCAGAGACAGCTCCTGGCTCTCAGTGGGCAGGTCATCGGCCCAAGAATTTTATTACAGTGGACTGGTTGTGCCTGCCTGGATCAAGTTTTCCGGGATCATGTGACCCCCCCAGGAACTCCTGCAGCGGAGCCTACTCCATTTCGCACTAACCATGGCCCAAAAGAACAGAGAGCAGCCACCAGCCTGAATTTTGACTAGAGAGAGCCTCAGAGTTTGACCACACAGATGGCCCAGGCTCCATCTCTCACTGACCACTGCCCATACCCACGGGCCAGCTGCCACTGCTGCTCCCAGCATTGCCACTTGAGAGGAATCTGGGCTCCTCAACCACCTGAATCCAAGGAAGCCCAGTTTCAACCCTCAGCTGGAAGGGCAGAGACTACAAGGGGCATGTCCAAGGCCCAGAGCTCCTCCGGGCCCTTTGACTTGTGCCTCAGGGAACACACTGATGCCATCATCCCTGTGCTAAGGTTGTGCAAGTCAGCCCCCATCCCCACCTGCCACACTGACAGCAGCAGCACCTCCCCTGTTGTTCCTTCCCTCGTTTCGTGCTCTGTACGCACAAGGTCCCTGGCTGCTTGTTCACCATGGGTCTCTGGGCTGTGCTGGTGTTCATATCTGTGTGGACTAACTAGGTGAAAGAAGTAACAACACACAGGGCTCCATATACAGAATGCTACTCAAAGCCATCTGGGATTTGGTGTTTTAGGAAACCCAGGCCCTATGTGACACTGTCGGGCAATAATTTTGGGGATGTAACAGAGAAGAGAGGTGAGGCTCTATCAACAGCTGCTAATAAGACCTCGAGTTCAAAGGTACCCCCCCTTGACTGGACCACCATGATGACCATGGGCTCTGCCGAGTCTCTTTATGCCCCTCTTCCTCTGACAAGGTGCAAGAAGGAGGGAGACAGCCTGTGACTGGTGACTTCCCAACACTGCACTCCTGACACCACCTGGCCAAAGATGGGGAATGAGAAGGAAAGGTCTACTCAGAGCTTCAGAGTTTCATTTGAAGAGGAAAGTGCTTGGGCAACTGGTAAGAGAGTAAAATGGTACAACTACTTGGAAGAACATCTGGCAATTTTACACGAAACTGAATTCACATGCACATGACTAGCCACCCCACTGTTGGGTACAGGCCCCCAACACATGAAAACATGTATCTACACAGACCTGCCCACCGATTTCACTAGTAGCTTTATATATAACCCCCAACTGGAACCATCTAGCCCCAAACAAGTATCCACCCATGAGGTATAAGCACATGATGAAGCACTATTCCATAACAGAAAAACAGACTCCTGATACAACACAATGAATCTCAAAAACATCACGCACGGGGAGAAGCCAGGTGAAAGAGCAGATATGGATGATCATATTTACATGAAGTCCATGAAAGGCAAAACTAATCCATGGTGACAAAAATCAGCAAAGAAGGTACCAATAAGAGGGAGGAGATTACTGGAAGGCCAGGAGGGAACTGCCTGTGGTGATGTTAGTAACTCTTGGCAGTGATTTGCATTACCAGGCACAGGAACTTGTCAAAATTCACAGAATGGCACACTTAAGGTTTCACTGTAGGTAAATTTTTACTCTAAAAAGACTGCAAACAACTATTGAACTCTGGGTAATGACTGATAGCATGCTGAAAAGTTTAGGCTGAAGTGTATGGAAGTATACTGATTTGTAATGCATCCCATTAGAAAAAAAGAGAAAATAAATAGGAAGATGGATGAATAAAGCAGATATGGTAAAATGTTGCCTGCAGAATACAGATAAGAGATATACATATGAGTGTTCACTGTGTAAGTCTTTTAATATTTTTGTATGTGTTAGTTTCCATTAAAAACTCTTTGGGGAAAGTGGCAGTAGTTTTCTAACATTATGGATAAGTAGTTGAGTCAATCAATTCTGGAAGATAGGGTATGTGAAGAGCAAATAACAAAAAAGGAGAGAGAGCATCCTTAAACCTGGGGCATTTTAGGGACTTCAAAGAGAAGGGAAGACATTAAGCTCAGCAAAAGGAGTCTGAGGCGTAAGGGTCATTAATAAGGGGTGGCTGAGCAAGAGGGAAGGACAGTGGTGGAGTTGAGGAAGGGGTGAGGCGATGGAAGCACAGAGGTGGGGGAGGGGGGTGACTGACCTCCATTTCTGATCGCCGTGATCCCTTGGTAGAAGTCTTCAAAACTGATCACGCCGAGCCCACTGGGATCCAAGTATTTCGTTAAGTCCTTCACCTGCAATTGCCAAGTAAAAATATGTTACCCAAGCCTTTACAAAATTGGAAGGGGTATATCATACACTTGACTTTTCACCATATTTAGAGAAGCAGCCTACTTGTAAGGTGCCATGCTGAAAATAAGAGCCACTGGTTCCTCTGATCCAACAGAAAACAGGCGGTATCCTAAGAAGGTGCCAACGACACCTGGGACAATGAGTCAGGAATAAGATCCTGCTTTCAAAAGTCAAGAGCCATGCTTCTTGAGTGAAAAGATAATCCAGTGTTAACATTTTAGTATTATTCTAGCCATTGTCTAGATTACTACACATAGCACAGACCCACCCATCCTTTCCAACAGCTGTGCAGAGTTCTTAGGAAAGACAACGTAGGCAAGTAGATCTAAACATCATAAATAGTAAGTCAATAATTCACACATGGGTGTTATAGAAAATGAAACTCTTTGAAAAAAGACATTTGTATTTCCAAGTATAAAATGGATTTCATCAAAATTTTAAAGTTTTGCACCTCAAAAGACATCATTAGTAAAACTAAAAGATAAGACACAGACTGGGAGAACATAAATAAATCATATATCTGATAAAGGACTTGTATCTAAAATGTATAAAGAAATCTCACAGTACAACAAAAAGACAAAAAAAACACAATTTTTAAAAAATAGGTAAAAATTTTAAACAGTTGCCCTGGCCTCATCCCATGCACCAAAATATCATGGTTCGATTCCCAGTCAGGGCATATGCCTAGATTGTGGGTTCAATCCCTGGTTGGGGTGCATATGGGAGACAATCGATCAATGTTTCTCTCTCACAATGATGTTTCTCTTTCTCCTCCTCTCCCTTCCTCTCTCTCCCTCTCTCAAAAAAAAATTTAAACAGTTATTTCATCAAAGATATACAAATGGCTTATAAGCACATGAAAAGATGCTCGATATCATGAGTCCTCAGGGAAATGCAAATGAAAACTACAAGCTATCACTCACTAGAACAGCTGTAATCAAAAGTATTAACAATAACAAGGATTGGTGAAGTTGTCGAAAAATTGGAACTTCATATGCTAGGAAGAATGTAAAATGGTCTGGCTAATTTGGAAGATCATTTAGCAGTTTCTTGAAAAGGTAAACATAAGCTTAGTATACAACATAGCAATTCTACTCATAGGTATCTACCCAAGAGAAAAAAATAGGGGGAAAAAGATGTATATGCAAATATTCATAGCAAGCAGCATTATTCACAATAGCAAAATAGCAAAAGCAATTCAATGTCCATCAACTGAGGACTGGATAAACAAGATGTGATCTATCCAACAGACTATCATTCAGCCATAAGAAGGAATAAAATCCTGATACATACTACAACATGAATGAACCTCAAAAACATTTTGCTAAGTAAAAAAGCCAGACACAAAAGATCACAAATTATATTCTTTCATTTAAAGGAAATTTTCAGAAAAGATAAATATATAGAGATACAAAGCATATTAGTGGTTGCCTGGAAATTGTGGGGTGGAAGTGGGATGATTGCTAACAGCATGAGAACTCTTTGGCATGTGGGAATGTTGTAAAACTAGGCTGTGATGATGACTGCATAACTTTATAAATTTACTAAAATTCATTGATTTGCACATTTACAGTGGGTAAATTTTATGGCACCTAAATTATACTTAAAAAAGCTCTTAAAAACAAATGAATAGTCCGGCCGCCTTGGCTCAATGGTTAAGCCTCGACCTATGATCCAGGAGAACATGGTTCGATTCCTGGTCAGGGCATATGCCCAGGTTGTGGGCTCGATCCCCAGTGTGGGGAGGGCAGGAAGCAGCTGATCAGTGATTCTCTCTCATCATTGATGTTTCTATCTCTCCCTCTCCCTTGCTGAAATTAAAAAATATATTTTAAAAAATTATATTTAAGAAAACGTCCCTAAAAAATTAACTACATATTGAAAGATTACATGGGGTACCTAAGAAAATCAACTCCCAATCCCAAAAGACCTACTCTAACACTTAATCTGATAAATTTTTTGGACTTTGAAGGAAAAAAACACACCTTTGAATAGCTATGTGAAAATCAAATGATTTTATAAAAGAAAATTAGATTATCATTAAACTTCTCCACAGCAACACAGGAATATTCTAATTCCATTATTCCAAGTGTTGTTGAGGACTGGGATCCTCCACATCACCATGAGGTATCTATCACACATGATGTTTTAAAAATGAAACAATAAAACCCTTCTAATTGTGTTCAATTAACAGTGAGCACCTGTAGCACCTAGGTTGTGATATTTAAATTCAGTTTCCATTGAAAGGAATCAGGACCCTTGGAGAAATGCCAGGAGATGTGCAAGTTAAGCCTGGAATATCTTGTCACACCTGAAAGCAAAGACTTTACTAGGTCACATCAAAGAACTCGGGAGCCAACCTAAACAGGATTTTATTTTTAAAATATATTTTAATGATTTTTTACAGAGAGGAAGGGAGAGGGATAGAGAGTTAGAAACATCAATGAGAGAGAAACATCGATCGGCTACCTCCTGCACACTCCTTACTGGGTATATGCCCGCAACCAAGGTACATGCCCTTGACCGGAATCGAACCTGGGACCCTTCAGTCCGCAGGCCGACACTCTATCCACTGAGCCAAACCGGTCAGGGCCTAAACAGGATTTTACAGTAAAAAATGAAACAATATGAGCATTGATGAGAATGAAAAATACAGCAGACTGAAATATATCACATTTTAGTCAATTAAAGCATAATTATGGTTAAAAAACAACAACAACTAGTCATTAGTGGAGGACACTAGTGAATCAATTTATCATTGCGAAAACTAAGAAAAGGAAAGAACCAAGCAGTTAGCCTGCCTTTCCTATACAAACTGTTAACTCAGGGTAAGCAACGGTAGTCATGAGGGGAAGTGTCTCTTCAAGAATCATTCCAGCCCTGGCCTGCGTGGCTAGGTTGG
The DNA here is from genome assembly GCF_000412655.1 of Myotis brandtii. Classification (NCBI taxonomy): domain Eukaryota; kingdom Metazoa; phylum Chordata; class Mammalia; order Chiroptera; family Vespertilionidae; genus Myotis; species Myotis brandtii. Next base: position 1,752,958 of record NW_005362155.1, on the reverse strand, counting down.
TTGGCATCCTCCCTTTCACCGAAAGGTTGTTGGTTCCATTCCCAGTCAGGGCACATGCCTGGGTTGTGGGCTCGATCTCTGGTAGGGGGCGTGCAAGAGACAGTCTATCAATGTTGTGCTCTCACATCACAACGTTTCTTTCTTCTCCCTTCCTCTCTCTTTAAAAATCAATAAATTACTCTTTAAAAATAAATAATCATTCCAGCCAATAATCCAAAAGGGAATGATGGGATTCAAATGTCACCATCCTGCAGTGCTTGATGAAGAAATGGACATAATCAATGACCCTCAGTGCTTCCCAAGGGCACAAAAAGATAGACAATAAGACACCAAATGCCTCCTGGTGGAAGTATGTGACGCCACCTGAATCCAACTACCAATTTACAGGAAATACAATGATCAAAGCAATGTGTTTCAATAATATCACAGGGATGTAATCAGCAAAACCCAATCCATGAGGACCTTAAAAGAGATAGATAATGCCCTAACCGGTTTGGCTCAGTGGATAGAGCATCGGCCTGCGGACTCAAGGGTCCCAGGTTTGATTCTGGTCAAGGGCATGTACCTTGGTTGCGGGCACATACCCAGTAGGGAGTGTGCAGGAGGCAGCTGATCGATGTTTCTGACTCTCTCTATCGCTCTCCCTTCCTCTCTGTAAGAAATCAATAAAATATATATATTTTAAAAATACATGTAGCCCTAACCTGTTTGGCTCAGTGGATAGAGCGTTGGCCTGCAGACTGAAGGGTCCCAGGTTTGATTCCGGTCAAGGGCATTGTACCTCAGTTGTGGGCACATCCCCAGGAGAGGGTGTGCAGGAGGCAGCTGATCGATGTTTCTCTCTCATCATCAATGTTTCTAACTCTCTATCCCTCTCCCTTCCTCTTTGAAATCAATAAAGATATATTTAAAAAAATACATCTACATTAAAAAAAAAGAGAGAGAGAGACAGATAACTGGCCCGGCCAGTGTGCTCAGTGGTTGAATGTCGACCTATGAATCAGGAGTTCATGGTTCAATTCCAGTCAGGGCACGTGCCTGGGTTGCGGGCTCAATCCCCAGTAGGGGGCATGAATCGCTCTCGTCATTGATGTTTCTATCTCTCCCTCTCCCTTCCTTTCTGAAATCAATAAAAATATATTAAAAAAGAGACAGATAAGTGACCTGTTATTTTCAAGGAGAAAAAAAAAAAAGATGGAGAAAGTAAACCTTTAGGAGAAGAAACTTAGGAGCCTGGCTGGTATGGAGCAGTGGTTGAGCGTCAACCTACGAACCAGGAGGTCACTGTTCAATTCCCAGTCAGGGCACATGCCTGGGTTTTGGGCTCAATCCCCAGTAAGGAGAGTGCGGGAGGCAGTCAATAGATTATTCTCTCTCATCACTGATGTTTCTATCTTTCTCTTACTCTCCCTTGCTCTCTAAAATCAATAAAAATATATTTTGAATACTGATCCTGGATAATGAATATTGACTGAGTATTTGATATTAAGGAACTGTTGTTCATTTATGCACAGTGTTTTTATATATTTCCTAAAATATTTAGGGATACTTTAAAAACCTGGGGGCTGTCCTGGCCAGTTTGGCTCAGTGGATAGAGCATCAGGTTCGATTCCGGTCAAGGGCACGTACCTTGGTTGCAGGCTTCATCCCTGGTGCTAGATGGGGTGTGTACAGAAGGCAACCCATGTTTCTCTCACATTGGTGTTTCACTCTCTGTCTCTCTCCCTCCCTTCCACTCTCTCTAAAAAAAATAGAAATTCTCATGAGAGGATTAACAATCCTATATAATAAAAGCCTAATATGCTAACTGTCCAGTCGTCCACTCAACCAATCAAAGTGTAATATGCTAATGATTTGCTAAGGCCGCTCAACTGCTCGCTATGATGACCACTGACCACCAGGGGGCAATCAACCAGTCGCTGTGACATGCACTGACCACCAGGGGGCAGATGCTCCAACTGGTAGGTTATCTTGCTGCTGAGGTCTGATCAGGACTGAGCGAGATAGGCCAGACAAGCCCTGGAGCCCTTTCATGGTCCCTTCCTGGCTGGCCAACCTCCCGAATCCCTGCTTGCCTCGATTGTGCACTGGTGGGGTCCCTCAGCCTGGCCTGTGCTCTCGCAATCCAGGACCCCTCGGGGGATGTTGGAGAGCTGGTTTTGGCCCGATCCCGCAGGCCATGTCAAGGGACCCCACTGGTGAACGAATTCGTGCACCTGGCCTCTAGTAAATAAATAAATACAAACCAACCAACCTGGGGTTGTCCTAGCCTGTTGCTCAGTGGTTAGAGTGTCAGCCTGCAGACTGAAGGGTCTTGGGTTCCATTCCAGTCAAGGGCACATACCTCAGTTGCAGGCTTGATCCCTAGCCCCAGTTGGGGCATGTGCGGGAGGCAAACAACTGATGTTTCTCTCTCGCATCCATGTTTCTCTCTCTGTCTCTCTCTAAAAAACCTGGGGCTCAGGTACATACGGCTACTGTACATATACAAAACCATATGGCCATAACTGACAGCTACTGAGGCTGGGCATGGGATACTGGGGAAGCATTACACTATTCTCTCTACTTTTGTATAGAATTGAACTTTTCCATAATGAAAACTTTTTTTGTTTTATTAATCCTCACCTGAGGACATTTTTTCCCATTGATTTTAGAGAGGGTGAAAGGGAAGGAAGGAGGGAGTTAGAGAGAAAGAGAAACATCAATGTGAAAGACACATCAATTGGCTGCCTCCTGCACACACCCCGCACCTGGGCCGGGGATAGAACCTGCAACCCATGTATGTGCCCTTGACCGGGAATCGAACCCATGACTCTTCAGTGCATGGGACAACACTGTAACCACTGAACAACACTGACCAGGGCTCCATAATGAAAACTTTAAAGAGAAAGAAAGAAAATAAGAGAGAAAAAGAGCAAGAAAGGAAAAAGAGAGTGGGGAGGGAGAGGGGGGAAAAAGGATGAGTTGATTAGCCAGGGAGAGGTGACCTTTGACCACAAAAGGAGGGAAGGACAATACAGGAAACAAGAAAGGTAAGGAGGGTTTCAGCATGTGAATACTTAGGACTAGAGTGTAGGCAGGGTATTTCAAAGGTAGAGATTCAAAGCTAAGGCTATGATGGGCATGAGCCCTGGCTGAGACCAACCCATAATCCACACCACCCATAAATATCACTCAGGGCCTCCTCGGCACTGGGCAGGCTGGCAGATGCTGCAACATACAGCCCTTTCGACATCATTTGTTGACGACGTGCGACATAAAGTCAGACTAGAACTGGACCAGCTCAAACTGACTGACTCTAACAATCCAGGATTCTCTTTTTTTCCCATCGGGGGTCAGCACATCAGGAGGGCAATGGATAAGCCTCGCCCTGGGAAAATCACCTTTGTGATCATGGTATGTCCCCTGCCAGGTAAGTATACAATCCAGGGTCCTTGAGCCAGAAACCGAATCTCCCTTTTCTCCCTCCACAACAGGAAGAGATGGCAGCCCCTATCCCTACATCTCAGGGCCCTGGGTGTTTGAGACACTGGGCTCAGAAGTTTCCTCATCAGCTGATTTCCTGAAATAGCTGAATGACTCCCTCCTTATCTCACAAAAGCCTTCATTCCTAAAGCACATGATGTCTAGTGAGAATCTTGCTGGGTATTTAACCTGGAATCCACAGGGGCCAATCTGTCCTTAAGATTCCTAAGAATTTCAACAGTGAAGCTACTAATTGAACACAAAGTACCAAGTCATTCATCCTGAAACATTAACCCAATGCTTTATAAACAAATAAGTAACTGAAAGTAGGCCCTTTTATATGTTACCATGTTAGAATGAGCAAAGATGAATCAAAGTATACATTTTTTAAAGTCCACTTTAACTATATTTTCTTTGGAGAATAAATCAACGATGATTTGGGGGTGGTTCTAATGATCCAAGTCCAAAGTTCTCCATTCACAGGCTTTCAGAAAAACACACAATAAGATCGAAATATCATAACCTGACCTTTCTTGGAAAATCAGCAGAACCACAAAAACAAGCCAAGAGATGTACACCAGGGCAGTCAAAGTAAGCCAGCACTCCTCCCTCAGACGGACTCAGCAAGTTGCAGGAAGGCCATGGGAGAAGAACCCACTCTGCAACCAGCTACCAGGGGAAGGAGCTGGCTCCCACGGGATTATTTTAATATGAGAAATTTACTAACAAATTGTATTGTTTCTGCTTCAGATGTGGAGACATAATCTGCAAGAGAAGAGAGCAGAACAAGCTCTCTAACCTGTTAATTCCAACTACAGAAGTACGGCTCACAAAAACCACACTGAAAGCACAGCACTTTACAGGGAAAACTACCCCCATTTCTGTACCTTGTTGTGACTTGAATTATAACATTTTCAAAAAAGCTCATCTTATCAAAAGCCATGGTGATACTATTAAGCACTTCAACCTTCCTAACATATAGAACACTCCAGCCAAAGAAAGTAGAATACATATTCTTTTCAAGGAAGTGCTCGTGGAACTTTTACCAAGACATATACATTCTGGACCACAAAACAAGTTTCATTAGTTTTTTAAAATTTCAAGTCAATATTAGCCATTAGGGAAATGCAAATTAAAATGACAATAAGGTACATACACATCTACTTGGGTAGCTAAAATTAAAAAGACGGGCCATACTGTGTATACCAAGTGTTTGGAAGCATGTGGAGGAACAGGAATTCTCATACACTGATGCTGTGAATGTAAAATTACAGAACCACTCTGGAAAACTATTTAGAAATTCCTTAAAGGGTTAACCATGTATCTACCATAAGACCCAATCACTTCACTCCTAGGTATTCACCCAAGAGAAATGAAAGCATGTGTCCCATTTGTGACCTGTTTCTTTGTCTCCACATTTTGGCTGCTTCCCTACATTTGTTTCTATGTACTAGGCATAACTGCTATGTCTCCCAGACTTGACAGAGTGGCCTTGTGTTATAGTAGGTGACCTGTAGGGCCCAGCGGCACCCTACACCCGAGATGGGTGCTCCAAGTGCACCTGCGTTGGCTGTGTGAATTGTCCTGATGTAGTTGAGCCTTGATTGCTGCTGATGTTACTGAGAGGGATTGACCCCCAGGCTGACTGGCTGTGAGGACCAGCTAAGACAATAGCAAAGGAGCTGCTGTGCAGGAGCTGAATCTCCAGGGCAGGACTTGCTTCAATGAACTTTGGTGCCTGCCAAGTCCACCCCTTGAGTGTGTCGCTCCAATAGCAAAGGAGCTGCTGTGCAGGAGCTGAATCTCCGGGGCAGGACTTGGCAAGTCCACCCCTTGAGTGTGTCGCTCATGGAGGTGGTAGGATTGTAATCTGGCATGGTCTGAAGCTCTCCACTAGGTGTACTGGCTCTGGAGCCTCCCAGGCAGTGTAAAGGTCAGCCACCTCCTGTGCTCTGCCTGAGGATTCCTGGCAGGAGCTACAGAGTGATCTGTAGATGGCTGCTACTTGTGCTGGGCTTGGAGGTGCCCTGGAGAGGCCAAGATGCAAACCAAGGCCAGCTGGCACTAGTGCCAGGCCTGGGGCCACTTAACAAGAGGTACAGGGAGAGACAGAGAGAGAGAAACATCACTGTGAGAGAGATACATCGATTGGTTGCCTGCCGCACACGCCCAATCGGGCCAGGAATTGAACCTGCAACCAAGGTATGTACCCTTGGCCAGAATCAAACCTGGGATCCTTCAATCCACAGGCCTATGCTCTACCACGGAGCCAAACTATCTAGGGCAAAACATTAACTTTTTAAAAATTGACCAGCTGTGTGGACACAAAATTAAGGCTCGTTTTCTCCCTACACACCTTAAGCCCTCTGGAATTACTGGGTCCTGCTGGGGAAAATGAAGTCATATAAGTATATCTAATGTTTACCTTTTGGGCAATTTAAAAAGCAAGGTATGTTTGCTTTTAAACTTACATTTGAAAATAAAACAATAACATTAAGAGTTTTCCAACACTGAATGTGCTCATTTGGAACTCAGTTTTTCTGCTTGAAGTATAAGAACAACTTCCTACATCACCTATGATAAAATGATTAACCACCCTTGTTTAGGAGGTAGGGCTTATAAAATTCTAGAATAAAAGTATCATGCTGGTCTTATTAGGAAAAGGTCATCACATATGCCCGGAATTACTGGGTCCTGCTGGGGAAAATGAAGTCATATAAGTATATCTAATGTTTACCTTTTGGGCAATTTAAAAAGCAAGGTATGTTTGCTTTTAAACTTACATTTGAAAATAAAACAATAACATTAAGAGTTTTCCAACATTGAATGTGCTCATTTGGAACTCAGTTTTTCGGCTTGAAGTATAAGAACAATTTCCTACATCACCTGTGATAAACTGATTAACCACCCTTGTTTAGGAGGTAGGGCTTATAAAATTCTAGAATAAAAGTATCATGCTGGTCTTATAAGGAAAAGGTCATCACATATGCCCCCCAAGAGGCATGTATACCATTCAGGAATACATTTTTGTCTTTCAGAAATATGTATTGCAACGTTACCAGCTGTACCTTCCATCATTGGAAGGAGCCTGTTCAGCATCCAGGTATAGCAGTGCTTGGCTAACTCTCCTTGATGTTCCTCAGACAGGGACGTGGGTTGCCTCTAACACCAGAAGCTGCTTTCTCCCTACATCTGTCACCACTGGGATTCTGGCAGATTGCTGCTCTCCAACAAGTCCAACACCCACTCTGAAGATGTCGGTGGAGGAGTGGGGTAGGCTGCAGAGAGACCAAGCTCTAGGGCAGTTCTGACTCTCCATGTTAGTTCTGTTAACATCGTTATGGAGATATAATTCATTTACCACGTAATTCATCCATTTAAAGCAAGCATGTCAAACTTGCGACCGGCAGGCTGTGAGTTTGACATGCTTGATTTAAAGAGTACAATTCAGTGGTTTTTAGTATATTCAGAGAGCTATCTCTGTGTTATTTTAAATACAATAAAACCTTAAAATGTACATGAGAATCCTCAGAAAAATAGTCAAATGGACATATTCAAGCTTCATCTAAACATACTAAAGAAATGAAACAATTTACAGAAGTTACCGAAGAACACATACATTTAACATTCATGTAACCACATTAATCGGAGGAAACAGTGGCACCTCAGGAAGCAGAAACCACTCCTCCTTGTTCCTACATTTCAGGTCTGGTATTGGGGAGAGCTGGGGTGCCAGAGGAGAGAAGGGGAGCAGCTCTTAGAAAGGGACACTCTTGGCCTGTGGCCCCCTCCAAAAGCCTATAAAAATATCCCCCCTGTGGCTTTTCTCTGGAATGCTAACCAACTGGATAAAGGATGATGCAGCTTACAGAACTCCACTCCAGGCTGTGTGAGGGCAGCATGGGCTCTAGCCCAGTGGTTCTCAACCTTGGCTGCACATTAGAATCACCTGGGAATCTTTTTAAAATCCTGATTTCTGGGCCTCATCCTCCAGAAATTCTGTTTCTTTGTTATGGGGTGAGGCCACAACATTAGTAACAAAGAAACAGAATTTCTGGAGGATGAGGCCCAGAAATCAGGATTTTAAAAAGATTCCCAGGTGATTCTAATGTGCAGCCAAGGTTGAGAACCACTG
>NW_005362155.1:1738290-1742506 GCF_000412655.1 Myotis brandtii | reverse complement strand
AAAAAATTTAAAAGAATGATTCCAAGTTCCATCCGTTTAAGGTTTTTCAGAAATTATTACAGAAATGAATACTGAAATCAGAAACAAGTGTTAACAGCTATAGCGGTTACAATAAAGTTAATATCTACACGACCTTGACTTAAAAGATTCAAGGTGTTTATGTCATTCAGAATCCATGAGGAAAGTTTCCAAGTCAAGATCCAAGTCAGACGAGGACACTTACAAAGTCATCAATAGAAGGACACCTCTGAAGCACACTTTCACCATGAGCATGGGCTCCGTCCCCACCATGGGCAAGCATCTCTCTTCGGAACCACTCCCCTGTCACCCTGTTATAGGGATCCTACAGGAAACATTCCTTCCAAACCATGGAAGCTACTGCCCTAGACATCAGGTAAGAGTAGTATTTAGCACCACTGCCCACAAGGTGACTGAATCACAGCTGCCAGGCAGTGTTTGGAATGTATGGTAAGCCATAAAATTTCTCCTGTTTCCTTGAGAATGTCTGTGGTTGACTTCCTCAGGGGATGCGTCTCATGGTAAATTTGATCCAAAGTGGCATAACAGACCTGAAGTGGCATATCAGCTGCAGCACAAACCTTTTCAGATTCACAAAGAGGAGACACCATATTTTGGGGCACTGACTGCCCTGTTTGATGTCTGGCGAACTGGTTAACCACTCGATAGTCATTTGCAAAGTACTCCATCAGAATAGAAGGAACCTCAGCAAAATCAGTGGGGCACCTGGTCCCTGATTTCTCGACGGAATGTAAGTCTCCCATCTGGAACAATTGGGTTCTCTACCAAGTTGGTCAAAGAAAAAATGTCTTGCTCTTTAGCTTTTTGGAGGGTCTATGCCTCCATGTCTGAGAACATACTTCTGACACTATTTCTTGGCTTTTCGAATGTACATTGCATTTTGGCCTCCTAGAGTAAAAAAGGAGAATTTAGCACTCTTCCCAACACTACTCCTGAGTTTGGCTAGGTCTTCTGCAGTGTTTACATCATTGACTACACAAGTATTTTTCGCTGCTGAACCACATTTAGGCTATAGCACTGCCTTTCTTATATAATTTTCCTATATTTAGCAATTCCCTTGCTTTTTGTTGCCTGAATTTCCTACATACCAACTGCTCTAACATCTCTGCAGGATTTTACATGCCTCCTTTAGACCCCCACATGACCAGGCCCCTAGGGCCTCATGCCTTGATACTGCCCCTGCACTCCCTCCTCTGTGCTGGGAGGCCTCTAGGTGGCCTTCCTGAGAAAGCGTGTGTGGTATGCACTTTGAAAGCATTCTTGTCTGAAGCACCTGCACTCTTCCCTCCCTGGCAGGTACCTGTGTACAGAATTGTAGGTTGGAAATGAGCCCCATAGTATTGGGAAGGTTGCTGTCCCAGCCCCGTCTCACTCCTGCTGGTGCCAGAGTCTAACACTGCCCTGTCCTGATGATGTGTGGGACCTGTTTTAACCTCTGGAAGCTGCTGAGAACCTCCTCTCCATCAACAGGATTTGCTGTGTTTGCTGGGGGCACTTTCTCCTCACTGTTCTGAGCACAGGAAGAGCTCTTTCAAACAGAGACACAGCCTGGAAGAGTTCCTGAAGAATCCTTTTGATAAGGACCCTGTCCCCTTCCCCAGCAAGGCTGTCAGTCAGACGCTATGCCTAGTTAATCACATACTTTCCTTATCTTTTATCTCCTACTAGGGGCCCGGTGCATGGATTTGTGCACATTGAAAGGAAATTAATTAGAAGAAATATTTTAATATCGCTATTCGCCCTTTCTCTATAATAGAAGTGTCAGAGATGAAAGAAAATTAGTAAAATGGCCATAGCCGGTTTGGCTCAGTGGATAGAGCTTCAGCCTGCAGACTGAAAGGTCCCAGGTTTGATTCCGGTCAAGGGCATGTACCTTGGTTGCGGGCACATCCCCAGTAGGGGGTGTGCAGGAGGCAGCTGATCGATGTTTCTCTCTTATCGATGTTTCTAACTCTCTATCTCTCTCCCTTCCTCTCTGTAAAAAAATCAATAAAATATATTTTTTTAAAAAAGAAAAGAAAATGTTTCTGAAAAAATAATGACATGCACGGAGAAAATGGTTCATTCTATGAAACAACCTTTAAAAACATATCTGTTATTGAATATTCTTGCACTTTGTAAATACAGTGTATCTAAAAATATTTAGGAAAAACCTGGAATATTATACCATTTTGCTCATTGCTGCACCCAAGGGCAAGAATAGTGTCACCGAACTCACTTGGTCTATTAAAAAACGAGATGTGGTTGTCACAAGGTAGCTTTATTTACTTGTAGCAAGAAAAGAACGATTCATATCCAAAGCTCTGCCTCCCCGAAGGGAGACTTAGCCATTCCTTATATATACTATTTGATTTCTTCTTTGCAGTTGGCTATACTTATCAGGCTGGGTTCCTATCCAGCTTATTCTGTTTACAGCTGCTCTGCAAATCATTGTGCTACATTTTAGCATCGTATTTAGAATAAGAATGGCCCAGACCTTAAGACCCTTGTCCTATCTAACAATAGTGCCTGGTCCACAACAGGTGCTCAGTAAACATTTACTCGGTAAACATTTGCTTCACTTGGACAACCAATTTCTGAAAGGAGTGATCCATCACCGTGATAAGAAGCTGGAAGCAACAATGGGAGGCTGGTCTAGGGAAGTCAGTTTATCCCTATAAGGGGACTGCATCCGGCCAATAAAACCATGCCTTGGCAGAACACCTGCCTCTCCTGAAGCTGTCTGCTGCCTGGAGTGGATTTTAATGTCCCCCTTATATGGTAACAGATCCCCACCTCCCCACTGGGAAACCCAACACCCTCTTGGATCCTGTGCTCTCCCTCAAGAAAAAGTCTCTCTCTCTCTCCCTTGGTGGAATGGAACCCCAGTGCTGCCAAGCGGAGACAGCCTGCCTAAGAAAGACACCAACCACAGAAGTCCAGGCTCATAATGGTGCCTCCAGGCTAAGATTTAATGAGGCTGGTGCAGAATGCTCACAACAAGGTCTGCCATGTCATGCGTTGTCACTAAAAATAAGCTCTTACACAATTACAAGTAAGACATGGTACAAATACTCATTTTGTTTCCTGGGAGGGTATATACAAGCACAGAAAAGAACTGGGAAGGTACACACACACACATTTCAGTGCTCTCTAGCAGGCATGGATCCTGGAAACATGGCAAAGCTGCTGATTTGAATATGCTTACTTTACTAAATAAGAACTTTACTAAGTAACAGCTACTTACGCCATTTGAAACAGATAAAATCACTGCAGTAAGGTACCTAACTGCCCACTGTCCCCACTCTGATCTCTGTGTGCTCCAGACATTTGAGAACCCGAAACTCTTTCCCTTGTGCCTTTAGCTCCTCCCTGGGTATATCTGAAGGCACAAATTCACAAACAACACAGATATGTCATTATGTGATTTTTTTTAAAGACATATTTTTTAAAATTACGTTTTAATTGACTTTAGAGAGGAAAGGAGAAGGAGAGAGAAACATGAAGGAGAGAAACATCAACTGGCTGCTTCCTACACGCCCTTTACTGGGGATCAAGCCCACATTCCAGACATGTGCTCTGACCGAGATTCAAACCGTTGACCTCTTGGTACATGGGCCAATGCTCAACCAATTGTGCCACACTAGCGAGGGCCATTATGTGATTTAAAACTTAAAATCATTCTGCCTTAAAAAAAAAAGCTTTGAGAATCGCGTGGCCGCCGTTTCTGCCCTCGGCCAGCCCCACCTCTGCCGGCCCGCCCTCGGCTCCCCACCGCGCAGAGGAACGAGCCCAGGGACCCCACACTGGTGGGCACTGAGCGGGGAGCCCCCAACCAGCTCTAGCCGGCGCCTCGATGCCGGAGCCGAGCAGGGTTCCAGGCCTGAGGAAGAGAACCGTTCATTTGCCTGCCCACCTCACTCCCTGGCCCTGCTGGTTTCTCAGGGTCTGAGACCCGGGCCTTTCCTGCCCAGCTGAGGTTCCGAGGACTCTCCTTTCTCTAGCCCCGCCCTGCGGCGTGAACCCAGGGTGTTGCGACACCTGAAGGGAGTGAGAAGTGGGCGGTCAAGGCACCAGGGCAAGAGCCCTCTGGGGCCTCGGGCAGCAGAGTGAAACTGGAACCATCAGGGAACATGAGTGAATTTTGGCACAAACTGGGCTGCTGTGTGGTAGAGAAACCCCAGCCGAAGAAGAAGAG
>NW_005362155.1:1734260-1738131 GCF_000412655.1 Myotis brandtii | reverse complement strand
CCCAGCCCAGAAGAGATGCTGCCTCCACCAGATCCTCCGAGAACCAGTGTCCTCAAGGCCCCTTTTTTTCCTTATCTGCCTGACAGTGCCTCAAAAGGCTTGGGGGCTGGACTCCCCCCTCCCTCCTCTGGCTGTAGCCCCACCTGGAGATGGGGTCAAGGCAGCAGGACTGACCAAGTAACTACTGGTTGGCCAGAGGAGCTCAGCTGAAGCCCTGGACACTCTCAGATCTGAAATGGGAGTTTCTGGAAACCTGGAATGAGTTCCCTCCTCCTGAATGACAGTCTGGGTGCCACCTGTTTTTAATCTATTAGCCTGAACTCCTTAAATGGCAGGTGGGTGAGGTTACCAAGCTGGAGCTGGCTTTGCTGTGAAGCTCCCTACCCCTCTGCCCTTCTCCTTCCTTCTGAATGAACTGAAGCAGACGTCAAGCAGGGGCTGGGAGGGTGACCACTGCCTAGTCAACTCTCTTTAAATCTCAGACCTTAAGCTCACAGCCCTTCAATATCTCTCTGCCAATACCAGCGTCTTTCTCTAGTTAGGCCTCTAACCCTGTTTCTGTAGCATTGCTAGCTCCCCAGTATCTTTCCTTTTTAAAAATTAATTAAAAAGTAAATTTAAAAAAAAAAGCTTTGAGCTATATGAATAAGCAGCACCATGTGAACACATCTTCACACTCTGGAGTGCTCAGGAGCCATCTTAACAAAGACATCTTTTGAAAGACATGTCTAGACACTGGCCCACAGCAGCAGAGCTCCCATCTGCAGCTGGCCCTGCAGGTGTACTGAGCCCCTACAATGCAAGCAAGCCTAGTGAGCAGTATTGAATGCCACTCGGGAAAGACACCCTGCCAAGTGTCACTCTAAGTCAGTGATGGCGAACCTTTTGAGCTCGGTGTGTCAGCATTTTGAAAAACTCTAACTTAACTCTGGTGCCGTGTCACATATAGAAATTTTTTGATATTTGCAACCATAGTAAAACAAAGACTTATATTTTTGATATTTATTTTATATATTTAAATGCCATTTTACAAAGAAAACTCAACCAAAAAAATGAGTTCGCGTGTCATAGGTTCGCCATCACTGCTCTAAGTCCTTCTGAAGGAAACATCCTCTACGAAGGAGAGCCTACCCTACAAAGTCATCACCAGAAACAAAGCAAACTTTGATGCCCCTGACCGTGAGTGGGGCCATTGTTTTGCTTCACTTGGAAAACCAACTTCTGATATGCACCACAGAGGCAGAGGCACCTGCTTAGGAAACAAAGAGATGAAAAGGCAAAAGCATCCTCACCTGCAAGTCCAGGATCACCAGAAAGACCAATACTCCTACCCCCAATTATCATTAGGATGCAATTCCCCCAACTACCATCCTGCACCATGGTCTCTGCACCTAGAACTAGTCCTTATCCCCACCAGCTCCACCCCAAGCATGCAGGAGCTCGTACCTAAGCCTCAGGACTCATCCAAAGGACACCTTTCCTTAGTAGGCTTCTAGGTGCACATGTCCTAATGTTCCATTTGCTCATCTGCCTCCCAGGCAAGGACCAGGCCTGTCCTGTCCACCTCTGGGAGCCTGTACCTGGACCAAGGTGATACAAGTAACAGCCTGATGAACACACAGCTGGGAAGGAACGGATGCGTGCCTAGGAGACAGGCTTTATTCTGAGGCTCCCTCAGGACTTCTGGCAGAAACTATCTCCCCATAGCGAACCCAGCACAGGAGCCAACAGTTACCTGGACTCAGGCTTCTCATTAGCCACCTGAGTGGGAACGACGCCCCTCAGCTCTCATTCCCGGACACCAGAGAAGATCAGAAAGAATCACATGTGTAGTTCATGGTTGGTTTTTCTTTATGTCCTTTTGAGATTTGATTTAAATCTAAAAAGTGACAGTTCCTAGATTAGGATAGTACCTAGGACCCAAGCTTGAGAGGACTAAAATTCCAGCTCTAAAATTCTGCGCTTTATTAAAACCTTTGTGTATCAGACCAGCACTGCTGAATAAAGTTAACTGTAGAACTGGCCTAATGTCTATGATTATCATAATTTTTTAATTATCAAAAGATCACTCAACAGTGGAAAAAATTTTAAGTCAAAACAAAATGAAAATTCTTCAGGTTCTCATTCTGTCCAACATCATCCTGGTTTTCTCCGCTTTCATCTTCTGCACTTTGCTCTTTAAAAGCAGAATGTTATCCCTGGCTGGTGAGGCTCAGCTGGTTGAGCATTGTCCTGTGCACTGTAAGGTCGCTGGTCCCATTCCCAGTGGGGAACATGCCCATGTTGTGGGTTCGGTCCCCGGTGGGGGTGTGTACAGGAGGCAGCCAATCAATCAGGAGTTCTCTCTCTCTCTCCCTCTCCCTCTCCCTCTCCCTCTCTCTCTTTCCTTACCTCTTTTGCTAAAAAAATAAATTAAAAACTAAATAAATTAAAGCAGAATGTTAAGCCAAAACAAACAGTATTTATTCCTAATTTAATGGCATAGAATGGCATATATCTGAAACAAGAAAGAAAACCACAAAAGAAAGGAACTCTACAGAACCCATAACATTTAAAGGCTCCACAATATTTTAGAGGCTGCCTGAGCTGACCCTCACATCACAAGTTAAGAAATGGAGGTCTCATGCCAGGCCAGTGTGGCTCAGTGGTTGAGTGCTGACCTGTGAACCATGGTTCAATTCCCAGTCTGGGCACATGCCCAGGTTGTGACTAGATCCCCAATGTGGGGCATGCAGGAGGCAGCTGACCAATGATTCTCTCTCACCATAGGTGTTTCTATTTTTCTCTCTCTCCCTCTCTGAAATCAATAAAAATATATATATATTTTAAAAGAAATGGAGGTCTCAGGCCAGGTAACACTCATGTTATGACACAGAAGATACACATGCACAAAAGTACTTACTCACTAACATCTAGAGCAGCGGTTCTCAACCTGTGGGTCGCGACCCCTTTGGGGGTCGAACGACCCTTTCACAGAGGTCGCCTAAGACCATCGGAAAACACATATATAATTACATATTGTTTTGTGATTAATCACTATGCTTTAATTATGTTCAATTTGTAACAATGGAAATACATCCTGCATATCAGATATTTACATTACGATTCATAACAGTAGCAAAATTACAGTTATGAAGTAGCAACGAAAATAATTTTATGGTTGGGGGTCACCACAACATGAGGAACTGTATTAAAGGGTCGCGGCATTAGGAAGGTTGAGAACCACTGGTCTAGAGGAATTTCAGCTCAAATACACTCACAAGAAAAAGGCAAATTAAAGCTACAATGATATACCATTTTTCCTTTATCAAGTTGGCAATACTTTTCTAAATACTTTTAAAATCTATATATCTATTCCCCCTGCATTTTCATTTTTAAGACTTTAACCTAAGGAAATAATAAAGATTGTGCAGAAAGATTCAATAAAGCTTATTATAGCAGTAGAAAAGTGAAAACCTAAAATACCAAAGACAGAGAATCAAATAAATTCTACCACATTCATTCATATGAAGAAAAACTAGCCATAAAAATCGTTTTGTAAATGGAGGGACCTGGAGAGTATTACGCTAAGTGAAATAAGCCAGTGAGAGAAAGACAAGTATCACATAATCTCACTTATATATGAAATTTAATGAATAAAATAAACTGACAAAACAGATCCAGAAACACTGAAGCATGCAACAGACAGGTATTTTGGGGGTAGGGGACTAACCAAAGAACTTATATGCATATATGCATAACCATGGACACAGACAATAGTGTGGCGAAGACCTGGGGAGGACGCTGGAGCAGAGTAGAGGCCTCACTAACTAATTGGGGGAGGGAGGAAAGAGACATCTGTAATACTTTCAACAATAAAGTTAATTTTTTT
>NW_005362155.1:1715296-1733675 GCF_000412655.1 Myotis brandtii | reverse complement strand
GGGCATGTGCCTTTGACCGGAATCAAACCCAGGACCTTTCAGTTTGCAGAATGACGCTCTATCCACTGAGCCAAACCGGCTAGGGCTTCAAGTTCTTGATTCATGTATTACAACTACTAACTAAGATTCCTCCCACTATAAAGTTCTTAGTACAAAAGAGAAAGCTCATCCTAGCCAGTTTGGCTCAGTGGATATGGATAAAGTGTCAGCCTGGGGACCTAAGGGTCCCAGGTTTGATTCCAGTCAAGGGCACTTGTCCAGGTTGTGGGCTCAATCTCCAGTAGGGGGCGTGCAGGGGGCAGCTGATCAATGATTCTCTCTCATCATTGATGTTTCTATCTCTCTCTCCCTCTCCCTCTCCTCTGAAATCAATAAAAATATATTTTTAAAAAAGAGAGATAAAGCCCAATGTTCTCCTAAGTGTTGATGAGGCCTCACTAACTGGTACTTCCCATGAAATGCATTATAAGGCAGGCTCCTTGAATAAAGGGAGGGGGGTGTGTTAAAAATAAAATCACCCAGCCCGGACAGTGTGGCTCAGTGGTTGAGCATTGACCTATGAACCAGGAGGTCACTGTTTAATCAGTCAGGGCACATGGTTCCGAGCTTGATCCCTAGTGTGGGGAGTGCAGGAGGCAGCCAATAAATGATTTTCTCTCATCACTGATGTTTCTATTTCTCTCTCCCTTTCCCTTCCTCTCTGAAATCAACCTTGTTTTTTTTCAAATGCAACCTTGTTTTTCTTAGATTTTAGTAAAGTAAACCAACCCACCCAATGCTGGGATGAAACAGAACTTTTTTAAACAAGTGAGAAAAGAAGAAGGTGAGAGAGAGGGGTGAAGAACAAAGGAAGAGGGGGGGAGCAAACACTTTGGAGGTAGCTGCTCCAGCATGGTCTCTCCTTACTCTTCTTACTCTCCTGGAGAATCACACCCGACAGGAAAGACTATCCACCTTTGTGTTCAAAGAGCCACCTGATGAAGCTGCTGAGTGGAACTTGAGCTCCTGCCCACAAAGGGCCACTCATGGGTGCTGCCTTTGAAACCCAAGCACAGATGTAACACCATCCCTGTGCTTTTGGGCAGCAAACAAGGCCTCTCCGTCAGAAAACAGCCCAACACAGAAAAAATTCAGCTTCTACTTAACTATCACTTAGTGCTGCTACAGAAGCAGAAATCCATAAAAGCATCCAAATAGAAGTGAGACAGAGCTGAACAGGAGAGAGAGAGAGAGCCGCCCACGAACACAGCCCAGGGCAGTCTTCCATACCTTTGCAAATATCCACAACCTTCATGAGAATTATCACAGGCTCCAAAATGAAAGAGAAAAAAGTACTTTTGTATCAAAGCATGTGCACCACACCTACCCTGTCCTTCACACTGACTGAGCCTAAGCCTGGCAGGGGTCAGGACAGCACAGTGACAATCACAAAGGAAGCCTGTGCCCAAGCAGCAACTTTTAAGCCTGACCACAAAACAAACTTTACGTTTCCTGATTTTGCCCTATCAGTGTTGCTCAGTGGTTAAGAGTGCCGGCTGCACACCGAAGGGTCTCAGATTCGATTCGCAGTCAAGGGCACATACCTGGGTTGGCCTGTGCCCAAGCAGCAACTTTTAAGCCTGACCACAGAACAAACTTTACGTTTCCTGATTATGCCCTGGTCAGTGTTGCTCAGTGTTTAAGAGTGCCGGCTGCACACCAAAGGGTCTCAGATTCGATTCGCAGTCAAGGGCACATAACTGGGTTGCAGGTTGGCTCCTCAACACCAGTCAGGGGTCAAGGTGCACACAGAAGGCAACTGGTCGATGTGTCTCTCTCTCACACACATCAATGTTTCTCTCCCTCCCTCTCTCTATTTCTCTCTCTCTCTCTCCCCCTCACCCTTCCTCCCTTGCACACTCTCTCTGAAAAGCAATGGGAAAAGTATCCTCAGGTGAGGATTAGAAAAGAAAAAAAAGTTTACTGATTACTTACTGGCAACAAAGGCCCCACTGACTCACCCAGGCTAGCAAGGACCCACAGACCACCTAATACACAGCTCTGGGGCTTTTCCCCGAAAGGGCAGCACCCCGAAGTTGAAAACAATCGGACTAGGGTTTGACAGTTCCAGGTTCAAATTCAGCCTCTCTCACCAACTGTCTTTCTGGCCTTCTCAGAGCTGTTCCTCAACAACCTTCCTAGACTAAGGTGATGTTACTTGCCCACAACACAGTCTACACCAAGACCCACAAACAAGGCACCCAAACCTGCTGTAAGTTCACGTGTTCCCACCTGTGTGAGGACAAAGGCTATCCTCATCAAAGTTCTCAACTTCCCAGAGTGCAGAACGACGTTTCCTGCTCTCTTCCTGGACCCACCTCCTGAGTCTGACTGAACCGATCTTCAGCACGGCTCTGTTGTAATGCTGTGTGCAGCCTGGGTCAAGAAGCACTGCTTTGGAGAACACTGCTCGTGAACTAGTTAGGAATGCCCCACCCAGAACTTGCTAAAAGAGAAACCTGCTGATGAGACCTAGCACTGAGTTTTAATAAACCCTCCAGGCAGTTTGAAGCCTCTGGAGCTTGAGAGCCTCTGAAGTGGAGGGAGGAGTAGAGGTCCAGTAACTGCATGTAACATCCCCAAACTCCCCAGAGACAGCCACAAGCAGAAATATTAACCCCACTTCAAAAATCAGTGTCATTTAGGGAACCTCCTATTTCACAGATTATGAGTATGAACCTGGATTCTTCCTTCTTTAAATACACAAGTCAAGAGTACATGCCTGAATATCAGTCACTCAAAACCTGTGTTATTACATCATAGGAAGAGAGAATGAGACCTGAGCATGGGGACACGTGTGTGTGTTTGCTGAATGGTGGAAAAAAGCAGCGCAGGGCAAAGTGTATTGGCCTACTGGGTAGCAGCAATGACTGTGGGGTCCCACCTCACATTAGGGTTCATGCACATAAAATCAGTTTATGGAGGAAACAGGGGTTGTTTTACTATTACAGGACATTTCAAATACCTGATTTATTTTCATCACTTATCCACATGTGTGCATGAACCTAATCAGAAGCACTTTCTGGGGAGTAGTTGTGGAGAAGTAAATTTATCCCAAATAAGAACGCATTCCCATTGTTAATAGTGAATGGGGAAAATTTTATGTCCTATGGCATGCATTTCTGGAACATTGGTTTGCTTATTTTAATAGTAAACAAATATGACTTTAGTTATCAGGAATATCAAAGGTTGAAGAAAAATGAATCCAAGTCACTTTCCTCCATTTTTTAAAAATATGTTTTTATTGATTTTAGAGAGGAAGGGAGAGGGAGAGAGATATAGAAACATCAATGATGAGAAGGAATCATTGATCGAATACCTCCTGCATGCTGCCCACTGGGGGATCAAGCCTGCAACCTGGGCATGTGCCCTGATTGGGAATCGACCTATAACCTCCTGGTTTATAGGTCAATGCTCAACCACTGAGCCATGCCAGCCGGGCTAACATATACTATTAATACATATAATATGTAACACATAATCAGGTAAATTAACATGTTTTTATAGATGCCTATACTTAGGAAATGAGAAGACAGTAGTCACAACTACAGGAATGGGGACAGGGGATTCCTAGAAAGTACAATGAATGTTTTTCCCATAAAAAAATTAAACAGAAACCAACCAAAGAAAAAAATAGGGTCTGATCTGTTGACTGGGTCATAGGTAACCAGACATGACAAAAACAAACACACAAAAACCAGGACAAGATACAGAGCCTCACTTTAAAAGTAAGAAAAGCAGCCCAGCCAGTGTTGCTCAGTGGTTGAGCATCAACTCATGAACCAGTAGGTCACGATTCCTTACAGGACACATGCCCAGGTTGTGGGCTCAATCCCCAGTAGGGGGCATGCAGGAGGCAGCCGATCAATGATTCTCTCTCATCATAGATGTTTCTATCCCTCTCTCCCTCTCCCTTCCTCTCTCTGAAATCAATTTTTTAAAAAAGGTAAGAAAAACATTTACTTTTCCTGTCCTAATTTCAAACAGCCCCCAAACCATTACCTCTTATAAGCAGGAAATGTGGTTCCTAATTTCCTTTGTGAACTCCTCTAAAAAGCCAGCAACCAGCTTAGTTCACTGACACATGGTTTCAGGTAAACCTACATCATCCTAGGCCCGCAGTGGTCGGCAAACTGCGGCTCGGCAAACCGCGGCTCACGAGCCACATGCGGCTCTTTGGCCCCTGGAGTGTGGCTCTTCCACACAATGCCGGCTCTTCCACAAAATACTGATTTCTACACATGGGCCACGAAGTTTCAATCGCACTGTACGTGCGCGCCCGCACGTGGTATTTTGTGGAAGAGCCACACTCAAGGGGCCAAAGAGCCGCATGTGGCTTGCGAGCCGTGGTGTGCCGACCACGGCCCTAGGGCCAAGCTCTTGAGCCACAAGCCTTGAATCCACATGCAGTTATTTTAAGTTCCCCAGGAACATCCTGGAGGGGAATTAAAATCCAGAGACCACTTTGCACAAGGTGAGCCTTCAATCACGCTGACTCTTACTTTTTATTTTTAATATATTTTATTGATTTTTTTACAGAGAGGAAGGGTGAGGGATAGAGAGTTAGAAACATTGATGAGAGAGAAACATCGATTAGCTGCCTCCTGCACACCCCCTACTGGGGATGTGCCCGCAACCAAGGCACATGCCCTTGACCGGAATCAAACCTGGGATCCTTCACTCCACAGGCCTACGCTCTATCCACTGAGCCAAACTGGTTAGGGCTATTACTCTTTACAAGGCACTCCCCAGTGTCAGAAAGAGTTTAATTATTTCACCTGCCTTATGCATCGCTTACAGCCACCTCTTAACTAGGTACCACTTATTTAGAGAGAAACGTAGAGCAGTTGAGTGACCTGTCAGAGCCCTTAGCCTATCTTAAAATAAACACCACCCTCTGCCACTCAGCCTCCCCCTCCTCAGCCTCCTTTGCAATCTCCATCCTGTGATTTCCACTCTGTTCCCCTGCTCCTCCCGCTGGCCCTCAAAGGTGCTTTCTAAGCTCTCCACTGGCAACTCTAGCTGAACACCATTGCTCAGTGCCAGCTGGTCCCAACACTACTCACCCTCTTTTCCTTGCTGACAGACTCCAATCCTGTTCAGGTCTTCCTTCCTTCCTTTAATTCAGCAAATACCTCGGAGTGCTACTACACTCCAGCCCACCAGGCACATTCATGGAGGGTGGGTGGGAATGGAGGCAGAGAAGACAAATAGGAGAATAAATAAAACATAGTTTGCTAAGATAATGGTAAGTGCTAAGGAGAACAGTAAAGTGGGCAAAGGGGAATGGAGAGTGTTGGAGGCAAGGGAGGCCCCAGCAGGGAAGCTGCCTATAGTCAGGCCAGGAAAGTGATCCTGACTGGTTTAACCCATGCTTCTCATACTCTACACTCTCCAGCATGAGTACTGCATTTCTAACAAGCCCCAAGACAATGCTAATGTAATGGTGCTGCTGCTGGTCCAAGGACTCCACTTGAGAAAGTTCTGCTCAAGCCAACTGTGGTGCCTCCACGTCTTTGCAGGGACAGGCCTGGGGAGCCAAAAAAGGGGAGGAGGGTCAGGGGCTTGGGGAGGACTGTAGAAGAGTTTCTTAAACAGAGACACAGGGAGAGGATTCTTTCTTCCCCGGGATGCTGGCTGCTACAGCCAGAATCATGAAATCAGTGAGCGAGCATGCTGAGTAGCACAGACAAGGCCAGATCTAAAGGACGCTGTTACAGTGTCACCTGCCTAGGGCTTGTCCTGTGTAAATGTTCTTCTTAATCCTTGGAGCCATTTACAGTCCAGCTTTCTGTTACTTTCTGCTGGACTCTCAGACTACATCTCCAGCCCATACCTCTTCTCTGAGGTCCAAGCCCAGAGAACACTGAAAAGCCCATGGATATGTCCAGAAGGTCTACAATTGAGCTCCCACCTCCCCATCCCTCATCCCCACCCTCACCCACAACCATTCAGCCATGGGGGTCACATCATTATTGCCTCCCAGAGCTTAGAGCTCCCTCTCAGTTCCATCTCCTTGAGCACCACTAAGTCCAAGTAGTCGCCAGCCCTGCGCTGACCTCCTGACCAGTCTCCCCCATCTACTCCTGTCCTCCATAAACTGAGCCATCATTTGAAAAAATAAATCATAGAAGAACCAAGGTGGCAGTTAGGTAAAAGCCTATACTCGCCACCTCCCACAACCACATCAAAATTGTAACCAAAATACAGTACAACCATCATTCAGAACTGCCTGAAAGCTGGCTGAATGGAAGTCCTACAGCTAGAGAAGTAAAGAAGAAAGCCTATTGAGACTGGCAGGAGGGGCTGAAGGAGCTGGTCTGACACCCATGTAAGTTGTGTGTGTGTGTGTGTGTGTGTGTGTGTGCACGCGCGCACATGCGTGTGCCACTTTGTCTCTGTGGAGGCCTCCCGTGAGGAGCAAGGGGTCCCAGCCCCACACCGGCACCCCAGCCCAGGATTCCAGAGCTGGGAACAGAAGTCCCCATAACTACAGGTTGTAAAATCCAGCAGAGATTGTGGCTGAGAGACACTGAGGCTGCTGCAGCCCCTGCTGTTCCATTTAAAGGGCCAGCACACAAACTAGAACTCAGTATCTCTGAGCTCCAGCACCAGGCAGCTCTGGGGTCCAGACACATCTGAGGAGGAACTGGACTGTCTGGCAGCAGAGCAGAAACTCAAGGGTGGCTTTCTGGTGGACACCAAGGGAGCGCCCATATGACTGTCAGCTGATTTCTCAATAGAATCTTTGCGGGTCAGAAGGGAGTACCATAGAGATTGTGGCTGAGAGACACTGAGGCTGCTGCAGCCCCTGCTGTTCCATTTAAAGGGCCAGCACACAAACTAGAACTCAGTATCTCTGAGCTCCAGCACCAGGCAGCTCTGGGGTCCAGACACATCTGAGGAGGAACTGGACTGTCTGGCAGCAGAGCAGAAACTCAAGGGTGGCTTTCTGGTGGACACGGGTGCTCACAAGGGTCATTGTTCCTGTGCTGGGACCTTCCCTGATGCAGGCCTGACTGGTAGCCATAGTGAGTCTCAATCAGCCGGGAGCACACTGTTAGCTCTGCCCTGGGGATTCACTGAGACCCCGCCGCACCCAATTTGCAGCCCTACCCAAGCTGTTTGTAGCAGCTTGTTCATATGAATGGCCTGTCCTGGCTCAGGCTTCAGACTTTGCTAAAATCCCCCAAACAAACTGCAGCTGGTGACAGTGTGCCCCAACCCTATCAATAAAAGGCCCAAGGCCCAGCACTAGCACCAGCCTGCCTTGCTTCACAGCTGGGCCTCACCTCCTGCACAGCAGATCTCCTGCTGTAGATGCAGCTGGTCCTCACAGCCAATTGGCCTGGAGGTCAACTCCTCCCAGAGACGCTAACAACAATCAAGGCTCAACTACAAAACTGTACACACAGCCCACACAGGGACATACCTAGAGTGCCCAGCTCAAGTGACTGGGGAGGCTGAGCTACTGGGCCCAACAGGACACCTACTACACAAAGCCACTCTTCCAATTCCAGGAGACATAATAGCTCCACCTAATACATAGAAACAAACACAGGGCAGCACCAAAATGCAGAGACAAAAAACATGTCACAAATGAAAGAAATGGAAACAAGCACACTATTGGATACAGAGTTCAAAACCAGGGTTATAAAGTTACTCAAGATCTTGATGAGACTTTTAAGGAATCTTACTGAGAATGCCAAAGGCCTGGGAAAAGACCACTCAGAAATTAAGCATACACTAACTGAATTAAAGACCTAGAGTGCCCAGCTCAAGTGACTGGGGAGGCTGAGCTACTGGGCCCAACAGGACACCTACTACACAAAGCCACTCTTCCAATTCCAGGAGACATAATAGCTCCACCTAATACATAGAAACAAACACAGGGCAGCACCAAAATGCAGAGACAAAAAACATGTCACAAATGAAAGAAAAAACAAGCACCACACTATTGGATACAGAGTTCAAAACCAGGGTTATAAAGTTACTCAAGATCTTGATGAGACTTTTAAGGAATCTTACTGAGAATGCCAAAGGCCTGGGAAAAGACCACTCAGAAATTAAGCATACACTAACTGAATTAAAGACAATTTACAGAGATTCAACAGTAGAGGATTCTGAGAATCAAATCAACCATATGGAATATGAGGAAGCAAAAAACACTCCATCGGAAGAGCAAAAAGAAAAAAGAATCCAAAAATGTGAATAAAGTGTAAGGAGCCTCTGGGACAACTTCAAGCGTACCAACACTTGCATTATGGGGGTACCAGAAGGCGGGATAGCATTTGCCTTACTCTGTCTTATTTCACTCAGCACAAGAGCCTTTAATATTCCATTGTATGTATGTACTACTTCTTCTTTATCCATTTTTTTTTAAATCCTCACCCAAGGACATGTTCATTGATTTTTAGAGAGAGGGGAAAGGAGAGAGAAAAAATAATAATATATGTGAGAAAGAAACATCAATTGGTTTGCTTCCCACACACACCCCAACTGGGCCAGGGATCAAACCCGCAACCTAGATATGTGCCCTCACTGGAATCGAACCTGCAACCTTTTAGTGTGCGGGACGATGCTCCAAACCAACTGAGCCAAACCAAAGATCTTACCTATGGGCACAGACAGTAGGGTGAAGGCCTGGGGAGGGGTAGGAACCGGGTAGAGGGAGGCAATAGGGGGAAAAATGGAGACATCTGTAATACTCTCAACAATAAAAATTTTTTAAGCTAAAAAAGATAAATAAATCTTATTACCTATCCTTCTCTACTTAAACTTTTTTGGTAAGTTTTTATTTTTCAATTACAGTTGACATACAATGTTATATTAGTTTCAGGTTATACATAACATAGTGATTAGACTTTATATAACTTATGAAGTGATCACTCCAATCAATCTAATACCCATCTGACAATTATTACAATATTGACTGTATTCCCTATGTTATATTTTATGTCACCATGATCATTTTGTAACTACCAACTTTTACTTCTTAATCCCTTCTCCTTTTTCATCTATCCCCTCTTAACCCCCCTCCCATCTGGCAACCATCAAAATGTTCTCTGTATCTCTGAGGTTGTTTCTGTTGTTTGCATGTTTATTTTGTTTTATAGATTCCACATATAAGTGAAATCATATAGCATTTGCCTTACTCTGTCTTATTTCACTCAGCACAAGAGCCTTTAATATTCCATTGTATGTATGTACCACTTCTTCTTTATCCTTTTTTTTTTTAAATCCTCACCCGAGGACATGTTCATTGATTTTTAGAGAGAGGGGAAAGGAGAGAGAAAAAATAATAATATATGTGAGAAAGAAACATCAATTGGTTTGCTTCCCACACACACCCCAACCGGGCCAGGGATCAAAGCCGCAACCTAGGTATGTGCCCTCACTGGAATCGAACCTGCAACCTTTCTTTTAGTGTGCGGGACGATGCTCCAAACCAACTGAGCCACACCAGCCAAGGCTATCCATTCATATATTGATGGACACTTAGTTTGCTTCTACATCTTGACTATTGAAAATAATGCTGCAATGAACATATGGGTGCATATGTCTTTTTGAATTAGTGTTTTGGGTTTTTTTTAGGTAAAAACCCAGAAGGTTTTTTAAAATAAATCCCCAGGTAAGTTCTTTGGAATTGATGGGTCTTTCTTTGTCTATTATTATAGCCTTTGTTTTAAAGTTTATTTTGTCTGCTATAAGATTTGCTACCCCAGCTTTTTTTTTTTTTCCTTTTTCATGAAATATCTTTTTCCATCTCTTCACTTTGTGTGTGTCTTTTGATCTGAAGTGAGTTACTAAAACTCTTTAATGCCTTCTAACCACTCTGGTACTAAGGACCAACATTCCCAGTGTAGCCCTGTGATGTCTGGCCCATCATCTCCAGCCTCACAGTTCCTCATCCTTCTCAAGTGCCCTATTTTTTCCGGTTCAGGCCTCTCCATGGGCTGCACCTCCACCTGGAATGCTCCTTACTCTCCCACCCTTTGCCTTACTAATTCTATTCAGCTTCAGAATGTCAGCTCAAAAGCTACCTCAAAAAAAAAAAAAAAAGAAAGAAAGAAAGAAAGCCCTGGCCAGTGTGGCTCAGTGTTTGGAGCGTCAGCCTGCACACCAAAGTGTCATAGGTTCTATTCCTGGTCAAGAGCACCTACCTGGGTTTCTGGTTCCAGCCCCGACCCGGTTCAGGCACATGCAGGAGGCAACCTATTGATGTGTCTCTCTCACATCGATGTTTCTCTCTGTTTGTCAGTCTCTCTCTCTCTCCATTCCCCTCCCCGCTCCCTTTCACTCTCTCCAAAAATCAATGGAAAAAATATCCTCGTGTGAGAATTAACAAAAAATGAATGAATGAATGAGTGAATGAATGGTTATTTCCCTGAGGGAAACTTTTCTAAGGAGGCCAGATTCCCTGTTACACAACTCAAGTAACCTCTGCTTTTCCTTCAGAGCACTCCTATCAGCTTGTACTTAATAATACAACCTTTGGTTTTTCTATACAACATTGTTTTTACTTGTTTAGTTTTCTACAGACTAACAATAGTTTTTTCTAGCCTGTCTGCAGGAGTCTCATTGTTCAGCACACACTCTTGGACTTTCATTGTTGTATACTAGTAGTAGCTCCCCTTGTCACACAGGGGCTCCACCAGCCCACCCCCCACCCCCCATGGTCCTCTGGGCCCAGTGTCCTGCTTTGGGTGCATCCCTGGATGTCTTTTTTGATTTATCCTTCTTGTCTAGGTTCCATGTCAGACACTCAACCTGGCTTTTTTTTCCCCCAGGTACGACACCGATGTCCGTTCTGCTTCCTGTGCTTTGCTGGATTGTCTGACACCCCCTCTCTGGACCTTACATTTATGTGCTCTTTGCTCTGAGTTCCACTGAGTCAAAAAGTTTGCCCACCCCTGGGCTAACTCATAGCCGGACCACCAACTAGGGTGCTGACCTCCAGTCACTGCTGTTCATCTCCGTGCAGGTCCTCACTGCCTCATCCCAGAGCTACTTGAGCAGCCTCCTCCCCGGTGTCTCCACCTTCAACAGCTCCCTTCTCTGTCCGCCCCGCCCACCCATTGCTTTTCTCAAACACCTCCAGGGATTTTCCCTGCTTCCAGGAGCTCTTCCCAATCTTTTGGTTAAAAAAAATTTCATTGCTTTCCACATCATGAAAATTGGACTGTATGATCAGCTAAAAATAACCAAAAGCTACATATTAATCAGGGCATCTTTTTTTAAAAAAAATATATTTTATTGATTTTTTACAGAGAGGAAGGGAGAGAGATAGAGAGTTAGAAACATCGATGAGAGAGAAACATCAATCAGCTGCCTCCTGCACATCTCCTACTGGGGATATGTCCGCAACCAAGGTACATGCCCTTGACCGGAATCAAACCTGGGACCTTTCAGTCCGCAGGCCGACGCTCTATCCACTGAGCAAACCGGTTTCGGCTTGTTTTAAAGTTTATTTTGTCTGGTATAAGATTTGCTACCCCAGCTTTTTTTTTCTTCTCCTTTTTCATGAAATATCTTTTTCCATCCCTTCACTTTGTGTGTCTTTTGATCTGAAGTGAGTTACTAAAACTCTTTAATGCCTTCTAACCACTCTGGTACTAAGGACCAACATTCCCAGTGTAGCCCTGTGATGTCTGGCCCATCATCTCCTCCAGCCTCACAGTTCCTCATCCTTCTCAAGTGCCCTATTTTTTCCCATTCAGGCCTCTCCATGGGTTGCACCTCCGAATGGTTATTTCCCTGAGGGAAACTTTTCTAAGGAGGCCAGATTCCCTGTTACACAACTCAAGTAACCTCTGCTTTTCCTTCAGAGCACTCCTATCAGCTTGTACTTAATAATACAACCTTTGGTTTTTCTATACAACATTGTTTTTACTTGTTTAGTTTTCTACAGACTAACAATAGTTTTTTCTAGCCTGTCTGCAGGAGTCTCATTGTTCAGCACACACTCTTGGACTTCCATTGTTGTATACTAGTAGTAGCTCCCCTTGTCACACAGGGGCTCCACCCGCCCACCCCCCACCCCCCATGGTCCTCTGGGCCCAGTGTCCTGCTTTGGGTGCATCCCTGGTTGTCTTTTCTGATTTAGCCTTCTTGCCTAGGTTCCATGTCAGACACTCAGCCAGGCTTTTTTTTTTTCCAGGTACGACACCGATGTCCGTTCTGCTTCCTGTGCTTCACGCGATTGTCTGGCATCCCCTCTGAGTTTAATATCTTGAGGAAGGACAGGAAATGGGTTAATCTCACTTCTCATATCCTACCTTAATAAACATCATCACGCACATTTGCTGAGTGAACAAATGAGAAGTGGCTGAGCTAGAAACAAAACCAAGGTCTGTCTGATTCCAAAGCCCCAAGGACACCCTTTTGTTTCCTTTAATGTTACATATAACATCCATTTTATGGATGGAAGTACAGCCCTTACATAACTTAATACAAAAGAACATGACATTCAGGACACTTGGCCAGAATACCATCACCTACAGCACCTATTCCTCAAAGGATTCATTATACACAGCAGCTCATCAGACATTCCGTTCCCCAGAGCTTCAAGCACCCACAAGAGCACTGCCCAGGGCCAGGCTCCTGCAAACGGGGCAGGGGAAGGAGACGCCTGAAGTTACTCAGTTTACAGCTTCAGGGATTATATTTTAGAGCCAGTAACAGGAAGCTCTTGCTGAAAAAATGAGGTATTTCCAGAAGCTCAGCCAAGGACTCCTGCCTCCTCCCTTTATTACCTACTCTGATGCCACAGAAAAGCTCTGAAATGCTAAGAAAGGCTGGCTAAAGAGCTTCAAAATATCTACAACTTCAAAGCCCAAGACAGTGTCCTCAATGTTCCCAGCACAAAAATTAGGTCTTGTTAGAAGTTAGGTACGTGAAAAGTAACCAGTATGGTTGGAGATATAGTGATATTACTCCTAGTAGAAAAGAACTGGACAAAATAAATGCCTAGCAACCATACTACATTAACATAATGAAATACTCCAGAGTTACAAAAAACTAAGTTGAAAACTTTCACACACAAAATGCAAGAAGAGAAAAGCTAAACCAAATAATTTGTTGATACAGATTTCCTGCAGATTACATTTGGGTGAGAATAGTGAGAATAGAAAGGGGCAGCAGCATCGGAATCCCAGCCCTGCCACCCCCAGTTCTGAGACACTAACAAGTCTTGCTGTATGGTATCACACAACAATGGTAGGGCAGTGAGGAAAGTGCATAGGCAGATTCCTAAGCTAGTCTGACAGATACACGGATTGGGTGTTGAGGGAGAGGAGCTTAAAACAGTTAAGTGGGGTGAACACATGAGTTTCTCTCCACTCCCTCCTGAAAGTCCACTGGGAAAATGCAGCCCCAATGTTCTGGAAGATGCACAGGGATGGACAAGTGGAACTCAGAGCAAAGAGCGTATAAATGTAAGGTCCAGAGAGGGGGTGTCAGACAATCCAGCAAAGCACAGGAAGCAGAACAGACATCGGTGTCGTACTGGGGAAAAAAAAAGCCAGGTTGAGTGTCTGACATGGAACCTAGACAAGAAGGATAAATCAAAAAAGACACCCAGGGATGCACCCAAAGCAGGGGGGGGCGGGGGGGGGGGGGGGGGGGGGGGGGGGGGGGGATGGGGGGTGGAGAACCCCTGAGTGACAAAAGGAGCTAATACACAACAATGGAAGTCCAAGTGTGTGTGCTGAACAACGAGACTCCACAGACAAGCTAGAAAGAACTATTGCTAGTCTGTAGAAAACTAAACAAGTAAAAACATAATGTTGTATGGAAAAACCAAAGACTGCATTAGAAAGGAAAGGTAATCACAGCACACCTAACAGGTATGAAAGATATCTACAATCAAAATAGATAAATACAGAATGTCTATTTAGGCAAGATTAGAATTAACTGTATTGAAAGAATGGAGGAGACAGAGGGAAATATGTGGGTGTACCTTCTACAAAAGAAACTCAATAGAAACTACCTAAAACTGGGGGGCAAGGGGGAACACTAGAAGGAAACAGCCAGGAGTCTGGAAGTGGGAAGTAAGGAGAGTGTAACTACTCTTTGTTATATAACGTGTAGCTCACTATTTGATTTTTTTAAATAATACACATGATAAAAATTAAAATTAAACCAAAATATAAAATTAAAATAAATACCAAAAAGAGTGCAACAAGCTGAGGTTAGAGGGTAGCTGAGACATGTCAGAAAGAATAGGCCAAGGTGTGCTGCTTTCCCAGTTTGGGTCCTGGCTTTTCATCTGTACTTTTCTACCACGACAGCAAGCAGGGAGGGCGGAGGGAAGCTCTGAGGCATTCTGAGGAGCCAGCAGAGTGGGTCCCAAGTAAACATTTATGAAATTAACGTGTCAGAATAAATACCACAGTGAGGGAAAGAGCGATGTTAAAATAAAATATGACGGATGGGGGAAGGATCTTTAAAGAGATGCAAACATTTTCAAAATTCTCTAGAAAACTGGCTCTCTGAGTGACACACCAGGACCAACAACAGCAGCATCACCAGAAACTAATTAGAAACACACTTCTTAGCAGGCCTCACCTGAACCAGATAAATCAGACACTCTGGGGAGGGCCCAGAAGGCAGTTTTAAGGAGATCTCCAAGTGATTCTGATGAGAGCAAGTGTGTGAGATCAGGTGACAACTTGGTCCCTTCAGTGGTGTAAATAGTCCCTCAGCAAGTGGTCTAGAGATCCTGAGGGAGACTGGTGTCCCGGGGAGCAGGGTATCCAAGTTCATAACAAATTTCATAACATGCTAAGACATTCTTTCCTTTCTTTCATCTCACTCGCCCACAAATGTACAGTGTTTTCCACAGGTTACATGACACAATTGCTTGCAGAGGCAGATATAACAATCCATTCTCACCCAGCCTGTGTGACTCAGTAATTGAGCATCGACTCATGAACCAAAATGTCACTGGTTCAATTCCCGGTCAGGGCACATGCCTGGTTGTGGGCTTGATCCTGGGGTGTGTAGGAGGCAGCCTATTGATGTTGTTGTTTCTCATCGATGTTTCTATTTCTCTATCCCTCTCCCTTCCACTCTCTCTAAAAAATCAACAAAACACCTATTTTAAAAAAATAATAATAATTAAAAAAAAAGAATCCAGCTCTCTTCAATTAAGCCAGACATTTCAGAGACTTGCAAAAATGTAAAACAATGCCACTCTTCTCACTATTTTAGAAAATAGTTATTTTGCATAAAAATGTCATTAATGTTAACATGTAATGATTTATTTTTATTGTTTTTAATTTATTGATCTGAGAAAGAGAGAGAGAGAGAGAGAGAGAGAGAAAGAGAGAAACGGTTGTTATTCCACTTATTTGTACATTAATTGATTGCTTCTTGTATGTGCCCTGACCAGGAATGGAACCAGCAACCTTGGTGTATTGGAATGATGCTCTAATCAACTGAGCTACCCGGCCAGGGCTGTAATGAATTATTTTTAACAGATAAATAAAAATAACTTAGATTTTTTTTTTTTTAGTTTTACTTTCTAATATAGCAAAGATCAATAGATATAACCCACATAAACAAAGGCTCTTTGGTACTCAATAACATTTAAAAATGTAAAGGAGCCCAGCCGGAGTGGCTCAGTGGTTGAGCGTTGACCTATGAACCAGGAGGTCACGATTGGATTCCAGTCGGGGTACATGCCTGGGTTACGGGCTCAATCCCCAGTGTGGGGTGTGCAGGAGGTGTCTGATCAGTGATTCTCTTTCATCATTGATGTTTCTACCTCTCCCTCTCCCTTCCTCTCTGAAATAAACATATATATACAAAATAAACAAAAATGTAAAGGAGTCTAAAATAAAAAGTTTATGAAGCAGTAGTCTAAGGCTTGAATGATCTCAACAAGGAATTTCCTAATCATCACAGTATGTATCTAACCAAATTTTTTTATCCTCACCGGAGGATATGTTTATTGATTTGAGAGAGAGAGGAAGGGAGAGAGAAACATCAATGTGTGAGAGAAACATCAATCGGTTGGCTCCCATAAGTGCCCCAACCAGGAATTGAACCTGAAACCTTTTGGTGTTTGAGACGATGCTCCAACCAACTGACCCACCTGGCCCAGGCTGTATCTATAACCAAATTTAAATGCTTTCTATGTCACTAACAGTGAGAACAGGTAAATTTGTGGCTTAATCCAAACCCAAACCACAAATCTAATTTTACTGCACGTTGTTGATACCTAAATATACAACGAAACCCCACAACTTCTGCATGCAACATCCCCTAACATATACCCAAATACTCTACAATAGCATCCACCTGACCACTGCCATACCAAGACAAAATAGAAAGCAGAAAATGTAGTTAGCCTGAAACAATAAAATAATTTTTAGGTACCCTAAGCATTTCTAAACTCTTTCACACATTTACTCAAATCTGGACTTATCACATTTGAAAATTGTCAATAGGAAGGGAGTTCTCTCGTAATTTCCTTTTGAAGGAGTCTGTATGTTGAACAAGATATTTACATCCCTTATGGAGCACCATCCCTTGATAGAAAAGAACATGGTTAAATCACATTCCTAGTGTAAGAGGAGTTTGGATTTCCCATTTCAAAGAGAGGGGTCATTTCACACCCTGTGTACTACAACAAATGCTAGATTGGTTGTTTAGTTAAAAAGTAAAGCCTGTGTGCCTATGTGTAATATTCCTTTACTTATTTGGGACAAAGAGGTTTTATGTTTGTTTTTGTTGGTTGTTTTTAAGATTAATAAAAGCCACACAACCAAATGTACAGTAAAGTGTAGCTCTGGCCAGTGTGGTTCAGTTGGTTGTCCCGTATACCAAAAGGTGCCGGGTTCAATCCCTGGTTGGGGCCTGTGAGGGAGGCAACTGGTTGATGGTTCTCTCTCACACCAATGTTTCTCTCTCTCTCTCTCTCTCTCTCTCTTTCTCTCTCTCTCCCTCTCTCTTTCTCTCTCTCTCCCTCCCTTCCTCTAAGATCAATGTTTTTAAAAAATCTTCCCATATGTTTTTTTTAAAATGTTTTTACTGATGTTTAGAGAGAGAGACAGAAACATCAATCAGCTGCCTCCTGCATGCCCCCTACTGGGAATCGAACCTGCAACCTGGGCACATGCCCTGACCAGGAATCGAACCAGTGACCTCTTGGTGCATGGATCGACACTCAACCACTAAGCCACAACCACTGGACTTCACATATCTTAAAAAAAAAAAAAAGACGAAGTGTAGGTTATCATCAATGAACTTCCCATATTGTGTTTTTCCCTTTTATTTTGAAGTATGTTGAACCCACTGTAAAATTCAAAGAATATAAGAAACAGCTATATATCCTTCCCCTAGATTCACCAATTATTAAAGTCCTTCCACATTTTATGTCTCTTTCTACACACGACTTTTTGTGTGGAACTATTAAAAGTAAGCTACAGACATCAAGAGACCTCCCTAAATCCTTCTAGCATGTACTTCCTAAGAACAAGGACCACCCTCCTTCATAATTAAAATACCATATGACACCAAAAAAATTTAACACTGATATTATCAAATATTCTGTCTATATTCAAATTGTCCCAATCATCCCTATAACAGCATTTACAGTTTTGCTTTGTTTTCTTTTTTTCTTGTCTATTGAGGCATTTTATTTGCACATATGTATTACATCTCTAGAAAAAGAATCCCAGGATTTTCCTTCTGTATTTTCGTCTGGCTTCTTCATGGTCCATGATGCCCTCAGAGACTGTCAGTACAATGAAACCAAACTGATGGGACATAGCTACACTAATAAAAGACAAACATGCAAATTGACCATACCTTCGCTATGCCTTAAGCCACGCCCACCAGCCAATCAGAGCAGCTATATGCAAATTAACCCAACCAAGATGGCCACCGACAGCCACGGAGCTGGAGCAAGCAGGAGGCTTGGTTGCCCCAATTATGGAGAAAGCCTAGCTTCCCGCCTGCCACGGCCGGCTCTAAGCTCCACTCAAAGAAACAAAGTTTCAATTATAGAAGATAAATATACCCCAGATACCTGCTTTCAGCCGGCCGTGGCCATGGAGCTGGAGCGAGCAGGAGGCTTTCCTCCTGTCCACCCTGGCCAGCTCTGAGCTCAAAGGCTACAAAGTTTCAATTATAGAAGGTAAATAATTCCCAGAATCAAAAAAGAAAAAAAGGAGAGGCTGGGAGCTTCGGTTGCCGAGGGGCTTGGCCAGCCTGAAAACAGCCTTCAGCCCCTCACCCAGACTGGTGCACAAAAATTTGTGCACCCTGAAGGGGGTGTAACCAGCTGCAAACAGCCATTAGCCCCTCACCCAGGCTGGCCAGGCACCCCAGT
>NW_005362155.1:1714334-1714696 GCF_000412655.1 Myotis brandtii | reverse complement strand
GGGAGCCTCTCCCGCCTCCTCAGCAGCACTAAGGATGTCTGACTGCAGCTTAGGCCTGCTCCCTGCTGGCAAGTGGACATCCCCCGAGGGCTGCCGGGCTGCCAGAGGGATGTCTGACTGCCAGCTTGGGCCCGATCCCCCAGGGAGTGGGCCTAAGCCAGCATGTGGACATCCTCTAAGGGGTGCCAGACTGCAAAAGGGCATAGGCCGGGTTGAGGGACCCCCTTTCCGAGTGCACAAATTTTTGTGCACCAGGCCTCTAGTCTACACTAATAAAAGAGAAACATGGTAATTAGCGTACAACCGCTACCCTTCCCATTGGCTAATCAGGGTGATTGCAAATTAAACTGCCAACCAAGATG
>NW_005362155.1:1712378-1713011 GCF_000412655.1 Myotis brandtii | reverse complement strand
TACCCTGAGCGTGACTAGGGGTGGCATCGCAACCTCCCAATCCGCCCTGCTCTGTGCATGACAGGGGGCGGCGCCCCAACTCCCCAATCGGCCCTGCTCTGAGCCCGACCAGGGGCTGCACCTAGGGATTGGGCGTGCCCTCTGCCACCTGGGAGCAGGCCTAAGCTAGCAGGTTGTTATCTCCCGAGGGGTCCCAGACTGCAAGAGGACACAGGCCGGGCTGAGGGACCTCCCCCGCCCCCGAGTGCACAAATTTTTGTGCACCGGGCCCCAAGTCTATATATATAAAATCCTAAGAGACCGTTATGACTGGACAACTGGCTGGTAGCTATGATGCACACTGACCACCAGGGTGCATACGCTCAATGCAGGAGCTGCCTGCCAACCTCCCATGGTCCCTCCCCCCCAGCTGGCCAGCAGCCCTAATTGGGACTGGGTGAGACGGCCAGGCGGAGGAACCCCATCCGTGCACGAATTCATGCACCAGGCCTCCTGTGACCCAACCATAAAATTATTTTTGTTACTACTTCATAACTGTAATGTTGCTACTGTTATGAATCATAATGTAAATATCGATATGCAGGGATGGTCTTAGGCGACCCCTGTGAAAGGGTCGTTTGACCGCCAAAGGGG
>NW_005362155.1:1706011-1712205 GCF_000412655.1 Myotis brandtii | reverse complement strand
CACTGGGCATTGAGCCCACAACCTGGGCATGTACCCTTGACCAGAATCGAACCAGGACCCTTCAGTCTGCAGGCCGATGCTCTATCCACTGAGCCAAACCAGCTAGGGCCATTTTTCTAAATCTTTGAGTTGCACATCAAATCGGAGGCTGATTATTCCACACTTACCTAACCTGCCTGTGAGGTTCACAATTTTCCCAGCTCTGTGGTCATCAATAATTTCAAATTCGCCAATGTAACCATGCTTCATCATTACAGTAAGAAACCAGACGATGACTTTGGAGCATGACCTAATAAGAACCTAGTGTTTGCCTCTTTTGGGCTTTGTTGACACTCTTGAGAGCATCAGCCAGGACATCCATGAGCACCATATGCAAGCACGGATACATGGCGAAAAGAGCTGTTTTGTTTTCTTTTAATCCAGGACCCAATCAAGGGCCAGGAATTAGTTGTTATAATTCTTTGGTCTTCTTCAATCTAGAAGTGTCCCAACCGTTTTTATGACAGTGACATTTTGAAGAGTTCAGGCTGCTGATGTGTAGAATGCCTACAGTCTGGTTTTATCTGATATTTTTCTGATTATGTGACTCAGTTTAAACATGCTTGGCATCCCATCCAAAAGCACATAATCTGTTATTGGGGAGTCTGAATTTGATCACCTGGTCATGGTAGAGTCTACCAGGTTTCTCCAATATAGAGATATCTTTTTCCTTTTGAAATCAATCATCTGTAGAATGATACTTTAGACTGTGTATCCTGTTCGCCACCCCAATCGCAAATGTTTACACAATGTTTCTTGCCAACCACTGATGATTGTTGCCTGACTCAATTATTACCTTGGTGGTTGCAAAATACTGATTCTCTAAATCTTTCACTCTTTCTACTGTAACTAGCATTTGTCTGTAAGGAGCCCAATACACCCTTTGGAGTATCACTGGGACTGATTTTTACTCACTATGTGCTGTGAACTTTAAAATTCAATGTATCCTTTATCATAACATCATTATTCTTTTTTTTTTTTTTGGTGCTCAAAATGTCCCAGATTTACCCAGTGGGAACCCATTTGAGCTGCTCCCATTTCGACATGTCTCCATCAATTTTTGAACACTTCCTTGCTTTCTGGTACAAAATAATCCAGGTTCACGTTGAATTTTGTCCGCCCAAAATCTGGACTATTTCTCCAAGGATCTTTGTTTCTTTTAGTGGGAAATGATATTCGGCAACCAAGATCTGGGGCAAGGTGTACTCATTGCTACTAGGATGTCACTGCCCCCACACCCTCTCAGAAGACAGAGCTAGGAATTTTGTTTGAGCATGTATTCACACTGCTACCTCTAATTTAAATCCCAAGATGACAAGGTTCTTCCCACCTTTTCCATACCGTATTTTTATCTCCTTTCTCCCAGAGAACTGTGGTTCCCAACACTAACCAGTATATTTACTCATTGGCACTATCCCAAAATATAACCAACGTAATTTCAAAATTACTACTGCTGATCTATCAACAACAAACCTACTTTGTAGTTCTTTTTTTCTTTTGAACATAATCCACTAAAGATATACATAGCACTGTGTTCATGTGACTTGAATTATATTCCTATAAGGTTATATTATTAATCCAATAACTTCTAGGTTCATTTGTTTCTATTTTATTTTATTTTATTTATTTTATTTTTAAAGAGAGAGGAGATGTTTTATTTTTTTATTAAAGAATTTATTTTATTGATTTTTTACAGAGAGGAAGGGAGAGAGACAGAGAGTTAGAAACATCGATGAGAGAGAAACATCAATCAGCTGCCTCCTGCACATCTCCCACTGGGGATGTGCCCGCAACCCAGGCACATGCCCTTGACCGGAATCGAACCCGGGACCCTTCCGTCCACAGGCCGACGCTCTATCCACTGAGCCAAACCGGTTTCAGCCAGCCAGGGCCATTTGTTTCTATTTTAATTAAATTTTAGGATTTTTTCTATTATTATTGCTTTAACTGTATTTTTTGAGTATTTAGAATATTTGCATAGTTCAAAAGTCAAAATTATATAAAAAGACATACTCAGCCTGGCCGGATGGCTCAGTTAGTTGGAGCATTGTTCCGTACCAAAAGGTTGTGGATTCAATTCCCAGTCAGGGCGCATAGCTAGGTTGTGGGTCTGATCCCTGGCTGAGGTACATGCAGGGGGTGGCCGATGTTTCTCTCACATCAATATGCATTGATATCTTTGTTTCTCTCTATCTCTCTTCCTCTCTCTCTAAAAAATCAATATAGATGAAGTTTTTAAAAACAAAAAAAAAGGCATACTCAGGTTTCACTCTTATCCATTATACCTTTGTCCCCACCTACAGGAATAAGTTATTTAAAATTAGTTTCTAGTATATCCTTCCTGGGTCTCTTTTTGTAGAAGCAAATATATACATATTCTTATTTCCCCTTCTTTTTTCTTTTTTAATTGATTTCAGAGAGGAAGGCAGAGGGAGAAAGAGATAGAAACATCAATGATGAGAGAGAATAATTTATCAGCTGCCTCCTGCACACCCCCCTACTGGGGATCAAGCCCGAAACCAGGGCATGTGCCCTTGACTGGAACTGAACCCAGGACCCTTCAGTCCGTAGGCCGACGCTCTATCCATGAGCCAAACCAGCTAGGGCTCCCCTTCTTTCTTATTTCACATTCTTTCTTTTCCTTTTTTTGTTAGTCAGATCCTGCTGGCCCAGGCCTGCCCTGGAGCCTGTGAGTATGGAAACCTCAGATGGGTTGAAGATTATGACTACATGACCAGGAGGATAAGGGCAAGGAGATAGAGGCCTAGTCTGGGGATTGGTAAGGTGTGGTTTCTTACTCTACCTGTGAATTCCTCTTCCTCTGAACTGAAGTCCATCATTTAGGGTTCTGGGCCTCAGATCCCTCATCTTTTTTTTTTTTAAATCATAGTAAGTTAACCATTTTAAAGTATACAGTTCAGTAGCATTAAGTACATTCACATTGTCATACAACCATCACTCTTACCCATCTCCAGGACTTTTTCATCTTCCCAAACTGACGCTCTACCCATTAAACACTAACTCCCCATTCTCCTCCCCTGGGAAC
This sequence comes from Myotis brandtii, assembly GCF_000412655.1. Classification (NCBI taxonomy): domain Eukaryota; kingdom Metazoa; phylum Chordata; class Mammalia; order Chiroptera; family Vespertilionidae; genus Myotis; species Myotis brandtii. The sequence goes on along the minus strand of NW_005362155.1, from coordinate 1,709,120 downwards.
CACCATTCTACTTCCCATCTCTATAATTTGACTACTCTAGGAGCCTTCTATAAGAGGAACCATACAATACCCATTCTTCCTTACCACATGTTATGTGGTAATTTGTCCTTTTTCCCCCCCACTCAATATATCTTAGAAATCACTCCCTACCAGTTCATAGGAATCTTGCTCTTTTATTTTTGCAGCTGCACAGTCCTCTGTTATGTGGATGTACTTCACTAATCCTGATGGCCTTTGGGTTGTTTCCATATTTTATATCACAGATAATAGTGCCATGAATAACCGTGTGCACCTGTGGTTTGTATTTATAAATAAAGGTACATCCTAGAAGTGGGCCTGTTAGGTCAAAGGATAAATGCAAATATAGATACTACTAAATTCCCCTCAATGAAGACTGTACCATTTTGTACTCTCACTAGCAATATGAGAGTGTGCCTATTTCCCGAGAGCCTGACCAACTGCATGTGTTCATGCTTTGCCAAAATGATAAGTGAGAAATGCTATCTCAGTGATTTTAATTTGTGTTTCTCTTATCATGAGTGTAGCTGAGCATCTTTGTTACCAAGCAAGGGTTCACTGCCTGATGCACATAAAAGCCAATAAATACTATGGCACCAGCTGTTAAGAAAAGTCTTTATATGTGAGTTGACTGGTAAGGAGAGAGGAGGCAAGGTTCAAATCTATCTTCTTCGATCCAAAATTTGGGACAGGATTTTAAGGGGTTTCAGCAACAGATCTTCCTGGACAATGGACCCTTCACTTCTGAAGGGATTCAAGTTCTGGCCAGATTCCAGTCCTTTGGTTCTGTGGGGAGAAGCAGTTAAGTGTTCACAAGTTCTACTCACAAATGGTGTATCCAAGGTTTAAACTTTGGTTCTGGGTCTTGTTGGAAACAGGATATGACCAGTTTGAGCTGGTTCTGCAGTTACATTTTTGTTTTGTTGTGGTTTTTGTATGTCTAAGGGCTATTTGTATATCTTTTTCTGTGGAATGTCTTCATATCTTTTCCCATTCTCCTATCAGATTTAGGTCTTTTTTCCCTTTGACTTTTAAGAGTTTTTATATCGGCCTTTCATCTGTGACTCATGTTTTTAAAAATCTTACCTAAGAACACATTGGTCAGGCTGGCTATGCCCTCCTGAATCTTCTAGATGAAGATCTGAGGTGCCTTCACTGATATAAGCAGGAAGACCAGGGATCAGACTGTACACATAACCCATAGACGTTAACAGTGCTCTGAGCAGAACCAGGAACCTAGCCACCCTCTGCTTAGATCTCTCCCACAGTTCACAGCTTTCTAGCCATCCCTCATCTGTATTTCAACTTAGAAAAATGTTCTCACTGGCTGAAGTTTTTAAAGGACACTTTAATAGGCTTTCAAAGGAAATTCTAATTTCTCTAATCAATGTGGATTTTTACCTATTTGTATTAAGGCTCAAGCAATCTATTAGTAAAGATTAAATTACTATTTAACTTTTTAAAATATAATTAACCAGTTCACTGGCAGGCACCTTAATCTAAAAAAAAAAGTCCTTGGAATGTCCATGGATTGCTAGAGACAGTAAAATGTTCTGTTTACTGTCCAATGATTTACAGCAATGAAGGTCTTTATAATCCTGAACAATTCCTCTTGTCAAAACAGATACCACTTCATTCATAACCTGAGTTTTAGGTTTTAAATTGATTAAACTTTCTTAAAAAACAGTTCATCATAAAACCCTCTGACAACAACACTGATAACCTCCCAATACCATGGAGCCCTAGCTCAAAACAGGGATATTAACCGGCAAGCTCACTTTTGACTACAGCAAGTCTACTTACAGGTGAGCACAGAAGGCTCTAACACTTTAGTAAAAGTTTTATAAAAGCATCCAACAAAAGGAAAAGTACAACAGATCATTTAACAAACTTAAATCCTTCTGAAGACATGGGTCTTTAGAAAAATAGCTAGAATTTCAAGAAAATAACTAGAAGTTTTAGAAATAGCAAGTTTCAAGTTATCGACATACAGATGATGTGTGCAAAAAGAACTTAAAATAATGCACAGTGATAGTGTTTCCTCTATTTACAGCTAATAATCCTGAAATGTTACTTGGCCCTTCAGTTTGTCTCATATTTTAGAGCATCCATCCATGACACCATGCCCACAATGTCCCTGCAAAAAAGGACACACCACCCATTCATGGCCTGCAGTTATTGGCTCAAGGATCAGCTTGCCCAGTGGGAGGCTTATAGACAGGAAACTAAGACACCTGTTTCAGCAGCATAGACAAGACTTGGCTCAATATTAGCTCTGGTTTTGAACATAAAAAAACACAAGAACACAGTTGTAACTAGAGTAATACCAACTTGCCTAAAACAAGCATGTTAATATTAGGACAGAAAAATAAAATTGTACCTACTGAAAAAACGTATTTTCTTTACTAACCATAATACTGAATCCCTTTATCCTAATCCACTAGTCTCATGAACTTTTTAAATTACAGGGTAAGTGTAACACTTTCTGCCAGGAATTACTTAGAGTTACTTATTAGATATTGATGAAAACACAATGGCCAAATGGAAGCCAACCTTCAAGAATTATAGGCGCCCTAGCTGGTTTGGCTCAGTGGATGGAACGTCAGCCTGTGGACTGAAGGGTCCCGGGTTTGATTCCAGTCAAGGGCAACATGCCTGGATTGTAGGCTTGATCCCCAGTGGAGGGGCATTCCGGAGGCAGCCAATCAGTGGTTCTCTCTTATCATTGATGTTTCTCTCTCTGAAATCAATATAAAATCAATAAAAATATATTTTTTTAAAAAGAATTATAGGCATTTTCGCCCAGCCAGTGTGGCTCAGCGATTGAGTGTCAACCCATGAACCAGGAGGTCACGGTTCGATACTTGGTCAGGCCACATGCCTGGGTTTCAGGCTCGATCCCCCGTGGGGGGTTTGCAGGAGGCAGCCGATCAATGATTCTCTCTCATCATTGATGTTTCTTTTTTTCTTTTTTTTTCTTTTTTAATATATTTTATTGATTTTTTACAGAGAGGAAGGAAGAGGGATAGAGAGTCAGAAACATCGATGAGAGAGAAACATCGATCAGCTGCCTCCTGCACACTCCCCACTG
>NW_005362155.1:1700614-1705963 GCF_000412655.1 Myotis brandtii | reverse complement strand
CCTTGAGTCTGCAGGCGGACGCTCTATCCACTGAGCCAAACCGGTTAGGGCCATTGATGTTTCTAATCTCTCTCTCCCTCTCCCTTCCTCTCTGAAATCAATAAAAATATATATTTTTTAAAAACCATTTCTGTCTTTTACCAATTCATCTGACATACAGACCAAGAGATAGATACACATACACACACACACAGACACACACACAAAACAGAAGCTCCCACATGCACCTGCTCTCACATACTAGGTTCATTCTCTCACACACACTAGCTTCCATATGATCTGCTCACACAAGCACTCATTCTCTCTCACGCACATAGACATGCTCACACACACTTAAATTCAAGGCTAGGGTAGAAACTGGAAAGGAAACTGAAGCAACTAAAAGGTGCAGCCAAAAGAAACAAAAGGTGCAGCCAAATGTCCCTAGAGACTTCCAACTCCTACCAGCAGAGGTACAGGAATGAAAAGCAGGAGACCTGAGTATCAACACTTCCCTCAGCAGCCTACTTTGCAAGTAAGGACAATGCCTACAAGGTTACTGAAGGGCATTCATTCTGTGCTTCAATGTGTAGGGTTCTCTGGAAAGGATCAGTGACTATCAAAATGTAAATGCTTAAGTTAGGGTAATAATACAATGTGAAGATAATCTTTACAATTAATTCCTTTGAAAAATAAAACCAAAATAAATCAATCATTTCCACAATGCTCTTAGAATTTATTCTATAATTTCTGCTTTACAATGAGTTAGTGGTGACTATAAAAGCATCAGTCCTCTCAGTATGAAGGGATTGTGTTGATGAGAAGTGATCAAGCTTGTTAAAAAAAAACAAAACCCTATTCCAGCCCTAGCCGGTTTGGCTCAGTGAATAGAGCATCGGCCTACAGACTGAAGGGTCCCGGGGTCGATTCCACTCAAGGGCATATGCCCTAGTTGTGGGCTTGATCTCCAGTGTGGGGCGTGCAGGAGGCAGCTGATCGATGATTCCCTCTCATCGTTGATGTTTCTCTCTCTCCCTCTCCCTTCCTCTCTGAAACCAATAAAAACATATTTTTAAGAAAACCTATTCCAAGTTCACAACTAGTGCCTGGGTGCACTGAGTCCTGTTTCACCGAGAAAGCTCTACTGTAGTCTTCTTTCTCCTTTCCTCTGCTGATTCCTGCTAACACTGTTATATTACACCACACCTGATCTATCACCAGATGAGGTAATGAGATCCCAACACACCATGACATTGCTGAAGAGGGACACAAAAGCCATCTGTATTATAAATGGGAGCTAGCTGCTTATATTAAAATTTCAGCTACAGCACTTAAATAATTTAAAATGTTTTTTCATAAACAGATTACATGAAAGATACTGAACATGCTACCTTTGAAAATTTTGAAATAATCAAGATAATCTATTTGTTATCATCGAGGACAGTAATGTGACCAGCCTAAGAGTTTCGTGCACTCAATATTTTGAAATCTCAAGGTGGAAAGTACAAAAATTTATGGTTTTATTGCTGTTATCCAGTTTATCTAAATAGTTTCTAGGGTTTTAAAAAAAATCATGAAATGTTTTAAAATGAATTCTTATCTTTTAGAGATATATACTGAAATATTTATGGATGAAATAATATGTCACATATGTGCATCAAAAATAATAATCCAGGGGTGCCCAGCCAATTGAGCGTTGGCCTATGAACCAGGAGGTCACAGTTTGATTCCTGGCCGGGGCACATGACCAGGTTGCAGGCTCGATCCTCAGTGTGGGGCATGCAGGAGGTGGCCGATTGATAACTCTCTCTCATCACTGATGTTTCTATCTCTCTCTCCCTCTCCCTTCCTCTCTCTGAAATCAATAAAGACATATTAAAATATTTTTTTAAATAATAATTCAGGGGTGGAGAGTTTACAGATGAACCAAGACTGGTGAAACTGAGCAATGGATAAGGAGCAGGGAGATTGGGGGGGGGGGGGGTCATTAGACTAGCCTTCTTCTCTCTCTACTTTTGTATATGTTCAAGACTTTTCACTTAAAAGTTTAAAAATATTCATCATGAGGTAGAATTCTTCTCTTTTCTCTAAACTCCGTCACTATCAGAGACTATTTCTTCTTTTTGCTCCTCTATAATGTACTCTGATAATGGACTTGGGAAAAGCAAGCCTAAATCATAATAAAGGATAGCAAAACCTATACACACACAAAAGTCAACCTTTCATTACGCTGTGAATTACCTGCTCCAAAACAGGAGCTCTCCTCCACCATCCCAGGGAGCTCATTCAAGTCCAGGTACTTAGATCAAGTCTAACACTGCTTCTTTCTGAGCAGTCTGGGAGAGCAGACAGAAGGGGTGATGCCACAGGCCTCCTTATACTCGTCTATCCCCACTAAACCCAAGCCTTACCACCAAATTTAAAATTCCACCAGGACCTATCAGAGCAAAGAATTCTGATTCATTTCTACTTTGAAATTACAAGAAAGTTCAGCCCCCAAATAACAACTCAAAGTTTTCCCCACTGTGTTCAATAAGGACAGTCACAACACAACAAAAGGTGTTTCTCAAATGAAAAGGGTTTTATGGAAGTCAGTAAGATGAAACTTCATGGGAATATTTTGAGACACCAAATCTAAGAAGTTGCTTCTTTCTGAGCAGTCTGGGAGAGCAGACAGAAGGGGCGATGCCACAGGCATCCTTATACTCGTCTATCCCCACAGTGCTAGAGCCATCTAAAGATTATAGGTCAAAAGACCTAGTTCTAGTCCTTGCTCTAGCACTGACAATTTCATTTGTGGGGTGTTGGGAATTATTTAAACTTTCTGGGCTTCTGTTTCTTACCTGCAAAGTGAAATGAAGCCTATTACTACTTCAGAGAAAGGTGGTGATGATCTAGTGAAGACATAAATGAGCCTGATATAAGCTGTAAAGTACTTTATCAAAGTCAGGTTATGGTGAAAAGAAAAAGAAAAAGAACAAATGTGGTATTTTTTAAACATCTTTGGTGTAATGAGAAAGGGTGTGCTTGGAGAGAAGACACATCACACTAGCAAAACAGAACCAAGGATGCCCAAGGTGCTTTCTGACCCAGGGGCAAGAAGGAAAAGTATCAAAAGAACTTGGACCAGCAATCACAATCCCTGCTAACCATACAGTAAATTATACCATATATCTCTCTGCCCATTAGACTAGGACCGTGGTCGGCAAACTGCGGCTCGCGATCCACATGCGGCTCTTTGGCCCCTTGAGGGTGGCTCTTCCTAAGCCTTAGGAGTACCCTTATTAAGTTAATAACAATGTACCTACCTATATAGTTTAAGTTTAAAAAATTTGGCTCTCAAAAGAAATTTCAATCGTTGTACTGTTGATATTTGGCTCTGTTGACTAATGAGTTTGCCGACCACTGGACTAGGACATAGGAGACGCATCTGAGCAATGTCTTCCAACTAAGAGCTAAACAAAAGCAGTACACTGATGCCCACAGAAGCATGCACATCTTCCTGGGCTCAAGGGACAAATGGGAGGGAGCATGGACCTCTTATCAAGGTTCCTTTTTAAAAATTTCTTTATTTTTAAAATTTTATTTATGTATTGACTTTTAAAGAAAGAGACGAAGGGAGGGAGGGAGGGGAAACATTGACCTGCAGTTCCACTTACTCATGGATTCCTTGGTTGTGCCCTGACCAAATCAAACCCCACAACCTTGGCGTACGGGGTCCATGCTCCAACCAACGGAGCTACCCGGCCAGGGCCATAAAGGTTCTTAATGCTGTGTCTGACACCCTAAAATATTAGGATGTCAATTTTACCTCTTTTCTTAAAGATCTCTTGGCTTCACCATGCATATGCACTTGAACACCCACTTAACAAATGTCTGCATGTGTTGAGAAGTCAATAAGATTCAAAAACTAGAAGATCAGCATTTTAGGGATTTCTTACTACTACATGAAATATTTAAAAGTGCACACGGGTAACCTATTTGTTGTCTACCCAGTTATTACCAGAACACACACAGCCGTGCTATAGTCACCTGGAACTTCCATGAGTGCTGAGACAGAGGGGAAGGGCTGCTTTCCCAGAGCAGCTCAGCCCTTAGAGACTGGGTGGTTGGTACCTGTGCCACCCTGCACTGTGCATTCCCACTGCTGCCTGTCTACACACCTCACATCTCCTGCAAAAGTGGAGGTGGCCCTGATGGAGTGCTGCTCAAGTTTGTATTCACCAGCCCTGGAGGGATAGTTCAGTTGGTTAGAGCATCCTCCCAATACACCAAAGTTATGACTTCCATCCCAGGTCTGGGCACATACAAGCATCAACCAACCAATGAATGCATAAATAAGTGGGAAAACAATAAGTGGATGTTTTCCTCTCTCTCTCCTCTTCTCTAAAACCAATACATTAAAAAAAAAAAAAGTGTGCACTGTCTCCCAAACAATAAAAGATGAGTCTACCTAGAACATGATGCCAAAACGGTGTCTATTCGCATGATCGTAAGTAGCCAAGCGCAGCCTGGCCTTTGACATCTGAAGGAATGACTTACTTCAGCCAAGCCAGACCTGGGCCCTCGGTGGGAGGAACCGCCAGGCACCTCTTCATTCAGGGAGCACTTCCATCAGGCAGCTGGGCCTGTCCTCATGCCAGGACCTAACTCCCCTCGGTTGAGGAAAGACCCAGCTCGTGTGGCGCGGGAGAGGGGGCGGGGGTACGGTGGTGGGTAGAAGGGGGGCGCAGCGAAAGAATCTGACTCCCTGGAATAGAACCTCTTCAAAGGAGGAAAAGCAGCTTTAATAAAATTCAACCAAAAGTAAGGGCAGAAGCGAATAAAAAGAACGTGCGGGACCATTGGTCCCAACCCTGCATTTCCCGACCACCGAGGACCGTGTCGGCCCCGAGGAGGCGCCCAGGGCCAGGCTCCCACGCTGGGGCCCGGACGCGCTCGCCGAGTTACCTGCTCAGCCCCGTAGACCGTGGCGAACTGGACGAAGTCCTCCATGCGGACGAAGCCGTCCCCATCCCCGTCCAGAGCATCGAACACGGTTCGCAGGCGGGGGCCGTCCTCCGCACACCCCGCAGGCTCGCTCGTGAGGGAGCGGGTCCGGCTTAAGTCCGAGGGCAGGTGCGTGTCCACGGGACCCACCTCCAGCGTCAACTCGCCCACCGAGGCCGAGGGCAAAGAAGGGAAGAAGTCGACCTCGCCCCTCCGGTGGTGGCTGTCGCTCAAATCCTGCGCGCGGAGAGACGCGCTCTCCGGACAACTTTGGGAGCCATAGTCCTCTGACTCTTCAGTCCAGAAAAAAAGCGGGCCGAGTTCTGTCAGCTGCCGGTCGGGTTCGGGGTCGGGGCCGGGATCGGGGTCGGTGGGGGGCCT
>NW_005362155.1:1699494-1699992 GCF_000412655.1 Myotis brandtii | reverse complement strand
CCGAGGTACCCAAGCGAACGCCGCCGCCCTTGCCCCGCCCTCTGCCGGCCTTACGTAAGCACGCCCCGGCGCGGTCCGGCCCCGCCCCCCACCGACTGGCTATAAAAGGCGAGCGGTGGGCAGCAGGATAGCGGAGCGGTGTGTGTGCGATAGTCAGCACCCGGTGGGTGGGCGCTTATGCTCCTGTTCTTTGCCGGGCCCCAGCCTGAATCCCGGCCCTCGGACTCAGGAAGAGGCTGTCTTCGGAGGCTGCAAACGCGTACTTGATGTCACCGCCTGGGGGTGCGGGGACGGCCGACCCACGCACGGTGCGGATGAATAAACTGCGCCGAGAAGAGAGCGGAAAACCGAAAGTGCACCTGTCGCACAGGGCCTGAGTCCTCCCGGAGCGTAAAGCGCTCTCACACATGGATAAGCAAAGAACATGATCCTAATGGGAGGGGTAATGCGCGCGGCACTGAGCGCAGCCCCCGCATGGTACCGCCTACCGGCGCACCT
>NW_005362155.1:1693118-1699398 GCF_000412655.1 Myotis brandtii | reverse complement strand
TCCTTCGGCAGCCCGCACGCACCCGCTCCGCAGACGCCGGTAGCGGAAAGAGGTCGCAGGCGTGCACAGAGGTGGGCACAGAGGTTGGCAGAGGCAGGGGCTGGTCCGCGTGGTCCCGTCCCAAGGGCTGGAGAGCCCGGGAAATGCTGTATATTTTCGCTTCTAACGGAAGGCACAAGTGGTTAAACACAGATCTTTTTTAAGCCTATGAAAAGTGTTTTTCACAGGATGTAGAGTTGATCGCCAGTCTGCAGTCAGGCCTTCCCAGCACCGTGGCTGTCTTTGACAACTAGCATCTGTTTCTCGAACTGTCGCTTTCATCAGTGAGGACACGGGACGACAGACAGGAACATGAGTACCCTGCAGCAGGCATGAAAGTGGAGACATGCTAGTTAGAAGCAGGTGAGCTGCCGGGCCCCAGGCGAGGTGCTAAATTTAGCCTGTAACTAAATGTATCGAGGGAGTGTATGAAATGGTATTTTTAAACGCTGTGGGCACCCAAACCAGATATGTTTCATAAGCAGCTTTGGCAAGAACCAAAGGAAACTGAACCTCTGTTTCCAAGTGTACAGTGTTAATTAACTGAGTCATCATCCATGACAAAAATCCCAGGGCACATGGTACGGGATTTTGTGAGGTTGGCCTTGGAAAAAGAAAAGCAAGGAATTCCACCCTCCCCAACTATATTCTCAATTTCTTTTAAGAGCTGTATGCTCGCCCTAACTGGTTTGGCTCTGTGGATAGAGTGTCGGCCTGCGGACTGAAGAGTCCAGGTTCGATTCCGGCCAAGGGCATGTACCTTGGTTACGGGCACATCTCCAGTAGGGGGTGTGCAGGAGGCAGCTGATCGATGTTTCTCTCTCATCGATGTTTCTAACGCTCTATTCCTCTCCCTTCCTCTCTGTAAAAAATCAATAAAATATATTTTTTTTAAATCAAAGTGAAGTTAATTTTTTTAAAAAAGAGCTGTATGCTCTACTCAGGAAGATTCTGTGTTCAGAGAAAAAATATCTCCAGTTTTGGCAAGAATTTGAAATAGGACTGATGCCTTTGGCCAAATACAGTTTTCCGAGGTAGTTATAGTGATGTGTCAGCCTTTCTAAATAAGGGGGTTAATGTAGGTGAGGTGAAAAAAATATATATCAGAGCTGCATCCTGGGGAAATAGGCATTCCTCCTGCTGCAAATGCCCCAAAATTTGGCATTCCTAGGCTGGCTGATGTGCCAAAATGGAACCCCAGCATGGTGAGCTTGGACCAATTCAAGAGGCTCTGTGTGGCCCTAACCGGTTTGGCTCAGTGGATAGAGCAGCGGCCTGGGGACTGAAAGGTCCCAGGTTCGATTCCGGACAAGGGCATGTACCTTGGTTGCGGGCACATCCCCAGTAGTGGGTGTGCAGGAGGCAGCTGATTGATGTTTCTCTCTCATTGATGTTTCTAACTCTCTATCCCTCTCCCTTCCTCTATGTAAGAAACCAATAAAATATATTTAAAAAAAAAAAAAAAGAGGCTCTGTGTGTGAAACATTAAAAGTGACAATTCTGGGTCAGTCATTCAGACCTCAAGTGTCCCCTTTGTGGCCTACAGACATTTTTATTGGTAGCAGTCCAGATGAAATGAACCAGCTCAGTACACACAACCCCTCTTGCCATTTTGACTGACTCCTCCTATGCACGATTTAATTCAACCAGGTGTCAGGTACACAGAAGAGGAAGGGAGGATGGGGTGCAGCTCACATCTGTTGGTTTTGGGGTCTGAGCGAATGTCTGTGGAAATCTCCCTCTGTGAATGTTTTCTTTTGAAGTTACTTGGGATAAACATTTCTTTGGAACTCTCTAAGCAGGTAGGTCTCCTGATCCCTCTTCCCTGGTGACTTTTGGCCTGTGGAGAAAAATAGGAAGGTGATTCAGCAGATTCCTGGCTGTGTGGCACAGCCCTGTGGGACCTGCCAGGGGAGTGGAGGGAAAGTGGGTCAGGAAACCTTAGTTGAAGTAGGGCCTCTCCATCATCTGGGTGAGATCTGGCCACTGACAAAAGGAGGGGGCGGGATATAGGAAAAGCTCAATTTCGTTACAAATCCATTTTTTTTAATGCACATATTTTTAAATAAAGAGGAAATACCCAAAGTTATAGTAAACATTACATATGATTTCTAGCCTGACGACTTAAAATGTTATCTCATCTTCTCTTTTAAAAAAATATATATATATTTAAATATATTTTTAGTGATTTCAGAGAGGAAGGGAAAGGGAGAGAGAGATAGAAACATCAATGATGAGAGAGAGTCATTGATCAGCTGCCTCCTGCATGCCCCCTACTGGGGATCCAGCCCCAAACCCTGTCATGTGCCCTTGATTGGAATCAAACCTGGAACTCTTCAGTCCACAGGGCAACACTCTATCCACTGAGCTAAACCAGCTAGGGTTCATCTTCTCTTATTCGAACTTCACTGAATGCTAATGTTTCTTACTGTATTTGGCCAACTTGAATCTTATATCTGTGAATTGCCCAGTAGTAGTGTTATAATGTACCCCGCGAATCACAGAAGGACGCCTCAAGAAGTTGAATTAAAGAGTCACATTTATTGCAATCCGGGACTACGAGGGGGCATTTTGCTCTCCCAAATCTCGCAGCCATAAGATGGCCGCAACACCAGATTTATATAGGCAAAAATCACAAAGGTATTGATTACATTCCAGGGTTTGGAATGAGGACCCTGGTTTGCACAAAGCAGTAACAGAAGCGAGATTGAGCCGATTAGTTATCTACAAAGATTAATTATAGTTTTGGGTCTTTGGACCACTGAGTTGACAGAAACACATTATCTAGAGCCCTCGGGTCTTGGGACCACTGAGTTGACAGGGAAACATTATCTGGAACCCTCGGGTCTTTGGATAATTGTGCTGTCCTGGTTCCCAGGTACAGAAGAATGTGCTTCGATAACCAGTAAGATCACAATCAATGGGGTATTCACATTATAATCAATAAGGCATTCAATCGAATGGAATGATTTATACAATTCAGAAAATCAAAGTAACTTTTCTATTGTTAAACAAAGCAAATAAGTACAGAAGCCAAACAGCAGGGTTAAAGTTAAACTATAGTTTCTACCTGAGATGATTGCTACCATACTTCAGTAGAACTTGCTTATTATTTTATTTGATTCTCTGACTTTTTCTTCAGATAAAATCCCTCATCAGCCCTGGCCGGTTGCTCAGTGGTTAGACCATCAGCCCTGGCACTGAAGGGTCCCAGGTTGATTCCTGATCAAGGATACATATCAGGGTTGTAGGTTTGATCCCTGCCTTTGGGAGGCAACCACTCCACTTGATGTGTCTTTCTCACATAGATACCTATCTCCCCACCCCTCCCTTCCACTCTCTATAAAAATCAATGGAAAAAATATCCTCTGGTGAGGATTAACCAAAAAAATCCCTTATCAGTTTTTGATGTTGTAAATATCTTCTCCCTGCCTGTGACCCCTTCATGAACTCTGTTGGAAAATTAAACAGAAATCTTTAATTTTTAAAAATATATTTCTTTATTGATTTAAGAGAGGAAGGGAGAGGGAGGAAGAGATAGAAACATCAATGATGAGAGAGAATCATTGATTGGCTGCCTTCTGCACGGCCCCTACTGGGGATCAAGCCTACCCGGGCATGGCATGTGTCCTTGGCTGGAATCAAACCTGGGACCTTTCAGTCCGCAGGCCGACACTCTATCCACTGAGCCAAAACGGCTAGGGCAGAAATCTTTAATTTTGAGTAGTCAACCCAATAGTTTTATCCTTGATGGCTTTGCTAATCCTAAGGAAAGGATGGATTGTTCCATAGCTGGTGCCATTCATTAATACAGAAACCTCATAACTAGATCCCTTTATCACATCAGATGCAAAAATAATTACAGAGTAATCAAAAGCATAAAGTTGGAAAGAAAAAACTTTTAGAAGACATTGAAAAATATACTTAGAACCTTGGATCATGGAAATTTCTTACACAAGAATAAAAATTGCAAACTATTAAAGAAAAGAATGATTCAAATTTAAATACTTCCAAAAGTATAGGGACAAAAATCAGACCAGTGGGGACTGGAGGACAGGGGAATTGGTTGGAGTGAAAAAAGTGTTCTATACCTTGATTGTAATGGTAGTTCTATATTGTATGTGTTTTCCAAAACTCACAGAATTGCTCACTACAAAGGGTAAATTTTACTGTATGTAAATTTTATTTTAGAAAAAAAATAATATTTTTTTAATTGGCCTTCTGTTTGACAAAAGACACATCATAGACTAGTGTGTTAGTCTGTTTATGCTGCTATAACCAAATACCATGCACTGGGTGGCTTAAACAACAGACATTTACTTTTCACAATTCTGGAAGCTGAGAAGTCCAAGATCAAGATGGCAGCAAATTCCTGCCTGCTGAGAGCTTTCTTCTTCGCTTGTGAGGGCTTCCTTCTAGGTGTATCCTCACTGGGAGAGAGAGCCATTTCTCTCTCTTCCTCCTCTTACAAAGCCACTAATCTCATCATTGGGGCCCCAACACATGACCTCATCTAACCCTTAATTACCTCCCAAAAGCTCCATTTCCAAATAACATCGAATTGGGGGTTAGAGCTTCAACTGATGAATTTGGGGGGCACAATTCAGTGCATAGCAACTTGGAAGAGATTTAGAACAGATATAACTAATAAAGGATTCATTTCCAGAATACACAAAGAAGTCCTAAAAAAAAACAACAACAGTAAAATAACAGCTACCCCTTAAAAAAATGAGCAATGAATAGAATAAGCAGTTCCGGAGGAGGAAACTCAAGTGGCTAGTAAACACAAAAAAGATGCTGAACCACATTGGTACTCAAGGGAATGAATTAAGATAGCATTTGACACCAATCAGAGTAAAAATTAACTCTGATCCTAGCAGAGTATGTGGATTCACATTACTAATACAGCACTTCCACTTCCGTACCTTCCCATGCACAGGTTCATGAGGAAACAGGATGGAGAGGTTCAGAGGTCCAAGAAGAGAAAGGAAAGGGATGTTCCTGCAGCGCTGGCTTTCATAGTCCCATGAAGAGACTGCTGGCCCAGTTAGCGTGGCTCAGTGGTTGAGCATCTCTACCTATGAACCAGGAGGTCACGGTTCAATTGCCACTTAGGGCACATGCCCAGGTTGTGGGCTTGATCCCCAGGAGGGGGTGTGCAGGAGGCAGTTGCTGGATGATCCTCTCTCATTGATGTTTCTATCTTTCTCTTCTTCTCCCTTCCTCTCTGAAATCAATAAAAATATTTTTTAAAAGGATTGCTGAATGTATAGTTTTCCCTTTTACACTATGACTTGAATCCACTTGGAGTTTTTCTGTTTCAGTGTGATGTAAGGCAGGGACCTGACTTTATTTTTTGCACTTAATGACCAGTTTTCCCCAGACTATCTGTTCTTTTCCCATGTATTTGTGAGGTCACCTCTCTCGGCCATTTTATTGTAATATTTGAAAATGATTTGTGTCAAAAGTGGAGTTATAGTAGGAACCCAGATCAGAGAGTTGGGGAGCAGGCTCTGGGAGGCTGTCTAAAGAAGCCCTCCTCCCAAAGGGGACAGTTCCAGATACATCTGTGGCAGGCCCTTCTCTCAATGAGCGCTGAGGGCCACGTAGGGCTGGACATCAGTACATGTAGAGAGCCCTGTGTCCCAGAGCACAATGGCCAAGGCTGAGCCAGCCAGTGGGCAAGTGGGAGCCTCCTGCAAGGTGGTTTGGGGCAGCAGGCCAGGGGCAGCTTTGGTGGCCCTGGAGATGGACAGCAGGAGAGAGACTGCCCTGTGACAGGGGCCAGGGTAAGGAAGGAGCGCCGCCACCAAACAGCCTGCGCTGGGATTCCTTAACAGTGGTCCTGGACCCAGCTGAGTGCCTAGGACCTCTTCCTACTATTCCCACCTTTCAGCCAGATGTTCTGGATTCCCCTCCTCCTCGTGGAACCTTTTCTCCCACATGGCCACTCCCTTTCTGGCTGGTCTTGCCCTCCCAGGACCTGAGCTGTCATCCTGGATGGCTCACCAGTTCTTCCCCACTGTCACCTGAGGATAAGGGGGAGTGAGAAGCAGGGGGGAGGATTACCAAGGAACTGGAGGAAATGGTTTGCAGGTGATGGGATGTTCCTTATTGTGATTGTTGTGATGGTTGCACAGGTAAAGACGTATGTCAGAATTCATCAAATAATATACTTTACGTAAGTGCAGTTTATTGTACGTCAAGTATATTCAAGCTATAAACAAAAACTGCTGACTAT
>NW_005362155.1:1675848-1693050 GCF_000412655.1 Myotis brandtii | reverse complement strand
TCCTCTCTAAGGACATCCTTAGAGAGAAGAATGGAGAGAGAGAGAAACATCAATGTGAGAGAGAAACATCCATGGGTTGCCTTCCAGATGTGCCCCAACTGGGGATCGAACCTGCAACCCAGGTACGTGCTCTGAACTGGGAATCGAACTAGCAACCTTTCAGTGTCCAGGACGATGCTCAACCACCTGAGCCACTCTGGTCAGGCACCAGCCAAATATTTTTATTTTGCAATTTTGGAAACAAGATTCGAATTTTGTAAAGAGAAGTCAATTATAGATCTAGATCACACTCCCCCTGTAGCCTCCAGCAGTTGAGAGTACAGATCCACACTCGTGTTTACTGATATTTTATTCAGTGGGATAGGCTTTTTTCTCACCTTCAAATTTAGTAAAGTACATTTCTTAAAAAATAAAATGAGTTTGAACGGCACAGTATAGTCCCTCCTGACTCAATCAACGTTTGGATGGTTTTCCTATTTTACCATCTATTTCACTCTGACGTTGCTTGCACCTGCTCCCATCTTCCTGTGAAGACAGCATCTCTAATCCCCACTGTGCCCAGAGCGCTTCATAGCCCACCTTTTGCACCCACCTCATCTCTCCTACAGCCAAAATCACAACTGGGGGAACCGCACTGAGGGGCAGTGAGAAGTTTGTATGTGGATTCAGAACTTCCTTTTTTTAGCCTCAGGTCACATTTTCCAAAGAGGTGAAGAGCGAATCCACATCATTTTCTTTCCATTGTGTAAAAATTGTCCAAATGACATGTGAGGGTGGAAGAGTTAAAAGTTAATTCTGAGTTCTGCGTATTTATCATTCCTTCTTCAACGGACACCTGCCAAGTAATGTCTTATCGAGATACTCTGACTAATGGATGTGATGAGTACTCCAAAAAGCTCCCAGCCCTGAAGATAATGTTATCCTCTGAGAGTTCAGTTCGTGAAACCCATACTGATTATGTTTGTCACCTGAGAAAATAATGCAAGAGATAGCCAGTAAGTAAAGACTAAAGAGCCCTATACACCTCTGCCTGCTGACAAGGTGATGTAGGTCTCATTCCAGGCACCTGAACCAGAACCCAGTGTTAAATAGGAAAGCAGCAATGCCCTGTCTTTGGGGGCTGTTTCGCTCAAGGGTTCCATTGGCATAAGCAAGAAAAACAGAAGTCCAAAGAAGGATCCAGTCTCCACCATGGTCCCGAGCACAGAAGAGCTGAGTTGGGCAAAGTCCTGGCCCCAGATATAAGTGGGAAGCCTGTGTAGATCATCCGACTTAGGCAACCTCTGCCATCTCCCAAGTGGCCTTTGGGTTTCACCAGAGAGGGAGACCTGAGACTCATCCAATCACTGAAAAGGAATACACACACACACACAGACACACACACACACACACACACACATACACACACACACACATACACACACACACACACACACACAGACTCACACACACTATCAGCTTAAGGGGCTACACGTAAATTTGTTTTCTTAATTTATTGCAAGAGAGAAACATCAATCTGTTCCATTTATTTATGCATTAATTGGTGGATTTCTATTTTATTTTATTTTATTTTATTTATTTTTGGTAATCTTCAACTGAGGATATACTTCCATTGATTTTCAAAGAGAGTAGAAAGGAGGGAGAAAGGGGGAGAGACAGAGAGAGAGAAACATCGATGTGAGATACATCAACAAGTTGCCCCCTACATGGTTGGGGATCGAACCTGAAACCCAGGCACATGCCCCTGGCCAGGAATGGAACACACGACCCTTGGAGCCATTTGACGCTCCAACCACTGAGCTACACAAGCCACATTCTTGTATGTGCCCTAACTGGAGATCGAACCTACGGCCTTGGCATTGGGACAATGCTCTAAACCAGCGATTGCCAACCTTTCGGACCACACGGACCACCCGTGGTCCGTGGACCACCGGTTGGCGACCGCTGCTCTAAACAACCGAGCTACCCAGCCAGGGCCTACACATTGGTCTTTAGTGAGTTTGTTTGGTGTGACTTAGGACCTATTAGTACACTAGATGGTCTGCTATCACACACATTTTCTAAAAGCAGCCCTTGTCCAATCAAATCCATGACTATAGTGGGAGTTGCCATGTTTGTATGATGTGGGCAATCCTTGGCCAGGGTTTAATGAACAAGAGCCGGACACCTGACCCAGACCGAATGACCGTGCACATTTCTTCAGGAACTCTGCGTCTCTCTTCAAGGAGCTGGATTACAGAGTATACCCATGGCAATGGGACCAAGACATGGAGACAGCTGATGTGCAGGGAGGGGAAGCTGCTGGCTCACAGGGCCAGGTGAAGGTGAGAGAAAAAAGGGACCCCAGAGCCCTGGGTCCAAGCTTTATCCTGGAGCTCCAGTGCATCCTATCCTTGGAGCCAGGATCTTCCCCATACATTCCCTCTTTGGCTCTAAACAGCCAGAATAGTTTTCTGCCGCATGCATCCATCAGCAACTAACGTAAGTATCCTGAGGGACATGCCCAAGGGGCCCATGCCCAGCCCGCTTCCCAACATGGGGAGCCCTGAGCCCAGAGAGCCCATCTGCCCTGCGCAAGAGGACATCGCTGCCTAGCTGAAACACTGGGCAGACCCAGGGAACAAAAGATGCTCACCTGAACTTGCAGCCAAGGGTGGGGGCTTGACTTGACTGACCCATAGGATGAGGACAGAGGAACATCCGCTGACCTTCAAATTGTTGAGGTTCTCAGGGATGTCTCATGTCTCTCTTCCCGCTTCTCTCAGTGTGGACAGAAAGCAGGGAAGTCCAGGAGGGTCAGAGTCCTGTCTGGGTTCCCAGCCAGGGTGCTGGGCAAAGTACGGGCTCAGTGCACATAGAAGGAAAGGGGACAGGAAGACAGAAGGAGGTATGGAGGGTATGACAGCTCAGCAACTGAGAAAACAATGTGGCATTTGGGAAACCACCATTAGTGCTAGGTGTCTAGCCTCCAGGTCCTCCAGAGATGACCCGAAGGATAAAGCTAGCACATGCAAGCCAGTCTAATTCAACCAAGTTACCATGGGAACAAGAGTCAGCAGAGAGAAATGACCTCAAATTAGCACCGGTTATTTAAGGCAACTTTAAGATTTTCTTTGCTTTCTGTAGATATAAAGATGAATGAGCCCAGATAGTCATTGCATTATAGCAACATCCCATAGCATTTATAGGAATAACCTGCGTGATTCACAACAACATAGTGGGCCGTTCATTTATTCATTCAACAAATACAGTGTACAATGCTTTCCAACATGTCCATCTGCTCCCTGAGAAGATGAAGATACGGAAAAAGGGCTGCAGGGCCGTACCCCAAGTGGGAGCTTCTTTGTGGGGGGCAGTCCTCTGCCTTGGCTGATGTTTTATGTATAGTTTTGAAAGGATGATAAACACCCTCGCCCCATCGAAGGGGGAGCCAAGTTGGCAGGGCTGTAAACCAGCTTCCAAGGCTAAGGTTGAAGAAAACTCTGACTAGGGTTCACATATAAAAAAATTATCCTTCTTTTCAGAAAACCTGGCATTTTCTAGGGGCATTTTTGAGATGAATGTGAAAGGGGATAACCTAGTTCTTTGCCAGTTGCCACTGAGCCCAAGTGCCACTGCTGGGACTGATGCCACACCCTGTGCACCTGGCCCTCCTCGCCAGCTTGCTCCTGGGACTCACCAGCCTCACCACCCAGTGAGTGATGCCTGCTGGACATGCTTATGACCCATGAGCCCCCCGTGGTCATCCCATACGTACAGGATGACAGCCTGGGCTGGTAGACTACGCCAGAGGCTGATTTCTCATAACCAAACTGACCAGCATGTGCAGGAGATGGAGTGTGGAGACAGACTTTACTGTATGCACCTGTGATGATCAATGTTATGTGTCAACTTGACTGCACTAAGGGATGCCCAGATAGTTGGGTGTCTCTAGAAGAGATTAGCACAGTAGACTGAGGGAAGATCCACCCTCACCAATGTGGGCGGCATCACCTCATCCAATCCACTGATGGCAGAATTCTCTCTTCTGCCCTTGGCCATCAGAGCTCCTAGTTTTTAGGCCTTTGACTCTGACTGAATTACACCATTGGCTCTCCTGAGTCTCCAGCTTGCAAATCATGGGATTTCTTGACCTCCTATTTAATCCTCCTAATAAATTCCATATATATCTATATACATTCTATTGGTTCTGTTTCTGGAGCACCCTAATCCTATCTAATAATAGACAAACATGGTAATTGACCATACCTTCGCTACACCTCCCATGGGCTAATCAGCACGATATGCAAATTAACTGCCAACAAAGATGGCGGCTAATTTGCATACTGCAGGCAGGGTGGGACAGCGCCATCCCGCCTGCCCTGCCACCATCCAGGCCTGCTATCTGCGACCTGGGGCGGTGGGCGTCCCGTGTGCGACCCGACCCGGGGCGGCCGGGCGGGGCAGCGAAGGCTTGAAGGTGGCTCCGGCCAGAGCAAAGGCCTGGGTCCCGGTGCCAGAGGAAAACCGGTGCAGGCAGCCAGGGAAAGGGAAGGCCTATTGCACGAATCTTTTCGTGCAACAGGCCTCTAGTACAGTAATAAAAGGCTTGCCCCTGGAACCTGCACCTCAATATGCATCCCAACCTTCAAAAGCAGCAGAGCCTCGTCATCCATGGTGGGACACCCTCCCCCTCAGGCCATCCCCGGGGCCTACTCCTCAGGAAGGACAGCAGGCCCAGGCTCGCTGGCATAGGGAGAGGGGTCCTCAGGATTGCCTCTGCCTCTCACTGGCCAGGTCTCCCCAGTAGCTGCTTTCATTCTTTTGTCTTGTCCCCCCAGCAGTATCATAAGGACCCCTCTGTCTTTTTTTTTTCTAATGTATTTTTATTGATTTCAGAGAGGAAGGGAGAGGGGAGAAAGAATCAACAATGAGAGAGAAACATTGATTGGCTGCCTCCTGCACGTCCTCTACTGGGGATAGAGCCCGCAACCCGGGTATGTGCCCTTGACTGGAATCGAACCGGGACCCTTCAGTCCGTAGGCCGACGCTCTATCCACTAAGCCAAACCAGTGAGGGCCCATTCTGTCTTGCTGGTGAACTTGATGCACCACATTTTGGTCTCCCTGACAACAGGGAGCACCTTTAAATAGCAAAAGGTGCTCCCTCTGCCAGGTGGCCTCCCAGCTGGGATGGCCATGGGGTTTCCCTGCCACTCCCTTGCACATGTTGAGGAGAGGTGGTCTCCTTTCATAGAATGAAGGGACTTGAACAAGGGACAAGTGAGCATGGTCCTCTGGGGCACAGAGCTCACACTCAGCCCCCTAATGGCAGTAGGAACCGACCAAGAGCAAAGGGGGACCTTGCAGGGTGTTCAAGCATTAGATAGGAAGCATTTTCTAAACTCTTCACAGGAAAAAGATAGGAAGGAAACATTAAATGACTGGATCACAGTGATTCTTTTCAAGTATCTTCCTTTTCCTTCTAAAAAATTTTGCAAAATCCAATGAATAGATGTTTTACAATAAAAAATATTATTCTTTAAGGAAATGTATTTTCTGGCAAAGCTCTAGGATCTGTGCTTATACAAATTGGTGTACCAACAAGGAAGGATAGAACTGTGTGTGCCTAACCAGAGGGCCGACCTACAGTTCTGAGGGGCTTGAACCTTGAGGCATCCAACTGTCTCCAGGAAGGATGGTGGGGGCGGTCATCCCAGAAGCCTGCTCCAAACTTGGCTTCACAGTGTGACTGACCTGTGAACTCCTGGGTTATCCCTTCACATACACACCCCCTCAGATGGGACAGGAAACAGGCTGGAGGCGGCCAGCCCAGGCTGGGACTAGGCGGGGCAGGATAGCCCCTAACCCTAGGTCAGGGGGGAGGGGTGTACCCCAGCAACTGGTCTGCATCTCCACTCTTGAGGGAGCTCTGGAATGCCAATCACCCCTTGACAGATATCTGTGTGGTGCGGGCAGGTCAGCAGGCTGGGCTCACTGCCTGGTCACTCCTGCCCATGCACAGGAGATGGGCCATGGGAAGGGGATGGGAACACAGAATGGCCCTCAGAGGAGGGGTTAGTCTCTGCTTCAGCTGCTCTGCTGGGGTGGTTGGTTTGGAGTTCTCAGCTGCGTGAGAGGCAGGTCCCAGGAATCCAAGAGTGGGTTGTGAACCAGCCTCCCCTTCAGCTGCCTTCTTCGCTTCAGCTGTCCAGCTCCTGTCAGAAATGCCAGCAGACACCAAGGTCACAGAGGACTGAAGCGCACCAGAGGACTGCACAGCCTAGGAAACTGTATCTGCCATCTGGGCAGCACCCACAAGTGACCGGGAGACAGCAGTGGGCAGCTAAGCCTTGTGAATCCCCTGGGGGGCAGACACCAGCAGTCCCCTTCTGCCCTCCCAGAACTCCCCTAGATGAGTGCTCCTCACCCCAGTGGATGGTTTCCCAGCCCAGACTTCTCCCAGCACCCACTCCAGCTGCCTGGTCGCTCACGGGCACTTCAGAACATGGCTGATGGCAACCAAAGCACAGAGGGCCTCAGAAGAGGGGCTTCTCAACATCACTGTGCTCACAAACCCGCCTCCAGGAAGGATGGTGGGGGTCATCGCAGAAGCCTGCTCCAAACTTGGCCTCACAGTGTGACTGAACCGTGAACGCCTGGGCTATCCCTTCACCATACACACCCCCTCAGATGGGACAGGAAACAGCCAAAGTCTAGGACATTCTACCACCACCCTGTGATTATGACCCAGGAGGTTTGATGAGCATAGGTGTTCAGAGGCATGGGTTGGGCCTCAGCCTTCCTCAGAGGAAGCTGCTGCTCAGAGAACCAGGATAAGCAGGCCTCATGGACCAGCCACACCACAGGGATTGGGGGAGAGGGGGAGGCAGAGAGCAATGGCACCCTTGCATGGGCTCAGACAGCCCTCAGGCCTCCAGAGAGTGTCACCGAGGGGCACTCCCAGAGAGAGAGAGAATTCCCGTCTGCCAGGCAAGCCATGCCCACCCTGGTTTGCAGAAAGGCCCTGAGATCTGGGGTAGAGCTTCATTGGGCTGGGCCCCCTCCAAATACCACCCAAGAAGACCCCTCCCCAGCTTGACCTACATATGGCCTGGTCTGTTGGAGTAGTGGAAGCCCAAACATGCCCAAGAACATGTCTAGAAAGATGCCCAAGGAATTGAGTGAAAACGTATCAGGGCCCAAACAGTGACCAAAAGCCCACAGGGTGGGGCCTTGGGAAAGGGCCATGAACACAAATGACACCCAGAAGGTGGGAGTGGCACATCACCTAGAGCTTAGCAGAGAAGGATGCAAAATCCGCCAGCAGCTTCAAGTCATTAGGGAACGTCAGCCACGCCCCGCCATCAACCACCAGCAAGGCCCCTGTCACGTAGGATGCCAAAGGGCTGGCCAGGTAGAGTACACTGTGGGCGATCTCCGTCTTGTTCCCCAGCCTCTGCAGGGGGCTGGCCAGGATCTTGCTGGCGTGGGGACCACCTGGGAGGTCAAACCCTGTGAGCCACAGGACCTCAAGGCCCTCCACCCGCCCCGGCCCAGCCTTCTCTAAACCACATCCGAGAACGTTGTGGGCACTATTAGCACCATCCTCGCAGAGCGGGGACAGGCCAGGTACCGAGTAACACTGCCAAAGAACCGGCATAGGGCTTTTTGATGGACACCCTGCCAAGGTTCTGGAAGCTTCAATGGAAGCCCCACTTTGGTTCTGACTCAAACATCAAGGTCAGTAGCCCTGTGGCCTCAACCTCAAGGGAGCGGCTTCCCAAGTCTGGTTAATCCTTAGTCCATTGCAGCTGTGTGCTAACCACAAATGGCTCCTTGCCAGCCCCAGGGAGTCATGAAAATTTGGCACTTGTCCCAGCCAGGTGAGAGGGGAGCCCAGGGAGGCACTGTGGAGCCTGTACCTAGGGGAGCACCCAAGAGGGCCTGGGCTTCCTGAGAGCCTTACCTAGCCGCCGCATCCCCTCCGTGCCACTGATAGGGCCGGGGGCAAGGCTGTTGACTCGAATGTTCTGCGGACCCCACTCCACAGCCAAGTGCCGCGTCATTGCATCTGCATGGAAGGAAGGCAGGCAGGCATGAGGGAGAATGCAGGGCTGCTTGGACTTCTGGGGTGGCCTGGGTTGAAGCGGGGGCTCAGGGCCAGGCCTGGGCCTCTCCACTGCCCACTCAGACACTGTTGGCCTCCAGGGACAGGCAGGAGAGGGACCCTAAGGAACCCAGGAGAGCAGACCAGAAGGGGTGCCATACCCACGGCCGCCTTGGCAGAGCCTGCGTGCACTTGGAGCACCTGCCCCCGGGTACCCAGGGTTGCGGTGATGTTCACGATTACTCCTCCATGGTCCTGCAACACATGGCGGAGACCAGGGGGAGGGAGGTGTGAGGGGGGCGCTTGTCAGCAAGCAGACCACCAGAAGAGGGGAGGTTCCGACCAGAGAACACTCACCCGGAAGAACTTCTTGTAGATCACGTGAGACACATTAAATGTGCCCAAGGTATCGATGTCCATCACAGTCTTGAAGGCATTGAAGGACAATGAGCTGGCTGGGCACAGGAAGTTTCCGGCTGCACCTGCAGGATGGAAGGAGACACGGATGGTGCAGGAGCCCTGGGCAGTTAGAGCATACAGACTTCAGGATGGCACAAGCTGGACAGGGAAGGAGGCTTGAGATCGCCTCTGACTCTGATTCAGCCAAGTTCACACTGGAATGACTTGGAAGGAACAGAGTTGGACAAAGACAGTGGCCTGGAGCCCGGGATAAAAGTTCTGGGACTTCCAAGAAGGAAGGTCTAGTATCGCTGACTCATCAGAAAACCCCTGGCCTAGCTTAACAGTGACTCACAGTTTATGAGAATGTCGATTTTTCCAAACTCCTTCAGTGCCTGGTCCACGGCAGCCACAATGGCTGGGGGATCTCGGACATCCATAGACAAAGGGAGGCATCGCTGGCCAGTGGCTGCAGCCAGCTTTCTGGCAGCCTAGAAGCCAGACAGGAAGGGAGAGAAGAGGTGGGCATCGGCCAAGTGGCCTCAGCCTAGAGAGAACAGCCCTTCAGCATCCAAGGAGGATGTGTCCAGGTTCTGCTGGGAAGCCAGGGTTTGCTGCTGGACTCCACTCTTGAGAGATGCAGCTGGCAGGTAGCCATTCCCTGGGTCCACAACCCCTCGTGGACATTTCTAAGAAATTCAACACTCCTCCCTCCACATCACCTTCCAGGCCACTGGTCACGGGTCAGTGGCAGCTCTAGCGGACTTCCAGTCCCTGCCCAGAGACCCACTGTGGCAGGGGTGAGACTTTCCTCCTGGGTGGGTAGGACATGTGGACCGCTATTATAACCCAGCTGAGCTCAGAGATCTCTCCTAGCATCAGTACCACTCAGCATGAGGGTCCCTCACAGGACCCAATAATTAAATGTTTTTAAAAGCCAGGTGTTTTCCTGGGAGACAACCTCCACCGAAGCTTGATATTTAGAAGAGGAGCAGCTTTTGGAGTCAACATCCTCTGGGCCTCAGGACCCTCCAGGTCCAGGCTCTGGGTCTCCACAGCCACCCATGGATGGGGTAGGCATAGTAGAGACACCTTACCATTGATACTCTCGGAAAACTTCTGCTGGCAATGACCGTGTGGCAGCCGTGCCTGCAAAGCCAGAGGGCAGGAGTGAGGGTGGCAAGTGCAAGAGATAAATCCAGATGGGCTCCTGCCCAGAGCTCTAAGCAGAGCCCCCTTCCCCCAAGGGTCTCTTGGGCTGAAACACCAGCCCAATGTTGAAGGTACAGCTGTCAGAGGACACAGGGGTCTGAACACAGCTAAGCCACTGTGGTGAGACTTTAGATGGCTGCCATTAGTCCCACTCCCAGCATTTCTGGGCTGGCCTCTCCGGCATCAGGATACAGGCCCTGCCCCAAACTCCATGTGCACAGCACCAAAGCAGCTGTGAACATCAAGTGGGGGCCCAAGCATTTGCATGAGGCCTTCTGGGTCCCCCTGGCATGGCCCCACGTGCCCCTGTCCTCTCTCCCTGTGATGTTGGAGAAATGGACAGAAAGCCCATTCTGAGGTCAGGGCACCTGCCCTGTGTTGAAGTATGGTAGCAATCATCTCAGGTAGAAACTACAGTTTAACTTTAACCCTGCTGTTTGGTTCTGTACTTATTTGTGTGTTTTTTTGTTTTGTTTTGTTTTTAATATATTTTATTGATTTTTTACAGAGAGGACTTTAACCCTGCTGTTTGGTTTCTGTACTTATTTGTTTACTGAAATAATAGAAAAGTTATTTTAGTTTTCTGAATTATATAAATCACCCCATTTGATTAAATACCCTATTGATTGTAATGTGAAATCCCATTGGTTGTGGTCATACTGATCTTAGAAAGCACATTTTCCTTTACCTGGGAAGGACAGCACAATCATCCCAAGGTCAGAGGGCTCCAGATAACTGTCTCTGTTGACTCAGTGGTCCCAAGACCCGAGGGCTCTAGATAATGTGTTTCTGTCAATTCAGTGATCTGGAGACCCAAAACTATAATTTAGATAACATGCTGCTTCTGCTTCTGTAAACTGCTTTTTTGCAAACCAGGTTCCTCATTCCAAACCTTGGGATGTAATCTATACCTTTGTGATCTTTGCCTATATAAGTCTGGTGTTGCGGCCATCTTATCACTATGAGATTTGGGAAATGCCCCCTCATAGTCCCGGATTTGCAATAAATGTGACTCTTTAATTTGACTTCTTGAGGCGTCCTTGTGTGATTCGCAGGGTATATTACAACAGTGTCACCTCCTCACAGTGTTGGTAGTAACAATAGCAGCTGTCACCTTCTAAGCAGGTTCTACCTGCTCCTCAAAATGACCCTGACCAGCTTAGTCATACTCTGTTCAGAGAAGCAACATGCCCAAAGCCACCAGTTTGGCAAAAAGTTCACCTAGAATGAATGATTCCCAAAATCTTGTCCAGGGGGGCTCACCTCTCTGGTATGAAAAGTGAGGGTCCAGGAGAAAGTGGAGAGGGTCCCTAGGATATCAACAGGCTCCCTCTCCCCCAACCCCAGCCTAACTCTGGGCCTTCCCCAGGTCGGGGTGATAAATATTCGATTTGGGCCTGAGGCCATAGAACTTGTGTCTCAAGAGACACTGTGTTCCACATGCAACTGGGCCCTCCATGACTCTGGCTCACAGCCAGGCCCCAGGGGGCTCGGCAAGAGAGTTACCTCACGCTGTTGAACCCTCCCTCTTTGTACAAATGAGGGTGCTCAGACCACAGCCACACAGTCTCCACTGAGGTCTGGGAGAGGGCCCTGGAGTCCTGCCTCCCCTAGGACAGCACTTGACCCCTTTCAGATGTTCTTAAATGGCTCATTGCCTAGAGGAGTTCCCTCACCCACCAGCCTCTTGCCCCGGAATCCCAGGATCCAGCGGGAAGGTGTGAGGAAGTGTGAGAGTCAGTAGTGGAGATGGGGTGGTGGGCACAGGTGAAACAGAGCAGTGCTCACCTCATAAAAATCTCAGCAATCCGGAATCCAATCCCAGAGCCACCGCCTGTGATGAAGGCGACTTTGTCCCTGGGGGAAGAAAACACGAGGCTTTTTGGGGGGTGGGGACAGCCAGGGAGAGGTCAATGGGGGGAAGGAGACTTAGGTAATACTTTAAACAATAAAGAATTAAAACAACAACAACACGAGGCTTTTTAAAGATATCTCCCTAAACTGGGGCGTGGGGGAAGGCTGTGGCTCTGGGAGGACTTTAACCCTACGAACTGGGCACTTCTATCACATTTAGACTGATAACAAATAACGTGGATGATTTTTGTAAGAAAATAAAACGCTAAAGCCTGCATGCCTAGGCTTTCTGGGTCTATTTCAGCCTCAAATTCTCTATTCATAAAGTTGTCAGTTCAGTGAATAATGTTTTCAAAACATACAAGCCGTCCTCCACCTGCCCCTCACTCCCACCCTCCCAGAACTGCCATTCGCAACATCCCCCGGCGCTGGCCAAGCCAAACAGAACGTGCTCTCCACAGTGCAAAGATCAAAGTCCCGGAGCACTCGGAAGCCCCGAACCCCGGGTCCCACTCCCCGGTTCCTGACCCCGCTCCCGACGGCAGACCAGGACGAGGCCCTCACCGGAGCAGGTCCGGGCAAAAGAGGTAGCGGTACTCCGGGAGGCAGTCGTCCTCGCTGACATCGGGCGGCGGCTGGGCCATGGCGCTCGGTACGGACCCGCGGCAGCGAGGACAGCAGGGACCTGCTTCGGATCAGAGCACCAGCTGCCACCACCAGGACTAGCGGCGCTCTCGCCACGTCACTTCTGAGCACCGGTAGAGTCCGGGGAAACGGAGGTCCCGCCCCCCGCCGCCACCCCTCCCGCAGGCGCCCTCGCTCCTCCCAGGACGCCCGACCCATAGATGCCTCCTCGCTCTTCTCAGGACGCCCGCTCTGCACAGTGGCCCCTCGCTCCGCCCAGGACCACCGCCCCCACCCCCCTTTTTCTAGGACATCTTACAGCACTGTGGCCACACCGCCTGCTGAGAATGGGGGTGGCTGGTCTGTCCCAGAACCGCGGCAGGCGCGAGCGCAGTGCAGCAGGCGGATTTCTGTGGCCGAGGCCAGGTGAGTGGGCCTCCAGACTGTCCACAAGACTACGTCCTCTCCACAAGATTGGGTGTTAGTACCGTGGTCGGAGCCAGCTGGATACAGCGGACACTCCTTCCCGCGTTAAGGTCAGGCTGGCCCAGCTGTTCATTTAAAGTAGCTGGTTGGGAAGTGCTCAGCGTTTAAATGCCCTTGCCTCCCAGACACCTGCCTACCCTGCTGCATAAATATCAAAGAAGAGGAGGGAAGGAGACTTCGGCCAAGGAAAGCCTCAGGAAGGCCTCTGCTTCACTTGTCCAGGCCCAGTGCCAGTTCCTAAAATGACCCGTTTCAAGAGCGATAAATGTCAGGGCAAGGACCAGGCCATCCTTCATCAAGAAGGAAAAAAAAGCCCGGTCAGGTGGTTCAGTGGTTGAGCATCAACCCATGGACCAAGAGGTCACTGGTTTGATCCCCAATAGGGGGCATGCAGAGGAGACAGCCCATCAATGTTGATGTTTCTATCTCATTGATGTTCCCATCTCTAAAAAAAAAAAAAAACTAAAAAAGAACTTTAAGAAGGAAAAAATATCAAATGAGGACCAAGCCAGTCCTAGCTGGTTTGGCTCATCGGATAGAGAGTCGGCTTGCGGACTGAAAGATCCTGGGTTCGATTCCAGTCAAGGGCACATGCCTGGGTTGCGGGCTCGATCCCCAGTAGGGGGGGTTCAGGAGGCAGCAAATCAATGATTCCCTCTCATCACTGATGTTTCTATCTTTCTCTCTCTCCCTTCCTCTCTGAAATCAATAAGAAATACATTTTTTTAAAAAAGAAAAAGGACCAAGCCAGCCTTAACAGATGTAATGATGTGGTGTCCAGTACCTGTCAAGAGGAGTAGGGACACCTGGGGACTAGGGGTGAGATGTAGTGTCAACATGAATACAAGTAAACACCAGGCAGCCTCGGCCACATGAAGAAGGGAGGAGGTTATGGTCACCAAGCTTTCTGCCCTGAGGGTGGTCTTAGCCACTACCTCCCCAGCCACCCGTTCCTGCCACCCTCCAGTCCTGTCCAAGGCAGGAAGCTCCTTCTTCAGTGGAATCAGAATGATTTGGTGTTGGGACAGCACCAGCTTCAGGGCCCAGCTTGGATTCCCCCAAATTTCAGGTTGGAGGTCTCTGGATCTCTGCCTGAGTCATAGGTTCTATGGACCCTCTGCTGGTTTATACAACCTTGTGTAAAGACCTCATTAGTACCTAGCCACCGACATAATGAGCGCTCCACTCCCATGCACAGCACAAGGAATTTTAATGTCTCCCCTGTGGGGGAGGGGAGGTTAAACCACTTTTGGAGACCCCCCCAAAGGTGGTCTGGCATTTTGGTATGGAAAGGATTTGGTCCAATCTCTTGCTGGTTTAAGATACCAAAAGGCACATAACGTTGGCTCAACTGCTCTGGGCTGAAGCCGACAGTGAACAGGGAAGTGGTCTGGGACAGATGGGCAGAGCACAGTGTGGGATCAAGTTCTTGTGGACAGAGGTAGTTGGTCCTGGGTGGATGCTGAGGGCAGCCTAGGGCAGCCTGAGGTTCAGGCTGTGTAGAGGCTGCTCCGGTGGCCTTCGTCTGCCCAGTCAACCAGCTCATTGCTCTGGAACCACAGCTGGATCTCCCGCTGGGCCCCCTCCACGGAGTCGCTGGCGTGGATGATGTTCCTGTGCCAGGTAATAGGTAGCAAAGGTAAGGCACAGGCTTCCACATGCACCTGGGAGGTCCTGGGAAAAGTCTGCTGATTCCCTACTGTCCAGAGGAGCAAGCTGATTATGCAGAGGGGAAAGGAAGAAGAGGGGAGCTAGAAAACTGGGTTCCAGCCTGGCCTTGGCCTCTTACTCACAACCTCATGGACCAGCCCAGACTGTTACTGGGAGCCTCATTTTCCCACCAGTCCTCCCTCAGAGTATCTGGCAAGATAGAGTCAGAAAACAGACAATGATGACGGAGTACATACACAACGCTCAGGGAATACTTTATCTCCCTGGGACTAGCAAGTAAGAGGTGTGATATCCCACATTAAAAGTCTCTTCTTGGCCGAAACCGGTTTGGCTCAGTGGATAGAGCGTCAGCCTGCGGACTGAAAGGTCCCAGGTTCGATTCCGGTCAAGGGCGTGTACCTGGGTTGCGGGCACATCCCCAGTAGGAGATGTGCAGGAGGCAGCTGATCGATGTTTCTCTCTCATTGATGTTTCTAGCTCTCTATCTCTCTCCCTTCCTCTCTGTAAAAAATCAATAAAATATATTAAATTAAAAAAAAAAGTCTCTTCTGGCTTAACTTTCGCCCAGCAAAACAATGAGCTTGTGGCTGAGTGTGCCAGGGCCCCTGTACCTGCTGATGTGGAAGCTGAAGTCGCCTCGAATGGTGCCGGGGGCAGCCTCAGCTGAGTCCGTGTGCCCTATCATGGCCCTTGAGGTACAGACCACATTGGGGCCTTCCCAGACCTGCAGCACAGAGATAAAGGTCAGGAGAAGGGGGATCACCAAGGGCTCGACAGCTCTAGGCTCAATCCAGGGCCCTCCACCCCTTCCACCAGGTCATACCATGGCCACCACGGGGCCAGAGCTCATGTAGCTGATGAGGGCTGGGTAGAAGGGCTTCCTCTGAAGGTCGTGGTAGTGCTCAGCAAGGATGCTCTCTGGCGCCTGTGTGGCATTGGGAGAAGGAGTGAGAGGAGTCCCTGGAGAGGGAACCCCAGTGGGCACTGGGGCAATGACTTTGCAGATAACACCTAATGAGCCGGCATGTCAAGCACAGCAGTGCAGGAGATACCAACTCCACCTCTCCATCCCTCCCCTTCTACTTCCAACAGGACACTCCTCCTGGAGCAGGGCTGACATGAAGGGCCGAGGTTCTGAGGTCCATAAGAAGCCCTCCCCCTAGTGCACTGAGGGACACCCACAGGCCAAGAGCCCTGGTACCTGAATCATCTTCATCCCCACCAGCTTGAAGCCCCTCCTCTCAAAACGCCGGATCACATCCCCAACAAGCCGCCGCTGCACCCCATCTGGCTTCACGGCCACCAGGGTCCGCTCCCGGGTCCAGGAGGGCCCTCCTTTAGAAGAGGAGGGTTCAGGGATGCTGCCTCACCTTTTCATGTCTCCTGACCTGTGTTCCCCTGCCGGGACCCAGATGTCATCTGGGCTACAGTGTCTGCCTCCGCCAGAGCAGCTCTGGAGGGGGTTAAGTGTGGTGCCCACAACCAGGAATCGCCCAGCATGGTGCTGCCTGTCAGGGATAATCAGGGCACTGGATTCCTAGGGGCTTCCAACCTGTTGGAGGGGCCATAGCTCCCTCCCAGGCAGTAGCAGAAGCTGCTCATGATGGAGCTGGTGTCCCCTGAGAGCCAGGAGACCCAGGGATGACTCACTGGAAAGAAAGCATGACTCCTGGCCTCACTTTTGACTCCTGTCCTTGGGGGTGATGGCACAGACACTGCCACATCACCAAGGACCCAGAGCACATCTTCTGGGTCTGAGGTGAAAGAATAGCAGAGAGCCAGGGAGAAATGCAGTATGTTCTCCCCACCGGGTAGGCCACAGACACCAGGACAAAAGGACCCGGGGGATTGAGGAGGAAGGTAGAGAGGTTCCTGTCAGCAGGTGAGGAAGCCTGGAGGACTTCTCTTACACCTCACTGGCCAGGCAGGAGCTCTGTGCTGCTGTGAGGTTTTAAGGCGGGGAGCTTCCAGAGCCAAGGAGAGCACTGAGCCCGGCCCCGACACAGCTAAGGAGATGGGAGGCTGCATCACCCTCCTGCAGCCCAAGCCACTTCTGAGTTATGCAAACCCACAGCACTGGATCCAGGCTCAAATGTGCTTTTGACAAGAGCCCAGACCCTGGATGTCCTGCAAAGTCCTTCGAAGACAGAACTGGTGGAGAAATGAGAATAAGACTGGAGCCAGCCAGCGTCCCAGGGGGCATCTGCAGCTGCCATTCCTCATCCCCAGGAGGAAAACTAACCAAAACCTGTGCTGTGGGTGACCTGCTGGCACATCCTTTCAGGGCCAAATGAGGCCCACTAGGGAAGAAGCCCCCTGACTTGTTTGTTCCCCCCAAATCCAGAGCCTCGGGACCTGCTGTCTAGCCTGGCCTGGGAAGATGGCAGTGCACTCTTGCCAGCGTTTGGAACACATGGCATCTGGCTCTCAGTCAGGGGAGAGGACCGGTTAGATAAGGGCCCCGGGGCCCCAAGGAGGTCCGACCAGGCGGACTTAGGGCCTAGAGAAAACAACACAGCGGTTCCGAGGGAGGAGTTTTCATCTGCGGAGAAGGACTTCCCTCTCAGGAGCCCCAGCTCCGCAGGGATGCCATCGCCACCCAATGCGGCCACTGGGCCTCTGGCTTCCTTCTGCTCCAGAGTCCCTGGGTCCCTCTGCCCGAGGCAACCTGGGGAGGTGGGCGGCAGGCGTGGGGGGTTGGAGGGCAATGAGAGGGGTGGGAGGGATGCAGGACCCCGGCCCGCCCCCGCAGGAACCCAAGGAGCGCGCCTTCCGGGACTTCGATCGCCCCCCACACCCGCTCGGCGCCCCAAGGCTTCCCAGCGAGTCAGGAGGACTTCGGGGTCTGGGCCCCCAGCCTGTGCGCCC
>NW_005362155.1:1674423-1675524 GCF_000412655.1 Myotis brandtii | reverse complement strand
ACGGAGGGGAGAAGAGAAGAAGGATAAGGCGGACAGCCTGGAGAAGCGTTGGCCTCCTCCCCCTCTATCCCCGCCCCTTTCCCTGCTCGGCCCCATCCCCGACTGTTCTCCACTTGTACAGCCAAAGGAAAAATATGTCAGTTTTTGTTAAAATCAGAAGAAAAAAAATCGATAATAATATGTACTCAGCATGGACCATATTCGTTTTCATACCGACGCGGTCATTAAATACTGACAAACGAAAACCGTATATATATTTAATGTGTAGGATTTGGAGATAAGTATATAAATGTGAAACCATCGCAATATATGCCATAAACATATCCATCATCTCCAAAAGTTTTCTCCCACCCTCTTTATTATTATTATTATTATTATTATTATTGTGTGTCTCTGTGTTAAGACAATATAAGATCTATCTTGTTAGCATTTTTTTGTCATTCAGATTGGCTGACCACACCTTGGTTTTCTTTTATCTAAAAAAATGTATTTATTCTTTTAATTTTTTATTCTTTAGAGGGAGGAAGAGAAAGACAGAGAGAGAAGCATCAATGTGAGACATATATCAAGAGTTGCCTCACCTATGCTGTGGACCAGGGATGGAACCCAAAACCTATGTGCCCTGACTGGGAACCGAACCTGCAACCTTCGGGTGCACAGACAATGCTCCAACCAACTGAGCCACATCAGCCAGGGCTTTATCTTCGTTCTTTTTTTTAATCCTCACCCAAGGAGTGAGAATATTTTTTCCATTTACTTTTAGAGAGAGTGAAAGGGAAGGGGGAGAGAGAGGGAGAAACATAGATGTGAGAGAGACACATAGATTGGTTGCTCCCTACACTTGCCCTGACTGGGGGCGGGGGGCGGACCTGCAATCTGCAACCCAGTATGTGCCTTTGACTGGAATCAAACCCAAGACCCTCCAATGTGCAGGCAGAAGCTCTAACCACTGAGCGCACCAGCCAGGGCTCGTCTTCATTCTTAAAGAATGATTTTTCTGGATATAGAATCATGGATTGACAGGAATTTCTTTTTTTCTTTTTTTTTCTTTATTGATTAAGGTATTACATATGTGTCCTTAACCCCCCATTTCCACTCCCC
>NW_005362155.1:1665891-1674036 GCF_000412655.1 Myotis brandtii | reverse complement strand
TCCACAAATGAGTGAGATCATGTGATATTTATCTTTCTCTGACTGACTTATTTCACTTAGCATAATGCTCTCCAGGACCATCCATGCTGCTGCAAATGGTAGAAGTTCCTTCCTTTTTACAGCAGTGTAGTATTCAAAGGAGTTTCTTTTTTATTCCAGCCCTAGGTGGGTGGCTCAGTTGATTGGAGCGTCTTCCTGTATACCAAAAAGGTTTCCAGTTCAATTCCCAGTCAAGGCACATATCTAGGTTTTAGTTCAGGATGAACCCGGGTCGGGGAATAGCGGTAACCAATTGAGTTTCTCTCTCACATTGATGTTTCTCTCTCACATTGATGTTTCTCTCTCTCCCTTCTTTTCTCTAAAAATAAATAAATAAGAAAAAAATCAAGCCCTGGCTGGTGTGGTTCAGCTGTTTGGAGCATCATCCTGTGCACTAAAAGGTGGCAGGTAGCCCTAACCGGTTTAGCTCAATGGATAGAGCGTTGGCCTGCGGACTCAAGGGTCCCAGGTTCGATTCCGGTCAAGGCCATGTACCTTGGTTGCAGGCACATACCCAGTAGGGAGTGTGCAGGAGGCAGCTGATCGATGTTTCTCTCTCATCAATGTTTCTAACTCTCTATCCCTCTCCCTTCCTCTCTGTAAAAAATCAATAAAATATATTAAAAAAAAAAAAAAAGGTGGCAGGTAGCAGGTTTGATTCCCAGTCAGGGCACATGCCGGGGATTGTGAGCTCAATTCCCAGTAGGGGGCAGCCGATCAATGTTTCTATCACCCTCTCTAAGGCAGCGGTTCTCAACCTGTGGGTCCCCAATCTGTGGGTCACGACCTCTTTGGGAGTCGAACGACCCTTTCACAGGGGTCGCCTAAGACCATCGGAAAACACATATATAATTACATATTGTTTTTGTGATTAAGCACTATGCTTTAATTATGTTCAATTTGTAACAATGAAAATACATCCTGCATATCAGATATTTACATTACGATTCATAACAGAAGCAAAATTTACAGTTATGAAGTAGCAACGAAAATAATTTTATGGTTGGGGGTCACCACAACATGAGGAACTGTATTAAAGGGTCGCGGCATTAAGAAGGTTGAGAACCACTGCTAAGGTCAATAAAAACTTACGTTTTAAAAAGAGGGAATAAATAAGAACTACTTGCTGAACTTTAAAAAACAAAACTAACCTTTAGCCTTCGCCAGTTTGGCTCAGTGGATAGAGCATCGGCCTGCGGACTAAAGGGTCCCAGGTTCAATTCCAGCTAAGGGCACATGCCTGGGTTTTGGGCTCGATCCCCCCCAGTGGGGGGCTTGCAGGAGGCAGCCAATCAATAATTCTCTCTCATCATTGATGTTTCTATCTCTCTATCTCCCTTCCTCTCTGAAATCAATAAAAAAAATATATTAAAAAAAATAAGTGGAACAACAAATTGATGTTTCTCTCTAGCTCTTCCTTCCTCTCCCTCTCTAAAAATCAATAAAAACAAACAAGCAAAACTAACCTTTATTTAGGCATAATTCTGAATGTATGTACTTCCTACTTTAGGTTGGAAAATGACTTTTTTTTCTCATTAAATTTTGTTTTAATGGGTCTCAAAATTCTGTGGCAGATTTTTGGCCAAGCTGTTTCCATTTAAAAGTACTGATTTTTAAAACTAATAACAAAACCTGCCACATAAGCCAGGTCGGTGCGGCTCAGTGGTTGAGTATTGACCTCTGAACCAGAAGGTTACAGTTGGATTCCTGGTCAGGGCACATGTCCTGGTTGCAGGCTCGATCCCCAGTGCAGGAGGCAGCTGATCAGTAATTCTCTCTCATCATTGATGTTTCTATCTCTCTCCCTCTCCCTTCCTCTCTGAAATCAATAAAAAATATATAAAAATTATTTCATTAAAAAATAAAACTGCCGCCGAAACCGGTTTGGCTCAGTGGGTAGAGCGTCGGCCTGCGGACTGAAAGGTCCCAGGTTTGATTCTGGTCAAGGGCATGTACCTGGGTTGCGGGCACATCCCCAGTGGGGGATGTGCAGGAGGCAGCTGATTGATGTTTCTCTCTCATCGATGTTTCTAACTCTCTATCTCTCTTCCTTCCTCTCTGTAAAAAATCAATAAAATATATTTTAAAAAAATAAAAATAAAAAAAATAAATAAATAAAACTGCCACACACACACACACAAAAAAAAATCCAAATGGTCCACAAAGCATTCTCCTTTCCTTCTGAATGCTTTACAGTGCATTGTAATCATTAACCAGTCTTTTTTTTTTAATATATTTTATTGATTTTTTACAGAGAAGAAGGGAGAGGGATAGAGAGCCAGAAACATCGATGAGAGAGATCGATCAGCTGCCT
This sequence comes from Myotis brandtii, assembly GCF_000412655.1. Classification (NCBI taxonomy): domain Eukaryota; kingdom Metazoa; phylum Chordata; class Mammalia; order Chiroptera; family Vespertilionidae; genus Myotis; species Myotis brandtii. The sequence goes on along the minus strand of NW_005362155.1, from coordinate 1,671,683 downwards.
CCTGCACGCCCCCCAGTGGGGATGTGCCCGCAACCAAGGTACATGCCCTTGACCGGAATCGAACCTGGGACCCCTGAGTCCGCAGGCCGACGCTCTATCCACTGAGCCAAACCGGTTCGGCCATTAACCAGTCTTTTGCTATTAAACTTAAATGGCCAATTGAGACAAGCAGTTCTGGAACTGTTGAAAATGACTTTTCTTTATGAAATGATAATAATAGATGATAATAGTAGTTAGGCTTATTAGACTTAAGAAAAACTTTGGACCTGGCACATGTGGCTCAGTTGGTTGGGCGTCATCCCTAGCACAGAAAGGTTGCTGGTTAGATTCCTGGTTAGAGCACAATCCCAAGTGTCCTGAGTCGATCCCCGGTAGGAGACGTGCAGGAGATAGTCAATTCATGTCTTGCTCTCACATGGATGTTTCTCTCTCTCCTCCCATCTTCTCTCTGGCTTAAAAAAAAAAAAAAAATTAGCCCTAGCTAGATTGGCTCAGTGGATAGAGCATTGACCCACGGACTGAAGGGTCCTGGGGTTTGATTCTGGAAAAGGGTACATACCTTGGTTGCAGGCTTGATCCCCAGCCCTGATTGGGGCACATGCAGGAGACAACCAATTGATGTGTGTGTCCCTCTCTGTGTGTCTCTTCCCCGTCTTTCTACTCTCTCTAAAAATCAATGGAAAAATATCTTCAGGTGAGGATTAACACCAATGACAAAAATCAGCCTGGCAGGAGTAGTTCAGTAGTTGAGTATCATTGACCTATGAACCAGGCGGTAATGGTTCGATTCAGATCAAGCACATGCCCGGGTTGCAGGCTCAATCCCCCGTAGGGGGCTTACAGGAGGCAGCCAATCAATGATTGTCTCTCATCGTTTATGTTTCTATCTCTCTCTCCCTCTCCCTTCCTCTCTGAAGTCAATAAAAATACATATTTAAAAAAAAAATAAAACAGCTCCGCCGGCGTGGCTAAGTGGTTGAGCATCAACCTATGAACCAGGAGGTCATGGTTCGATTCCTGGTCAAGGGCACATGCTCCATCCCCAGTGGGAGGCATGCAGGAGGCCGCTGATCAATGATTCTCTCTCATCATTGACATCCCTATCTCTCTCCCTTTTCCTTCTCTCTGAAATAAATAAAAATGTACTTAAAACATCAATAAAAAGTTATAATTTAAAAAATTGTTTTGGTAAAATAGACTCAAAAACCCCATGTTGTTCATAAAACTTCTGGGGAAATTATCCGTATGAAACCAGATGTCTGGGCACCCTGTTCTAGTTTATGCTGGGACAAAGAGGGAAACTGATTTCCACACCCACAGTTCCCTACCAGACCCCATCAAGGTTTTTTGTTTGTTTGTTTTTTATTTTTATTTTTTTTTTAGAGAGAGAGGAAGGCAGAGGGTCACAGAGAAAGAAACACCCAGGTGCCGCAGCTCTTCCTACAATTATTTGGATAAAATTGATTTATAGTGGGGTGTGTTTTTTTGGGGGGGTGTCTTTTATTAACCTTGGAAAAAAAATTTTTGTTAATCCTCACCTGAGGATATTTTTCTATTGATTTTTAGAGAGAGTGGAAGGGAGGGGGAGAGGCAGAGGGACAGAGAAACATCAATGTGAGAGAGACATATATCAATTGGTTGCATCTGCAAGCATCCCTACCAGAGCCAGGGATTGAGCCTGCAACGCTTGACTGGAATCAAACCTGGGGCCTTTCAGTTGAGGGCTGATGCTCTATCCACTGAGCCAAACCAGCTTAGGCATCTTTGAAATGTTTATCCAAAGTAAATATAATAATGCCCATTGTGGCCAGACACAGACTGTCTGTGGGAAAACACCTGTGTCCTCCCCCCACCTCCCCATCCCTCTAACAGCCCTTCCCTCTGGGTGGTTGGACAGCACTCCACTTGGTCCATACTCAGAGAGGTAGTGAGAGGCTCTGTCCCAGGGTATTCCAGTCTGAAAATGGGATGTATCCACATTATCCAGCAACTGGATTTTTGATTTTATATATCTATATCTATATCTATATCTATATCTATATCTATATATTATTGATTTCAGAGAGTAAGGGAGAAGAGAGATAGAAACATCAATGATGAGAGAGAATCATTGATCAGCTGCCTCCTGCACGCCCCCCACTGGGTATCGAGCCCACAACCTGGGCATGTGCCCTTACCAGGAGTCAAACCATGGCCTCCTGGTTCACAGGTCAACTTTCAACCACTCAGCCATGCTCGCTGGGCTCATACTTTTTAACCCTCAGGTGAAGATTTCATTGAGTCTCGAGAGAGAACGGAAGGGAGGAGAGAAACATTGACATGAGAGGATCATCCGTTAGTTGCCTCCAGTACCACTGGGGATTGAACCCACAACCTGGGTATGTAGCTCAACTGATAATTGAACCCTTCCATACACTGGACAACACTCCAACCAACTGAGCCACACTGGTCAGGACCTTTCATACTTTTTATAGTTACATACATTTTTTAAAAATGTAGTAAAATAAGTAACTTTTCCTTCATGGTTTCGCAGTTTCCTGTCCATGTTGCTTAAGACATTCTTTCCCATCTCTGTATTCTAAGTGATGTATTCTAAGTTTCCTTTTTAACATTTTTTTTAAATATTTTATTGATTTTTTACAGAGAGGAAGGGAGAGAGATAGAGAGTTAGAAACATCGATGAGAGAGAAACATCGATCAGCCGCCTCCTGCACATCTCCCACTGGGGATGTGCCCACAACCAAGGTACATGCCCTTTACCAGAATCGAACCTGGGACCTTTCAGTCCGCAGGCTGACGCTCTATCCACTGAGCCAAACCGGTTTTGGCCCTTTTTAACATTTTATACTTGGCAGTTGACCATCTGATCTAGTTGGAATTCATTTTTTTGTATGCCATGAGATAGAATACAGAACTGTGTATATGCAAATGCCTCTAGACCAGTGGTTCTCAACCTTCCTAATGCTGCTTTAATACAGTTCCTTTAATACAGTTCCTCATGTTGTGGTGCTCCCCAACCATAAAATTATTTTCGTTGCTACTTCATAACTGTAATTTTGCTACTGTTATGAATCGTAATGTAAATATCTGATATGCAGGATGTATTTTCATTGTTATAAATTGAACATAATTAAAGCATAGTGATTAATCACAAAAACAATATGTAATTATATATGTGTTTTCCGATGGTCTTAGGCGACCCCTGTGAAAGGGTCGTTCGACCCCCAAAGAGGTCGCGACCCACAGGTTGAGAACCGCTGCTCTAGACAGAGTTCCCTGGTCGCTGGGCCTCAGTTTCCAATCTTGGAAATGAAGCCCCCTGAAGGTGGGTTCTAGAGTTCTTTTCCATTGCTGATGCTGCTATTTAGCAAAGATCTCTGGACTCCAAGTCTAGGGCTCCTTGTGTATCTACAAATCAACCAACTCCCTGGATAGAGCACTGAGGGCTGAGGCATCTGCTACTTTCCCCTCCTACCTGGTAGGGAACTTGGGCACAGGAAACTGAGGAAGTGGCACACTCAGGGGAGGACCTTGGAGTGAGGAGGGCTGGTGGGGGGCCTCTGAGCCCAGCCTGGGGCAGGAGATGGGTCTGGGATGAAACAGTCCCCAGTGTTGCCCACAGCTGCTGTCCCCAGCATAACTGGGTCATTGTAGTGCCCTAAAATCACAGCTCTACAAAACCCAGAACTGATATCTGTCCCTTTAAATTCCGAACAGCAGGAGCCTCTGCTGCCAGGGGTGAGGAAGGCCCAGCCTGAAAATTCCAAAGGAACAAAGGGTCTCTTTTGTGCCTCTCACCTCTGGCTTCCTTCTTCCTTGGGCTTCCTTCCTCCCTTAGTCTCCAGCCTCCACCCCCCACTTCATTAGCCTTAAGTGGCCTTGGGCTTGGTGGGTCAGCTTCTCCTCCCTCCCTCCAGTTTACCTCACCCCTTCCCTCAGTATAAAGTTCAAAAGGTACAAACAGGTATAGCACCCCACCCCCAGCCCCAATCCCATCACTAGCCACATGGTTCCCTCCAGGCTAACCCTGTGCCCTTGCTGCTGGAATCTTACTCTATGCCTTTGAGACATGCAAATCCTATACAATAAAAGGGTAATATGCAAATTGACCCCAACGGCAGAATGACTGGGAACAATCAGTCGCTATGATGTGCACTGACCACCAGGGAGCAGACGTTCATGGCAGCAGCACAGGGAGTGGACCTAAGCAGGCAGTTGGACATCCCCCGAGGGGTCCCTGACTGTGAGAGGGCTCAGGCCGGGCTGAGGGACCCCTCCAAGTGCACAAATTTTTGTGCACCGGGCCTCTAGTATATATATATTTTTTTTAATTTCCAACAAAAGTGGTAACTTTCTGCCCTTTCCTTTTCGGAGCTAAAGCTAAATCTGGTAGATCATTTCCAAACAGTACACAGAGCTTCCCAGTTTCCTTTCGCAGTCCCATCATGTTATAGTGTTTGTTTGAGTCGCGGTATGGGCATCCATGAATCGAATATCCCATCCCCTCAGGACCAATCTCCACAGGGAAAACTCACAGCAGTGGAATAACTGAGGCAAGGCTACGCACTCAAGAGTTCAGAGGCTTCCTAGAGGCTCACTACACACATAAGAATGTCTGTTGGCTCACAATCTCACCCTTCATGTTTGATCAAATTTTCTGATCTTTGCAGATTTGTTAGGTGAAAGAAAAAAAGAGGATCTGGGGCCCTAACCTGTTTGGCTCAGTGGATAGAGCGTCAGCCTGTGGACTGAAAGGTCCCGGGTTCGATTCCAGTCAAGGGCATGTACCTTGGTTGCTGGCACATCCCCAGTAGGGAGTGTGCAGGAGGCAACTGATCGATGTTTCTCTCTCATCGATGTTTCTAACTGTCTATCCCTCTCCCTTCCTCTCTGAAAAAAAATCAATAAAATATATTAAAAAAAAAAAAAGAGGATCTGGGAATTTTTTCATTTGAACTTAAAACTATAAGGAGGGAAGTGGAGCCTGTTCCTGTTCATTTGCATTTCCTTTCCAGTATTCTCAGATCTTTTTGTATTGGAGGATGGGTATTTTCTCATTGATTTGTAGGGGCTCTTTATTACTAACTAGAGGCCCAGTGCACAAATTCGTGCACAGGTAGGGCCCCTAGTGGCTGCCAGCTGCCAGCTGCCAGTGGGGGCCTCCCTTCCCCAGGCTGCCTGCTGCTACTGCCTCTGGGGGCAGGGCCATGGGCAGTTGGCCACCTGGCCCACCCCCTGGTCAAACTCCTGGTTGAGGGGACAATTTGCATATTAGGCTTTTATTATATAGGTTCTTATTAAGATTGGCCCTTTGTAATACAAGGTGCAAGCCTGTCCTCTCCAGTTCATGTCTTGGGTTTTGTTTGTTTTTTACTTCACTTACATAGTTTTGTTCTGCAGAAAACATTTTCACCTAGTTGAATTTTCCAGTGTTGCCTCTAAAGACTTCTGAGTTTGGGGCCATATTTAGACATGCCTTCGCTTCTCCAAGACTCTAAAATCTTACCCAAGTTTTCTTCTAGTCCCCATCATTTCCTATTTATGCTTAAATCCTTAGGGTTTGGGATCTATCCCGAGGTAGAGGGTGAGGAGTTAGTCCCACTCAACAATGTGAAATTCCCACATGTCTACGGAGCCTTTCATCTTTCAAATGTGTGTGTGTTTGTGTTGTGTTGTGTGTGTATGTGTTTTTACATTCGTTTCGACTTTGCGGAGTGACAGCCTGGGAGTTCAGCTCTGGGAGGTGCGCAGCCCTGGGGAGGCAGCAATGGGTGTGGGGCTCGCCAGACTGT
>NW_005362155.1:1665442-1665877 GCF_000412655.1 Myotis brandtii | reverse complement strand
ACCCTCCCTCCGCCTGCCCCGCCGCGCCTGGCCCACAGTTCAGCGAACACACACACACTCGCGTCCCGTGGGACCACCCAGCGCCTCCAGGAAGCCTTTGGAGCTCTCTGCGCGTCCCCCGCCGCCTGGAGTCTCCTGCGCGTTTTAATTCCCGCCCCGAATTCCTGCCTCGGTCCCTTGTCCCCCGCGCGTACCGCAGGACCGTCCATCCATCCCGCCAAGCATACCCCTCCTGCGTAAGCGGTCACCCTCAGTCCACGACCTCGCTCTGACCCTTTTCCTCGTGCACCCCTCCGTCCTCCTGTCGGCCCTGACTGCGTCTGGCCACCTTCCCCCAACTCCGGCCTCAGGTCCACTCCCGGCCCCGCGTCAGCCCAACGGCACACGTCCCCCAACCCCACACCGCACCCCGCCCCGCGTCACCCTGATCCATGT
>NW_005362155.1:1664098-1664849 GCF_000412655.1 Myotis brandtii | reverse complement strand
CTCACCTGGGGGCATTTTTGCACTCACCTAGCGCGGGCTCAGTGCCCAGGTCTCCACCCCGGGTTGGGGGCTTAGGTCAGTCTCTTTCGTGTTCGAACGATCGGGGTGTAAAGGACGTGCTCGACCCCTCCTCTGTCCCCAGGGTCGGGTTCGGCCTAACGGACCCCTGGAGCGCGCCCTCCCTCTCTCTTCCTCCTTCTCACACTGGGATGTGGGTGGATCGAGGGGTCCCGGGGGACTCAGCTCAGGCTCCAGCTGAGAGGCCGCTGAAAAGAAGGGTTAATAAGCAGTGTGATTGGGTGGGGGGAAAGGGGGGGGGATCTGGTCTGGAGAAGGGGCAGAGTTAAGAGAAAGTTGCACAGATCCTGGAGTAGGGGCCCAGGTGGGCGTCATGTTTCCACCCCTCCCACAGTGACCACCAACCCTAGTGCAGTCTTTCAACAGCTGCCTTGCTTCCTGGAGGGAGGTGGCCCTGAGGAACTTGGTAGGGGAGGATGATTTGGAGGAAATGGGTACTTCACTGGTGTTGGTGAACTTGCTTCCCTCCATTTGCATTTCTGCATCCTTGAGAGGCCCCAGTCTTCCGGGACCCAAGAGGGTGCCTAGGCAGGAGGTGCTGCCCTTGGGGTTCTGCCTGGGGCTTGGGGGTGTTGAGTAAGCTCCCCTGACTCCTATGGCCTGGGACTCCTATGGCCTGGGACTCCTATGGGGCCATGAGGCCAGGCTGGCAGGGCTGCTGCAAAGGCCAGAT
>NW_005362155.1:1642099-1664045 GCF_000412655.1 Myotis brandtii | reverse complement strand
CTGGGCAGTTAGGCAGCCATACCCAGCACAGCCTGGGACTAACTCACCTTGATTTTTGTGCTCCCAGCCCCTCCTCCTTTTCTGAAATCTTGCTCCTCCAAGCTCCTATTTCTTTGAAGACTGTGCCTTTGGTTTCTGAGCTTGAAATGGAAGGCGGTTTCTCCGAGATGACTCCTGATTAAATTGCTCCATTAGATACTGCCACCCTCATTTTCTCCATCCTGGAGGAGGGGTGGAGTGGGTGAGGGGTCACTGGTGGACAGTTTATGGAGATGGAAACCTGGGGCAACCCCTCACCTCCCTGGCCAGCTCGAGGGGCAGACAGCAATGTAGCCCTCGCTTCTGGGAACTATGGGTGTGCAGGGGTCCTGGTTTGGAGGGTGCCCTCACTCAAGTTCCCAGGTCAGGCTCAGGAACGTTCTTTGTTCTCCCCACAACCCTGTGTCCTTGGAGAGGGCTATGGGGCAGGGCAGGGGTACATACAGCACTTATTCCCTGTTATCAGAGATGTGACTTCCACATTAGGCTCAGACTGATGTGTTAATGGCTTGGTATGTTTACCAAGATAACAGTGTGAGCATCTTGGGCAGGGAGATGGGGCTGCAGAGATAAGGGGTGTCCTGAAGGGGCTCTGTAGCCCTGGGAGTGGGGACCACTGCATCTAAAGGTGACCTTGAGCACATCTCTGATCTCTTGTGCATCTGCTGAAACTTCACAGCTACCAGCTGGGTTCCAGGTGTCCTCAAGCTGGCACTCCAGGGCTGGCAGGGCCAGAAGGACTTGCCTCTCTCAAGTCCGAGGGCTGCACAGTGCAGTGTGACCTCCCCTTTGGGGCCCCATCCAGAGGCTAGCCCCACTGGCTGACTGTAGCCCCATGGTCCTGAGGTGGGGGTGGGGAGCTATCCTGTTTCACCTCCCAGCCTTTGGCCCTTGTCATATCATCCTAGGGGCTGCAGGAGCTTTAGGAGAAAAGTTTGTGCTAGTTCAGTGGCTCCTAGCCTCCTCAGGCCATGGCCCGGTGAGTGGAACGTGGTGGCCAGCAGACACCCAGAAAGCCTGGAGTGTGTCCTACATGGAGCCCACCTCTGCCTAGCCCCCCATGTTGGGCTCCTCTGGAGTTCAGACTGTCTTTGAAAGTAGGTTGTTATATTTTCTCAAGGTTCCTCCATTGGAAGGTCAGGAGGCTGGCAGGAGAGCCAGCTGCTCAACTGGCTCCCTCACCTGCTCACCTGACTCACACTGAAGGGGCCCAGAGCCTGCTGCTGGGGTTGTGTGAGCCAGCAACTCCTAGCAGGGTAGAGGGAGGTGCCCCCAGCTTGAAGGAGAGTGAGGCTGCCCTCTGCTGTGTCCACAGGGTATTTCTTTCAGAAGCACTTTAGCATCCCTTAACCTTGGAGGGAGGGACACCCAAGGGGAGGTGCTATTCACCTGGACCAAATCATGAGGAAACTGGGACGCAGAGAAAGGGTTGGATACCCAAGGTCACAGGGGGCACAAAGCCTAAGCTGGTACTGGGTTCAGGATCCCTACCATCCATCTTAGGGAGATGGCCGGATGCCAGGCCTGGTAATCCACCTATGGGAGTGCAGAGCATGCCTGTTCTGTGGGAGTCCCAATAGGGAGGGGCCTGGGTGGGCACCCTCACTCACTCATGGGGCAGGTGATTACACTGTAGGACCCAGATATATGCTGTCATGGAGGTTGTGCCCTAGTCAGTGGACACTCCAGGAGAGGCCTAACCTAGATGGGGCTTAGGCCTTTGAGCTGAGTCTCAGAAGCTCCTCAGAGCTGCTCCAGGAAATGTTGGTATGACAGGAAGTGAGCAGTGAGGGCAAATTTTTGGAGTGTGTCAGGGAGGGGAGCAGGGGGCTGAGGCCACAGAGGTGGGGGACTGAGAGTCACTGTAGGGATTGGGGTGTGGGGAGCCCCAGGTAAAGCCCTGGGCAGAATGGGGGCCAGCTGTCCTCTGGTCCCACGGCTGGCTAGGCTTCCAGCCTGGGGTCCCCTCCACCCCAGGGTGTCTGCTTGCCACCTCTCTGGGTGAGGGGACTCAGGCTTCAGTCCAGCTGTGTCCCAGATCATCACGGGCCTGAACTCCCTCACTTGTCAAGTGGGATCAGTTCCCAGAGGCAACTTCCAGGGGCTGGAGGGGGAGGGACAGTAACCTTTTCCAAGGTGAAAGTTGGAGAGCCAGGCATGCCAAGGGCTCTAGACCAGCCCACCATGGCTTCCCTCATCCTTTCTCTCTGGGGCCATGCCGGGGGAGAAGGGCCTCTGAATTCTCTGTTTGCCCCCCACATGGAGGTGGGGGCATCTTGGGGCACCCTGGTCTGGCTGACAGTGCTTTCTCCCCGCAGACATCAGGCTGGTGTCTGAGCAGTTCTCGCAGTCCCCGCAGAGGCTGTCTTTCTACAGCTGGTATGGCAGCGCCAGACTCTTCCACTTCCGAGTGCCCCCGGATACCGTGCTGCTGCGCTGGCTGCTGCAGGTGTCCCAGGGTGGTGACCCCACGTGTGCGAAGGTGGAAATCACCGTGTAGGTGCCTGCCTGCCCGCCTGCCCGCGCCTGGCCCAGGGCCGACATCTGATGCCTGCCCTGCTATCCCCACCTCCAGGTACTTCCGATATGGTGCCCCTCCTGTCATCAACCCACTGGGTACCAGCTTCCCTGCCAACACCTCCATGCAGCCCTCCTTCCTCATCAAGATGCTGCAGAGCAATGCTTCCATCAACATCTCCCACCCAGCACCTGGGGACTGGTTTGTGGCTGCCCACCTGCCCCCCTCATCCCAGAAGATTGAGGTGAAGGTGAGGGGTCTGCTGTCCAGAGATAGAGGGGCAGGACACATGCGTGCAGGAATGGCTGGTCCCTGTTATGTACCTCCTTGGGGCAGACCTTGTCAAGGTTCTGCTGCAGCCCTGCCTCCCCACCAGCCACCCCCAGCTAGGTTCTCTGGTCCTGCCCTTCCCCGCCCTAACCCGGTCTGGGCTCTCTGCTCCTGCCCCATCCCATGCCTACGAAATTCCCTCCCCCACCTCTCCTTCTCTCCCTAGGGCTTTATTCCCACCTGTGCCTACATCTTCCAGCCTGACATGCTGGTCGTGCGGGTAGTCGAGGTCTCCATCCTGGAGCCCAACACACCCTTGCCACAAACCCTCCTCTCCCAGCCCAGCTACCTCAAGTAAGTGAGGGTCTTGGGGGAGGCCCAGCCTCCGGGTTTGATGGAGCGGGTGTTACCACTTCCTCACTGTGGGTGAGAAAGGTTGGGTTCTGGGTCTTGGGGTGGTACTGGGAAGTGGAGCAACCACCCTGAGTGTGACCAATGCGGGGAGGTCATTGGAAGTCACAAAGCCTGAGTGAGGCCGTCCCCCTTGGCTGCAGAATCTTCGTCCCCGAGTACACCCAGGAGCTGCTGCTGGAGCTGCAAGGCTGTGTGTCCAACAGGAGCCTAGGCTGCCCTGTGCACCTCACTGTGGGCTCAGCTACTCTGCCCAGCAACTTTCAGAAGGTGCTCACCTGCACTGGCCCCACCCAAACCTGCCGCCTGCTGTTGCCCTCGCCACCCTGGGACCGGTGGTTGCAAGTGACAGCCAAGAGCCTGGCAGGGCCTCATGTGTTGGTGGCTTTCAGCACTGTAGCTTCTCTCACAGGTGGGCTGCATGGGGAGGCAGGCTGGGGGTGGTTCTGCCTTCGATCCCCAGCCCTTTTTCCAGCTGAGCGCCTTGTCCTCCTGACAGCCTGCAGGCCTTGGACCATCAACTTCCAACATCTCCTGCAGAACAGTCCAAACCAGAGCCGCAACACTTCCAATGGTCTGCTGCCCCCGAGCCCTGGCTACCAGGACCTTGGCAGGAGCAGCGCTGTGGGTGGTGGCCCCTTCTGCCATCTGAGCTACCAGGTCATGCGGGAAGACATGGACGTGGTGTCCGTCCACTTCAGGCCCCTAGACAGGGTCTCAGTGCTGGTGCGGTCGGACGTGCCTTCGGTGATGCGGCTGCACCTTAACACAGGCATGGACAGTGGGGGCTCCCTCACCATCTCCCTGTGGGCCAACAAGGTGAGCACCTCCGGGCCCAGCTCAGCTCAGGGCTCAGATGCTCCCAGGCTGGATGATGCTGCTCAGCCTTCCTGCACTGACGTTATCATGGACACTGGGTTGGGGTGGCCTTTCAGGTAACAGAATGACCCCAATAGGCATTAGACCAGAATAGGAGCACCACTTGCAGAGAGGGAAGCTTGTCTGTTTGCTTTTTAAACCCTCATCTGAGGTTGTGTTTTTCACTGATTTGAGAGAGAAAGGAAAGGAGAGGGAGAGAGAGAGAAACATAGAGGTGAGCCCTGACCGGTTTGGCTCAGTGGATAGAGCGTCGGCCTGCGGACTCAAGGGTCCCAGGTTCGATTCCAGTCAAGGGCATGTACCTTGGTTGCGGGCACATCCCCAGTGGGGGGTATGCAGGAGGCAGCTGATCGATGTTTCTAACTCTCTATCCCTCTCCCTTCCTCTCTGTAAAAAATCAGTAAAATATATTTTAAAAAAAAGAAAGAAACATAGAGGTGAGAGAGAAACATCGATTGGTTGCCTCCAGTACACGCCGTGGTCGGAAATTGAACCTGCAACTCTTCGGTACACAGGACAAAGCTCTAACCAGCCGAGCCACACCGGCCAGGGCTGAGAGGCCTGTTTCATAGGTCCCTGTCAGAAGTTTGAGGGCTGTGCCTCTAGAAATGGGTGGAATCAGAGGCTGGGTGTTGCCTGGCCTGCAGGGGAGGGTCCTGGGTGGGCCTTGGGCCGTGGGAGCCACAAAGAGCGCCCAGCATCAGACTTAGGATTGACGCCGCACGGCCACCCCTTTCAGAGTGTGATCTCCAACAACACCTTGGTGAAGGTCTGCGTGAACGCTGCCTCGCCCTTCCTCAGCTTCAACACGTCGCTCAACTGCACCACAGGTACTGGCAGGAGCATCTGGCTAAGTGACCGCCAGCCTCTCCAGCCACCTCTTACCAGGCCTTCCTGCTCCTCCTGCAGCCTTCTTCCAGGGGTATCCCCTGTCTTTGAGCACCGTGTCGCGCAAGGCCAACCTTATCATTCCCTACCCAGAGACGGACAGCTGGTACCTCTCCCTGCAGCTCGTGTGCCTTCAGAGTCCTGAGTAAGTAAACTGGGGGGCGAGGGTGGGGGCCACCCAGAGCTGCCAGGTGGGGGAGTCATTGCATTCAGGACCATGATCGGGCTGCCTGCATCTGAGTCTGAAAGTGATCCAGCTTCCTATAAGCCGCACAGGATAAGCTGCCTTCCGGGAGTTACGAAGTTCTCCCCTTCTCCACATGGCCACCCTCCTCGGGCAGCCCTGGGAGTCAGCATCCCAGTCTGTCTAGGGCTGTCCTGAACCAGGCTGTCCTGAGGGGACTGGCTCAGCACAGCCCTAGACAGACTGGGATGCAGTGTGGTGCGAAGGGGAAGGGGCATCTTGGCTTCTGTGGATCTCACAGCTGCTGTCTTCCAGGGCTCAGGGCCTGGGGTCTCAATTCTGGGCTCATGTGTCCAAAAGCTTGACTGGAGCCCTGGCAGAGACTGGCCAGCAGACCTCGGCAGCCAGCTCTCCTATGGCCCCTTCCTCGCAGGGAGTGTGAGAAGTCCTCGGTCCTCGTGGAGACTACCTTGTCTTTGGTGCCCTGCTTGAATGACTGTGGACCTTACGGCCAGTGCCTCCTGCTACGCAGACATGGCTACCTGTATGCGGGGTGTAGCTGCAAGGCAGGTGAGGGCCAGGCCTGGATGCCTCCAGACAATACTGTTGTTGACTTCTCAGCCCTGTGCCTTCCTCTAGGAGCCCATCCCCCTCTGCCAAGGCTGGAGAGCACCCTCACAGAACAAGAGCAAATGCCTTCTCCCCACTCCTGCCACATACCTCCCCCATGCAAGCACAGAAAGGCACCCCCAGAGATGGCACTGCCTCTGACCTTGGCCTCCTCTGCCCATACCTGCCCACAGACATGTCCCATACCTGCCCCACACCTGCCCCACACCTGCCCACAGACATGTCCCATACCTGCCCCACACCTGCCTACATCTGCCCCACACCTGCCCACACGTGTCCCACACCTGCCCCACACCTGCCTACATCTGCCCCACACCTGCCCACACGTGTCCCACACCTGCCCCACACCTGCCCCACACGTTCCTATACCTGTCTCACACCTCTTTACACCTGCCCATGCCTGCCTCATAGCTGTCAGCCCCTGCCCACACTAGTCTATACTTACCCACACGTGCCCCACTACCTACACCTGTCCTAGCCTGCTCCTAGGTGAGAAGGGACTTCTCTGCAGGGCCGTGGGTGAGGGTGGGCTCTGAGGTTCAGAAGTGCCTCCCCCATTAGCCTGGCCTCAGTTGCCCAACCTCAGCCCACTCAGCATTGCCCTGCCCACAGGCTGGCGTGGGTGGAGCTGCACGGACAACAGCACAGCCCAGACTGTAGCCCAGCAGAGGATGGCCGCGCTCCTACTCACCCTCAGCAACCTCATGTTCCTGGCTCCCATCACCCTCTCTGTGTACCGCTGCCTCCTGGTGGAAGCCTCCGTCTACGCCTACACCATGTTTTTCTCCACGGTAGGCTTGCCTGCTCCCTTGGGGATGGTGGGGAGGTCTGGGCCTCCGCTCACCGCCCTGCCCTGCAGTTCTATCACGCCTGCGACCAGCCGGGGGAGGCAGTGCTGTGCATCCTCAACTATGACACCCTGCAGTACTGCGACTTCCTGGGCTCTGGAGTGTCCATCTGGGTCACCATCCTCTGCATGGCACGGCTGAAGGCAGCCCTGAAATATGTGAGTGACCTCCTGACACCCGGGTCTGGGTTCTGAGGGAGCAGAGGCCCCTGCCTGCTGAGGAAGAGATCAGAAAGAGGATTCGGCTGCTGCCATTAGAAACCTCCCATCTTTCGTAATGACCAGTCTCCCTCTGGAAGAAGCCTCTGGCAGCTGGAAGGGACAGTGCTGGCTGCTTGGAGGATTCCAGGAAAAGAAGGTGGAAGATAGGGTTAGGCAAGGACCTTCCTAGCCTGTTTCTCTCTCAAGCTCTATTTAAAGGGATGCCTAGAGCCCCAACCCAGGCCAGACCTCCCTGAGAAGCCCCGGATGTGCTCCTGGGGTCTCTGGTGCTGAGAACACTTTGGAGTTTTTTCTGCCACAGCCGGGCGTGGCTGATGGAGACATGTGACCCGGTGCCTGCCTGGCTAAGTTGTGCCTCAGGATGAATCAGTATCTAGAGGAGAGGTGCCTCCCTCCCTGACAGTGGAGCAGAACAGTGTGCCAGCAGCTCCAAGGGTGCGGGCAGAGGTGTTGGGGGGCAGTGGGCCAATAACAGGATGACCAGCATGCCCAGGCCACGTGCTCCTGCTGGACCTTGTGCCATCATGGACAGTGTTGGCCTCGGGTTTCTGTGACCCTGTGATTGTCTATGTGCCTTGCTCAGGTTCTGCTTCTCCTGGGCACGCTGGTGTTCGCCATGTCCTTACAGCTGGACCGCAGGGGCGCCTGGAACATGATGGGGCCTTGTCTCTTTGCCTTCGTGGTCATGGTCACCATGTGGGTAAGGAGCTCTTGCCCAGACTCCATCTCCTGTTAACTGGAATAAGAGAATGTTGTCGCCCCCACAGACCCCCCCGCTCTGGGAGAAGAGAGCCTGGCCACTGATTCTGGCCATGTTCCTGGTCCTGAATCTGAATCCTCCATATATATATTTTTTTGGTTAATCCTCACCTGAGGATATTTTTCCATTTATTTTTTACTGAGAGAGCGGAAGGGAGAGAGAGAGACAGAGAGAAAGAAACACCAATGTGAGAGAGACATCAATTGGTTGCCTCCCCCATGTGCCCTGACCAGGGCCAGGGATCGAGCCTGCAACTGAGCCCGTACCCTTGACCAGAATCAAACCCAGGAACCTTCAGTCTGCAGGCCAACGCTCTATCTACTGAGCCATGCCGGCTAGGGCAAGTCCTCCATGTTCGCTGAGGCCTGGGCACTGGTACTCAAGGCCTGTGTGGCTTCATGCTGAGGCCCAGGCCTGAGGACCCATCAGGTCTCTGTGCCCTTGAGCCCCTTCCGAGTATTGCACATCCCTGGTCCTGCTACGCAGACGTGGGTGGGCCCCTGGGAGGTACAGCTGCAGCCCCTGTGCCAATGCTCTTGTGATGGTTCTCTCCAGGTGTACCGCTGTGGGCACCGACGCCACTGCTACCCTACCTCCTGGCAGCGCTGGGTCTTCTTTCTCCTGCCTGGCATCTCCATGGCCACTGTGGCCATTTCCATCTATGCCTCCATGATGACCAGTGGCAACTATTACTATACCCACAGCATCTGGCACATGCTGCTGGCAGGGAGCACGGCGTTCCTGCTGCCACCACGTGACAAGCACACTGAGCCCTGGGCCTGCTCACAGAAGCTCACCTGCCACTATCAGATCTGTAAGAACCACCAGGAGGAGCTGTACACGGTGACATGATGCAGCCAACTCAGGGACATGCACAGCTTTGATGACAACCTCTTCAGCCAGGGGCAGGACCACGGGAGAGGGACCTTGTCCGGATAGATTGCCAACTGAATAAAATGGCCCTGCTCACCCATTTGCTTCCTCCTGCCGAGGAAAGGACCACACCCCCCAATTCCCTAGTCCTTCCTGGCTGCCAGCTGACCCCATCCTCTGCAGGCCCAGCTGGTATCTGCAGTGGCCCCTGGGGCCAGGGCCTGGCTGCCTGGAGACCACAGGTGCCGTTTGGAGGCAGGCTCTGTGTTCTGCCGGCCAGGCGACAATTGGAGATGTGGAGAAAGATTCTCTTATCACCCTGTTTTGTGAGGCTGTGATGTGAGACCCAGGGAGGCAGAGGAGACTTGAGCCCACCTCCCACCGGCCCCCAACACACTGAGGCTTGGAGCTATGCCCCTGAATGCCAGTTTATCTTGGGTATGGGGATGCCCCCTGCTGATGCAGTTGCCCTGGGGAGGGGTGACCATGGCCACCAGAGAGCTGATTGGCACTGGGGGACATAGGGTTCAGCTGCCATGAGTGGTGGCACAGGAGAGGCTGGCTTCTGGCTATAGTGCCCTCTCCTTTCCCTCCCTTTGGTTCTCAGCTTTGAAGCTGCAAGCCCCTGAGAAGAGCTCCCCGGGAAGGGGGCTGCCGAGCTGCTCTGTGGGTGCCAGCAATGTAGGGTATACTCTGCTCCAACTGTGTCCCCACTCTTCCCCTGGGGAGCATCCTCTTGATTTGCTGTCAGGAGTGGAGGTGATGGCTGCCCCCCCTACACTGGCCCAAGCACGTGTTTGGTTAGGGGGCTGCTAGAGAGACCTGGCCCAGCCTTTCTACCTCTTCTGTGGGGGAAGCATGGTAAGGGACGATGACTGCCCCAAGGAGCCGTGCCCTGCCCCTTCCCAAGGCAAGAGCACAGTGGGCTGCTGTATGAGGGATGTGGAACAGGGCCAATGCCAAGCCTCGCTCACTGAGGCCAGGCTCAGCGCCCTTGGGGCTCCCTTCGGGGTCCTGTCCAGGGTGTGGCCTCACTAGAGGCCTCCCCCACTTCCAGTCACTCTGCATATGGCCAACATAGCATTCGCTAGGCTTATAAAGGGGAAACATTTATATATGGTGTTCTTTGGGGTAAAAATATTTAAGACTAATATATTTTTATGTAGCTCTGATTTCACTGTGATTGGTTAATTTAATACTCTACAGTTATATATACTTTTAAAATCCTCACGCAAGGATATGTTTAGAGAGGAAGGGGGAGAGAGCAACGAGATCCGTTGCCTCTCCTATGGGCCCTGACTGAGGATCGAACCCGCAACCCTTTGGTGTATGAAATGGCGCTCCAACCAACTGAGCCACCCCGCCGGGGCTACGGTTATATTTCAAGGCAAGAGTGTTTTTTTTTTTTTTTTTTTTTTTTTTTTTTGCGCTCCTGGGAGGAAGCTGGTAAGCCCGGGGATGACAAGGCTTGTCCCCCAGGCTGCTGCTCGCCAAAAACCGGCCTTTCTTGACGGTGCCTAGCGCGGCCTCAGGCTTCGCGGGGCGTTTTTCCACGGTCCCTTGACGGCGGAAAAGTGGGCGGGATAGCGATAGAGTGACGGGCTTTGCGGCCAGCCAGAGGCGGGTGGAGAGCACGTTGCCGCAGCACAACTTCCGGTTCCGGCGGGGCGCGGAGCTCGGAGAGGTACTTGGGTTCTGGTGGGTTGTCGCTGAGAGTGGAGGTCGGGAGCCGGGTTAGCGCGGGGATCTGAAGCCGGGGTTGGGGTAGGGGCTGCGCTGGAGTCCGGGTGAAGTTTAGCCGGGCTGCGTCGTGATGGCGGTCTTCTGCCTCCCGCCAGGCTGGCCGCGATGCCCTTGCACAAGTTCCCGGTCTTTCTATGGAAGCGGTTACAGCTGCGGGAGGGCATCTACGCCCGCCTGCCCCAGCACTACCTTCGCTCACTGGAGGAGACGCGGACGCCTACTCCCGTGCACTACAGGCCACACGGGGCCAAGTTCAAGATTAACCCCAAAAATGGGCAGCGGGAGCGCGTGGAGGATGTGCCCATTCCCATTCACTACCCCCGCGAGTCCCAGCGGGGGCTCTGGGGCGGCGAGGGCTGGATTCTGGGCCACAGATATGTCAACAACCACAAGGTGGGTGAGCAGGGCAAGCTTCAGGGGGCGGGGCTTCCCCGGGGTTTTGCTGCTCTGGACACCGTGCTGGGCTCCGAGGGATCTGGGGAGCCAAAGGGAGACCGGCCAGTCCCAGGAGGCCTTACGGTCTGGTGAGACAGCTCCCTCAAAGGAGCACGCCAGAGAGAAAAGGCACAGTCCCAGGGAACACAGCTCTTTGTAAAACCAACTGGATATCCTGAGACAGGGCGATCCATGATCGGGAACAGCAAGTGCAGAGGCCCTGCGGTTGTGGCACAGCTCAAGTGTAAGGATGGGGAGGCCTGTGTGGTGAGGGGTGAGGGGGGTCTGCAGTCACCTGTCAGCTTGAATCACCATAGTTTGTCTGTGACACTTCTCCTGACACAACCACCTCCTCTTCGACGGAGACACTCACCTGAGGGCACGTCTCCCAAGTTTGTGGCCAACACCTGCTGCCTCTGGTGGTAAACCTGGAGGGACTGCTGAGCCCTCTTGGGGAGGCCTCCCAGGCTGGTGAGGCTGGCGGCTTCCCTTTGCCTTCTTGGTCCCTGGTGTGGAATGTGATAACTCGTGAGACATGGAGTTATGATTGTGTGTGTGGTGTGTCTGGAACACACACCAGCAACCTTGGCAAAAGTCTGGGGTGCCACATTGGCTGGGTAGAAGCTGACTTCCGAATGGGCAACCAGGTCTGTGTTCTGAGTCTCTATGCTTTGTTGGGAGGAGCAGCCCTACTCATGAAGACTCTTGCTTTCTCAGCTCTCGAAGAGGGTAAAGAAGGTGTGGAAGCCACAGCTGTTTGAGCGCGAGCTCTACAGTGAGATCCTGGACAAGAAGTTCTCCGTGACTGTGACTATGCGGACCCTGGACCTCATCGATGAGGCCTATGGGTTTGACTTCTACATCCTGAAGGCAAGAGGGGTCTATGATCAGTCAGAGAGGGGAGGCTAGGTCACAGCACCCACTGGGGCACGCTGGTCTCTGGAGTGGAGGGTCACCGATGAGATGTGAATGGGACCATGCCCCTTTTGGGGCAGCCCCCGTGGGGGCTTTCTGCCCACAGGAAAGTTTGTTGCTGTGGGCAGCTCTGTTGCTCTCCAGGGCCCAAGTGGACAGAGCCTCCTCTTTTCCTGTTCTTGGCTCTTCCTTCCTCTGTTCTGGCCTGGGGACTGCCAGCTGCTAGGGAGTATCCTGGTGGGTGGGACCCTGCCAGCAGCACCTGGCCCCATTCATAGCTTCCTGCCAGACCCCGAAGGAGGACCTGTGCTCCAAGTTTGGGATGGACCTGAAGCGAGGGATGTTGTTGCGGCTTGCCCGACGGGACCCCCAGCTGCACCCAGACGACCCTGAGAGGAGGGCAGCCATCTATGACAAGTATAAGGTGAGGGTTTGGGCCTGGACTTCTGCTCCTCATGGGCCCCAGTGACTGACCACCTGGCCTCACCACATACTCCTTGTCTGCCTGCCAGGAGTTTGTCATCCCAGAGGAGGAGGCTGAGTGGGTCGGCCTGACACTGGATGAAGCTGTGGAGAAGCAGAGGCTTCTGGAGGAGAAGGTGAGCGTGTGTGAGTGCCAGTGGCTCTACCCTCTTGGGTGGCACAGCGGCCAAGCAGACAGTTGGGGAGGGAGGAAGTGTACTGCCTTGAATGAGGGGCTGCCCACACCATGTGGGCTTGGGAAAGAGCTGCTTCTGCCCAGCTCCCCAGCCGGAGCCACAGTCCTGTGGATTCCACATGGCACATTCCCTCCCCTCATGGTTCTGACCCTCTCCTGCTCCCTCTGGCCCACTTCATAGGTTCAGGGACAGAAAGTCTCTCGGTGATAAGAGCTGGAATCTTGCACCGTTGGTTTACTTAGCCACTTAGCATCCCTCAGGGTCTTCCCAGTTGAGACCTTTGTGTCTGTCCCTCAGGAGGGCGTGGAGCCTGTGGTAGCCGCCGGGACAGAGAGCTCCCACCCGTGACAAAGCAGCTGTCTGCCTGTGTTCCCTCTGTTTAGTTTTAGCTGTTTCCATTAAGCCCCAAGGCAGGGAAACCAGAGGCAGGAGCCTGATTCCTGCATCCCCAAGGGAAGGCTATCTCTGTCTCATGGACAGGACACTATCCTCTGGACTGGGGGCTAAGGGGTGACAAGCTGAGGGGCCTCACTTGACCCTGTGGCCAAGCCTGAGAGGCCCAGTTCTCTCATTCCTAGTTCCTCTTGGTGTTTGGCCAAAGGCAGCTGGATTTCTGTCCTCCCAAAAGTGCCTCACTGTGACCCCATCTTGCCCCTGTAGGATCCCGTCCCTCTGTTCAAGGTCTACGTGGAAGAGCTAATTGAGCGGCTTCAGCAACAGGCACTGTCTGAGCCGGCGGTGATGCAGAAGAGAGCCAGCGGGAAGTGACCACATAGTGACTGACGCACGCCTGATAGCCAGGCTCAGTGTCCCTTGTCCACCGGCCAGCCCACCTCTCCACCTTTTGGCACCATAGACATGGTCTGGGGCGGTGGAAGAGCCACTTGTGGGCAGTGGCTGAACCGTTCTTGTGTGTGCTGGCTGTGAAGCTTCTGGGTGGGGTGGACTTTGTGGAGGCCCTAATGGACCTCTGGTCCCAGGATCCCCAGCAGCCTGGGGCCTTCTCGCTGCCTCTGAGGTCTCTTTTCCGCCTGCAGTGGGGACCCAGTTGAGGAAGGTTCACCACATTTCGGGGTCAGCACGAGTAAAGTCTTGAGCTGGGCCATGTGTGTGCTGCTTGCTTAGAGGATTGGAGCTCTCCTGCATATTCCTTGACCCCATTACCCCCCTGCCCAGAGACCTTGGACATGGCTGAGAGGGGCGGTGGTCCCCAGCTGAGCTGTGGGACTAAGGTTTGTTTTGAGGTTTTTCTTTCCTCTGGGAGAGAATCCTGAGAAATTGAAGGTGTTCTGCAATAGGGTTGGATGGTGCTTGCCTCTCCGCATTGCACATCCTGCCTGTTTTGGAATGTTTTCCAGAGCAGAGGCAAGGAGGCTGTGGTCTGGCTCTGGGAGTGACCAGTGTCCATGCCGGCATGCTTTTTGGTGTGGTGAGCACCTCCCACCAGCTCAGAGGTGCAGAGGCCCTCGAGGGCACTGTAGGTGGCAGTGTCTCGCAGGGAGAGCCTCTCACAGGAGCTCTCGCAGCACAGCCACCTGGACCTGCAAACCCACACTTGATTTTGGGCCAGTCACCCTGAGGCCTTTTGCTCTGAGATTTCGGGGTGACTTGGCCCTCTTCCCTGACCCTTACCTGTAAGTCCAGCATTGAGACCCATTCAAGTCCCTGGAAGCACAAGGAGGGGTTCCCCTGACTTGGTCCTGACAACTGGCTGAGGGATACTGGGCTCCCCTGAAAGGTGATGTGGAAGTGACAACACCTGGGTTGTGTTCTTGGTGACAGAGGCCAGAGAGAGCATGCAGTTGGCCAGTAGGTATGGCTGGCCAGTGGGTACAGCTGCAGGAGAGTCCTGGAGATTTCACGGCTCATGAGGTCATCAAGGGTCAGAACCTGCCTGGGGGGCATGTCTCCGAGATCTCTGTCCATAGCTGGGTACACTGTCCTAGTCCCACACACTTCCTCATCCTTTCATACACCAGTGATCTCTCATGTAATGCCCCTACTTTATGAACAGTATTTTTAAAAAATATTTTTATTGATTTAAAATCAATAAAAGCAAGGGAGAGGGAAAGAGAGATAGAAACATCAATGAGAATCATTAATTAGCTGCCTCCTGCATACCCCCTACTGGGATCAAGCCCTTGACCGGAATCAAACCTGGGACCCTTCAGTCCACAGACCCTTCTATCCATTGAGCCAAACTGGCCAGTGCAACAGTTGTTTTTTTTTTATATGTATTTTTAATTGATTTCAGAGAAGGAGAAGGAGAGAGAGATAGAAGCATCAATGATGAGAGAGAATCACTGATCAGCTGCCTCCTACACATCCCCTACTGGGGATTGAGCCTGCAACCCAGGCATGTGCCCTGACCAGGAATTGAACCGTGATCTCCTGGTTCATAGGTTGATGCTCAACCACTGAACCATGCCAGCTGGGCAACAGTTTTAAATATTTTAAAAATTTTACCAAAAGCTGACAATTCCCAGTCTGCCCCTGCCCCAGCTCTGGTGGACCAGCATGACCAAACCCAGTTGTCTGAACTACAGCCTCTGGCTTAGGCCAGATTGGCTATATTCTGGATGGGCCAGTCCTCCCCATTCATGTCCACATCACAGTTCACATCACCCCTGAACTGAATCAAACTGATCCCTTTCCAGCCCCTCAGCCTGTGACCTGGGTCTCCCCAGTGGTATGCACCCCTAAAGTCCCCAGTTCATTGACCTTGGCTCTCAGTCACCCCTCACTAACCTGTTTTCCACCCCAATGAAGGCCACAGGTAAGGGGGCTCCTGCCAGGACCTGTAGGGCTCCTGTGTCAGATTCCTGCGGTCCCAAGGGACTTGGGGCTGGCACAGGGTAGGGGCAAACTTGGGCACCTGTCATCACTGGTGGACCAAGGGAGAGTGTCCCGAGTCCTGGCCGGCTCTGCTCCCCTGGCTTCTGGTGCTGCTGGCCAGTGGGAGGAGCTCGGCATGGCTTTGGCAGGTCACTCATTTCTCTGTAACAGAGGATAGACTGAGGTGGCAGTCTTAGTGTAGCCTTGGCCCTGAATCTCTGAAACATGAGCTCTCTCCTGGAGGGAGGTAGCATCCGTTTGTTTCCTCAAATGCCCTTGACTCAGCAAAGGTTAAGAAGCCCTCAGTGATTGACAGAGTCCTCCCCCACCACAAGTAAAACAATAACCCAGCTTTGGGACAGGCCACTGGGACAGGCTCTGGCACACTGGATCCGTCATACTGTTCTACCTTTTAGGAGATGGAGGTGGGGAGGGGGCACAGGGACTACATGTGCTCACATGTCATACGGAACCAGGAGCTGAGCCATTGGAGCCCATCTAGCCACATGTCCCTGCCCCCCATATATTCCTCCCTCCAGGCCCTGTTCACCTCTGTTGATGTGTGCCTTTCTGAGAGCCTCCAGTTCCCTCTCCATGAGGCCCTGCAGCCCCCTCAGGCCCCTGGATTGGGGGGTCATTTGTACTGATCAAGGTCAAACCTGCAGAAGCCAGACTTACCCTGTGCTGCCTGGGTCGGACCCTCAGCTGTCTAGGTCCTCCCTCCAGGCCCTGTTCACCTCTGTTGATGTGTGTCTTTCTGAGAGCCTCCAGTTCCCTCTCCATCAGGCCTTGCAGCCCCCTCAGGCCCCTGGATTGGGGCGTCATTTGTACTGATCAAGGTCAAAACTGATCAAGTCTGCAGAAGCCAGACTTACCCTGTGCTGCCTGGGTCAGACCCTCAGCTGTCTAGAAGCCCTCTTGATCCCCATGTGTCCCATGTGTTTACAGGACAACAGAGCCCAACCAGTCAGCTTCAGTGTCAAGGGCCATGGTTGGGCTGTGGACACAGGGTAGACCATCACTGGCTATGGACTGGGGAGGGGTCCCTTGGGACTGGGGCAGTAGAGTAGCCATCAAGACCATGTTATGTCCACTGTCTCATTCTGGTGTCTGTCTTAAGTCCCAGGAAGGGTGCAGCCCAGTCTAGAGCTCTGTACCTCTTCATCCTGAGGGTGTCACTCGAGTCCTGCTCTAGTGTACACTGGCTGCATGGTGGTGCATGTGGAGAGAGCAGGTAAGGCCTGGGCACCTTTGTCCCTGCCCTGGGTCCTATCAGGGTGCTGGGAGCTCAGAGGAGCCATTGTGAGGCCCACCCATGTGCACCGCCTGCCCTTCCCTGAGCCTGTGTTTGAACTTCGTCCTCAACATCCATTGCCACCCCTTTGAACCTTCTGCCGGCTCCAGACTCCCTTTAAACCCCTCTTCTTCTCCACCACCTGCCCCCAAGCTGGAGCTGTATGCCAGATGAACCCCTTTAGCCTCAGCCCTGTGCTGTCCTGCATTCTGCCACAGCAAACCAGAGCCGTTCCCAGCTCCTTCTGACCCCCAGGTTGGAGCTGCAGGTCTAGGGCCCTTTATCACCATCAGGTGACCCAGGCTTTACCCCTGGGTAAGTCCTATCTGCTGGTGGCATCCTACCTTGCAGGGGAGGCCCTTAAAGTTGGGGGCTCAGTCATGTGACCAGATAGCTTAGGGTGGAGGCAGTGTGAAGTGTAAGCAAGTTCAGGGGGCTACCTGAGCAGCCTCCTTGCTCTATGGTTCTGGGTCCAGCCTGGCCTTCCTTGAGCCCCTTCCTTCAGGACCCATGTTGATCTGTGTTCTAGGCTCCCCCTAGCCCCTGGGTCTTCTGGCCTCCTCAGCAGCCTCTTGGGCCCCAGAGACCTGCCTTAGTCCTGGCCTCTTCACAGGGGCCTGAGGCTTACACCTACTCCTGGCAGCCCTGCAGCTGTTCCGTACTCAGCCTTGTGTTCAGCAGGTATGGGCTGGGCTGGGCCAGGAAGGGGCTTTCAGGTGGCCTTGGGGACCTTGACCAGGTGGTGCTCATCCCAGGAACATTTGGACAGGCCAGGGGCTGTCACAGAGATGAGGTATGAATTGCTCTTTGCTCTGCAGCACCCAGGAGTGATGCTGTGTTGTGCCCTTTCTGAGAAGTCCTGGTCTTGAGACATCTGGGAAGGCTTCACCAAAGGGCCTTGGGGAAAGAGCAGGTGCAAGGTCCCAGGTGTGTGACCAATTTCTGCAGGGGTGGAGAGTGTCTACTTAGTGTGGCTCAAGTCCCAGAATCCTACAGGTGGAGGCACAGGATCTGCAGGCAGCAGAGCTATGCCAGGGCCTTTGAAGGCTGAGAGGGGACTGTGTAATTGTGTGTTCAACGGATTAGTGAGAATACAGAGGAGAGGTTGGCAGTCAGAGATAGAGCTGGCAGGCCCTTTGGGGTTTGAGGTGGATCAAAAGCTTGGCTCTGTCCACCTGGGGTTGGGCAGTTCCTTCTCCTCTTCCTCCCGTTGCTCTCACCCACTATTTTCTCATGAGACTGGGCCTGGCCTTCAGCCCCTGGGGCAAGCCTAACCTGAAGTCCTCCTCTTAGCTGGGGCTGTAAGGACACTGTTTCTGCCTCCACTGAGGGGTCAGACAGGGTATGGAGCAGCCTGGGACATGTCCTGAGAGGGACAGGGATCCTTTGCACTGGACATTCATGAAACACACACACACACACACACACACACACACACACATGAAAGCACTTAACAGCTCGTGCGGGAACAGCCACCATCCAGCCATGCCTGATCTGACCCTCTGAGGGGACCCTGGCGTGGACCCATCAGAGGCGCTGCCTGCTCCCTCAGCTGTCAGGAGTGGCTTGGGGGTGGCGGTATCTAAAGGGGCTGGTTGCCATGGCTACCATAGGGTTCTGAGGCCGTCATCTGGTCCCTGCCTCAGCCAATCGGCGGTGGGAGCCCGAGCTGCAGCCTAGAGTCACGCTTCTTCCTCCCAGCCACACAGTGGCCAAGAGCAGGGACTCGCTTCCTGGAGTGGCTGAAAGTGCTCAGACGGACAGCCAAGCCCATCATGGCGGACCGCAGGATGGTGGGGCGCGAGCAAGCACACAGAGCCAGGCAGGTGAGGTAAGCTGGGCGGGTGGACGGACAGACGGATGGATGGGCAGGCGGACAGGTGGACATGCTCCCTGCTGCCCTTTGTTCTTATGGCCGAGGCCCTGCCCTCAGCCGACCCTGCCCTCTGCACCCTCACATGCACGTACACGCATAGCCGCACCCTCACTCTGAGGCCTTCTCCCCAAATGTCCCAAGGAAGGGTCATGGGAAGAGAGACAAAGGAAACAGCACGAGGCAGAATGAATCCACCGCACTATGGTTCCGAAAATCGCTCTCATGGTCTTTCACATTAGATTTCACATGGAGGCGGCATCAAAGACCCCCAACTGGCCAGGCCCTTGGCATAAAGGCTGCCTGCCCCTCTCCCAGCCACCGTTCCCAGGACTAGGCGGCAAGCCATGTGAGGTTTAAGGGACAATTTTTCGAGAAGGAAAAAAAAAAAAGTAAAAAAGTGCAAAAAAAGGGAAAAAATGTCCACCTATAATGGCGAGCGGCCAGCTCAAGATGGATCAGAGGAGCCAAATCCCATTACTCGGGACTTCAGAGGACAGGCCCCGAAAAGACAGCTGCGATTAAGAGCTTGTAAATGGAGTGTCCTTTGGAGATCAAAGAGAGACACGCTTTTGTGTGTGTGTGTGTGTGTGTGTGTGTGTGTGTGTGTGTAGGAACGTGCATCATGGGGCGACTGCAGGGGGGGCTGTGTGCCATGGCATGGTGAAGCCTGGAGTGTCACCTGCTCATCACGGCCATGTTGCTGTGTCCCTGGTGCTGTGTGGACATGTGGACACGCCCAGGGGGGCCAGGCTGGGTGTAGGTGAGGCCTGGTCTATATCCCCTACACCTGGCCTCATGCAGCCAGCCCTCTAGAAGGGGGTCCTGATTAGGCCTTGTTCCCTCCACCTGGGCCTCCGCCTTCTCTTGGAGTCTGGTCCGTCCCCAAGTTCAGCCCAGAGGGGCCTGGCGGAGCCAAGAGCACAGGCCCAGACACACACAGAGCTGGGTGTGAGGGCGGGTGGTGGCTGCCTCTTATGACCCAAACTGCCATCCCACTGTTCACAGAGGCCAAGAGCTCCCAGATGGCCTGGCAAGCGTGTCCAGAGGTTCAAAGCCTCTGTCGGCACGATTGTTAGGTTATTAGTTAAACTCTAAGAAGCAAATCTTTTAATCCACTGTGGCTAATCCAGTGCACTTTTGTTTGCCAGGACAGATTCTGCAGCAACAAAGGGGCCGGGGGGAACCCCAGCATGCATAATCACATACTTATAACTTGGCAGTGGCCACGCAGGGCTCCTAGGCAGCAGAGAGAGACATAGCAGGACAGCAAAGTGCAGGATGGGCAGTAGAGGGGTCAGGGGTGTGTGCTGTGGTGATGGCCTGTCTTCCATCATGAAGTCACCCAGCTACCAGCTCAAGAGGTTGCCCCTGGTCCCTGGAACTGCAGGCTTGGGGGAGGTGGAGCTGCGAGAGATGCATCAAGTGGGGAAAAATAAACTGCAAAGGATTGTGAGAGCTCCCAGCACTGGGAGAAGCCTTTGGGGATGAAGTGGTCAGGTTGGGGAAGGGCATTCCAGGTGACAGAACAGTGATGACAAAGGGGGAAGTCCCCCTGGTGTGAGGGTCAGTGCAGCCGGAGGAAGGCATGCCCAAGACCAGAAGGGGAAGTGGCCCAAGGCTACTCGGGAAGGTGAGACTTCATTTGCTGCTTCTAGAAGTCTGGCCCAGGCCCCTCAGGCACAAGACCCTTTCACTGGGACAACACCTTTCCTAGGAAATTGGCGCTGAGGTTGGGGAGTCTAGCAGCTCTTCCTTCTGCTTGTGATGTGTCTGAGACACAAGACCTGGGGCCACAGCCAGCCGTGGGCTCCATCCCATGGCCCAGGCCCATTTACAGAGAGTCGCACAGGGATCTCTGAGGCCAGTGGGGCTGGGTCAGGGCCCTCACTTTGTTGAGGAGGATATTCTGGCTCAAAGAGGTACCTACCTTGCCCAGAGCCACCAGCTAGCCCAAGACACAAGCAGACTGTCTCCAGGGAGCCAGGAGCTGGGCCAGCTCTGGTCATACCATTGATGTCCCTGAGGCTCCCAAATAGGGGTGGTACTGGGTTGGTGGTAGGCAAGCTACTCTCCCCTCCTCTTTCCCAGGCCCCTGTAGCTGGCAGGGAGCCTGAACCCTCTAGCCCTAAGCCTACTTGACCATCTCCTGGACCCGTGGACACATCCCTGGGGTCAGAGTCCTCCAGAAACGCCGTGCAGGAAGGTGTCTTTGCTGTGTCCCTCATCCTGGAGTGAGAGGACCCCTCAGGACACTGAGGATGAGACCTGAGTTGGGGAGTAGGTGGAGGGCACCCTGGTATAGAGTGTGCTACCCTTGGGGCTCACAGACCTCTGCCATGCCACTGCTTTTCTGTTGGCCTTGGGGCCAGCAGGGAGGTGGGGGGCTGTGTCATGTCTAATGGTGACTTGTCCATGCAAGGGACATAAAATGAGCAGGAACCATCAAGACAGGATGACATATAGCATCAGGGTTAGAAGGGGACCGTCATGCCAGGTATCATGTATGCAGTGGTGGACACTGAGCTGACATTGGAGCCAGCTTGTTTGAGGCAAAGCCCTGTTGCTATTCCTATAATTCTCCAACTTGGCATTGAGGCCAGGACCACTCCTGGGGCATCTGCCTCAGGCAATATCATCTGAAGAGTAGGTGAGAGAAATCCAAACAGCAAGAGGAATCCAAAATGTCAGCCTGGACAATACACCTGCCCCACAGATACTGAGGGTCAGAGGAGTCAAATACAAACACGAGAACAGGTGGGGGACTGCCTGATATGGGGTTGCCCAGGGGTGACCCCAGCCTGGAGTGCCCATAGGTCATCCCAGGAAGCTCGAGATGGCACCTTCTCATTGGTTCTGGGGCCCAAATTGAGGTGACTGCAGCAGTCATAGGATAGTCCCCCACCTTTCCTGCCCAGTGGGTCAGTTCTGTCCTCTCCCCCAGAGTCCTCACCCCTATTGGTCTTGCTCCGACTACTGAAAGGTTAACACCTGCAGAGCTTTGTGGTCTTCCTGTGATCATAATAGTGATATCATGTAGAACTTCCTGAACACAGAATGGAACCCACCCCTAATTCTGCTCTCCAGCTGTAACCTGGTATTAATGCCCTGGGGCAGTTCGTTAGTCTTCTTCCCTTTATATGCACATGTTCTTCATTCACAAATACGGGCAACCTGTGTGTGCAGTCTCATAGCTTTTCTTCTTGGTGTTATATCTTGCGACCTTGGTGCAATGGTTCCACGTCCTTGGTTGGCTTAGGATGGAGGCTCAAAACAATACCTGATCCCTTCCCAAGTTCAGAGCTGATGGAAAAAGGAGGAGGGAGAGAGAGGCCAGGGCTAAGTTTATGGTTGGGAAGGCAGCTGGCCAGTATTGCTGGAGCTGTGCTCCAAAGGGAAGTCCACTCCTCTCTCCTCAGAACTGGATGAGCCAAGGCCTCCCTCCCCCTACCTGCTTACCCATTCCCACCTCCCACACCTGTGGTCTGGGCGGAGGGTCCAGGGAATGGACAGCCTGAAAGGGGCTCAGTCTGAGGCTCCCATCTCCCTATAGAAGTTGGAAACAGTACACTTCCTCCTTGTCCTGTCCTCCCAGGAGGAGGATGGGGATCTGCACAGTATCCCATCTCTGAGGCTAGTCTTCTGCTGCTGGTTTTCACCGTCCTGCATTG
>NW_005362155.1:1638912-1641990 GCF_000412655.1 Myotis brandtii | reverse complement strand
ATATACCTCCTTGGTGCATCTGGGATCCCTTTTTTAAGTTGTCTTCCTCAGCTAAGTGCATGAACACATGTAAGGCTTCAAAGACCATTTTATTTCAAAGTATGTCTAAATCGAAGAAAAGAATTTCATTTCTGCTCCTAAGTTTTTTGTTTAGTTCCTGGAGAGCCTGAAAAAATGTCATCTACAGGTAATCAAATCAAAGCCTCTAGTGGCAAACTCCTGCTCCCAAGGGACAGGGGGTTCATTTTAAAGGACCTTTGTAATGAAAAGGGGGTGCTCCATCTCGGAGTTTACCTGTTCAGAACTGAGATTTCTGTAGATGCATCTGGTTTCAGCTTTAGGTGGCTGATGCAATCTCCCTGCCAGGTCACCAGGCCCTCCCTGCCTCCCTCTCTTCAGAGTCTTCCTGGAGCTTTCTCCTCTGGTCTCCTTCCTCCCACCCCCCCACCCTGCTTGGACAATCTCCCCTCCATGCTCACAGCCATAACCCACTGTAGAGTGCTGTCGCATTTTCTCCAGGCTTTCTGACTCCCTTCCTGTCCCTGCAGGGCAGGGACCCTGAGGAGCCGGAGGCCCAATGGCCCTGTTCTGGTCCCAGGGCCTGGGGACATGTGCCATCATGGGCCAGGAGGAGGATGGATGTGGATACAACCCCAGGAGCCTGGCCTGGCCGCAGCTGCTCTTCAGAACCAAGGCAAGTGTTGGGGCTCATGTCTGGGAGAGGGGAGGTAGTCTGAGGATCATTATGTGGGATGTGCTGCTGTCTGTTCAGTCCACCCAGGGCTCGTGCACCCCACAGTGACCCTAATGTGCCATGAAGGCCACCCATTCTGTCTCCTCTATGCCTTGGAGGCTGAACAGGGGAGAGGAAGGGGCGCAGGGGCACCTACTATGCCCAGCACTGTGGGGCCTGAGGCCATCCTAGCAAGTGAGAGTGACACCTGCTACCAGGACTCTAGTGGGGCCAATGTGGGTTCAGACGTACAGCTCCTAAAATATGCTGTCCTCTCCACAACTCTGCCCCTGCCCAGCTTGCCCCTAGGCATGGTGATGGCCCTTGAAGAAGGCCTGGGTCCTCAGCAGGCTGGGGATGCTTCCAGTGGCCTCCATCACTCACTGCTCCCCTTTCCTACAAAATCCTGGGCACCAGATGCTATGTTGAGTCCTGGGAGAGGCAGGCACCACTGGTGGGTCGCTGAGTGGGAGGGTGGCTGGTGGCTCAGGCAGCCCTGAGCTGGGATTTCTGTTCCTGCCTGGGTGATATATTTAGGACGATGGTGGGCAACAAGGGTGAGCAGTGTTCAGGAGATGTGTTGACATCAGAGGTGACCTGGGGGCAGCTTAGTGGAAGCATGAAGTGGGCAAGAGCCCAGATGTGCCCAGGAGCGTGTGGTGTGGAGAAGAAACTACCAAAGGGCCCTGAAGGGCTGTGTGCACCAGAGAGCAGGCTGTTGGAGAAGGTGTGAGTGGATGAAGTGTTGGGGAACCCTGGGACAAGAAGAGGTGACCCGGTCCCTATGTGGCTGGAGTGGCAGCTTCCTTGTCTGTACAACAGCAGTATGGCTGTCCCCTGGAGGCTGCCAGGAACATTTCTCCAGGTGCTAGGCCCAGCGCTCTGCAGGGGACAGGGTCTTGGGTGATCCATAGGTGATGGCAGAAGCAATTCCTTAGGGGTAGTAATCAATTCTGGGTGCCAACATCCTTCCCTCAGGGAGGGGATGGTGGTGGGGGTGTGCAACACAGATTTGGCAGCAGCTGGGCTTGCAGGTCAGGCAAAAGCTGCCATGGTGACAGCGATGGGGAGAGGGATGGTGGGTGCAGGGATCAGGACTCCCAGAAGCCTGTGTTCTCAGGCTGGCCTGGGCAAGTAAGACCCACAGGCAATGGTGGGAAGGGGAGCCCTTGTCTGGACCCTGGATGGTGCCTGGAAGAAATTGAGGCAAGTGGTCCCAGCCAGGGTGGGTCTTCAGCTAGTCTCAGCCCACAGCTCTTCGGAAGTTGGGGCTCCTGATCAAGTGACAGTTAGCATTTATTGGATGCCTAATACTACCTTCTGTGTGCCCTGGCTTTGAGTCCAGATTGCCTGAGGACTCAGAGAAGGCAGAGCCCCAGACCACCTCCTCAGCGTCCTGGCCAGCTGGGGGGAAGAGGGCATAAAGAAGGGAGAAACATGGGCTGGACATAACCAGGGGTTCAGCTCCCGGTCCTCTAAGTGCCCTACTCCTGGACACCTGCTCCCTTCAGTGGTCTGGACAGTTGTGAGGGTCTTCCTGTCCAGGGCCAGCCAGGCCCAAGTTCTCCAGTCCCTCTAGTTACCCCGCCCACCAGTGCACCAGCTTGCTCTGAGGGCCCGTGGGGCCGACCTTGGTAACGCTAGGCTGGTGGATATTGTGTGGGCAGCAGAAAAGAGCTGCAACCTGGCATGCACCTCGCGGAATCGGCCATTAGCTTGATGCACCAGCCCAGGCCTTCCTGGTGACCACAGTCTTTAAGAAACGTCGCGGGGGCATCTCCGCACGCCACTTCGCCCCCTTCCAGGTCCCCTTCTACAGCTTCGTAGCTTCGTCCCGCCCCGCCCCGCCCCGCCCCGCCCCTAGCAGCACATGTAACCACGCCCACTCATTCCGGCCCCGCCTCGCGTCCCAGGTCCGCCGGAACGCTTTTGGCCCCGCCTCAGAGCTCAGGGCCAACCCATTCGCCCAGGCCCCGCCCCTTCGGCCGAGGCTCCACCCCCATGATCTTAGGCCTGCCCATCGCTCCGGCTCCGTCTTTCTCTGCCCCCGCCTTCACGTTCTCGACCTCCAGCACGTGACCCGGTCCTGCCTCCTTGTTCGAAGCTCCACCCCCACACTGCGGGGACCCTCCCCCACTCTCTTCGCCTTATCCCTGCGCTCGGGCTCTGTCCCGCTCTCTCGGCCCAGTTCTCACTCTTGGTCCCGCCCTCACGTTTTTGGCCTTGCCCCCACGTTCTTGTCCCACCCCAAGTCTCTGTCCCGCCCCGCGCTCTCGGTTCCACCCCACGCTCTCTGCCCCGCTCCACGCTCTGGTTCCCGCCCCACGCTCTCGGCCTTTCCTAAG
>NW_005362155.1:1629040-1638576 GCF_000412655.1 Myotis brandtii | reverse complement strand
CTCAGCGGGTGCGGGCCCGGAGCAAGTGCGGGGAGGTTTTGCGGGCCGGGAGTGTGTGAGGGCAGGCTGTGCGGACCGGGACCAGGTGAGGGGAGGCTGTGCGGGCTCGGAGAGCGTGTGAAGGGAGACTGCGGGCCGGGAGTGTGTGAGGGGAGGTGTGCTGGAGTGCTTAGGCTGTGCATGGAGGGTGTGCAGACTGCGGTGATGTTCGAGGAAGGTGTGTGTGGCTAAGGCTGTGAGGGCAGGTGTGTCAGAGATGGGGTGCTCGCAGGGGATAGAGGGGGCAAGGGACGTTAACGCTGCGGGGAAGAGTGCTGGGTTTGGTTCCGAAAGGTGAGTGGAAGGGTGCAAGGAAGACCTAGGATTCCGAGAAGGGGTGGGAATTCCTCCCGGAGGAGGTTGGGGTCTGCAGCTGATGTGTTTGATTGGACGATGCCAGGTGCGTGTTGTGGTCTGTGGGTTTAGGCATGTTTCAGGGTGGGGGTAGCGTGCAGAGGGACTGTTGGGGTGGGACATTGTGTGCAGGGATTCTGGAGAGAGGCTGGACAGAAGGAATGCCTCTTTTTCCTAACCCCCGCAAAAGGTAGGAATGAGCGAGTCTGAAACCCAAGGAGGGCACCCCCTCTGAGGCAGAGGTGCCTTAGGCAGGGTCTACTCTAGGCTGTTGTTTTGCTCATCTGAGTGGCTGTACTCTTTCAGGTTGATGCACCCAAACTCTTGAGAGTCTTAGATTCTACCTCCACACCATATTTTGGAATTCATCTTCCATGAAACCAGAGCAGTACAGCCAGGGCAGTGAAACTTAGTTCCGCACTAAGGACAGTAGAGGAAAATAAATCAATTCTCTTGGGATTTTTCTCAGCTCACCTCTCAGATTCATAGAGTTCTTAATTATGCATCTCAGCCTCTCTTTTTTGCTCCCACTTTTGTTCTCTGCTTCTTCAGGAAGAGTCTTAGCATACTTGGACCCACAGGCCCTGTTCTAGAGAACACACACAGTCTAAATCTGACCTTCCAAGATAACAGTATCAGGGGTTCACTTTTTTTTTTAGTATATTTTTAATTGATTTCAGAGAGGAAGGGAGAGAGAGAAACATCAATGATGTGAGAGAATCATTGATTGGCTGCCTCCTGCACCCTCCCTACTGGGGATTGAGCCCAAAACCCAGGCATATGCCCTCGACCAGAATCGAACCTGGGACCCTTCGGTCTGTAGGCCCATGCTCTATCCACTGAGCCAAACCGGCTAGGGCTGGGGGTTAATTTTTAAGAACTTATGTTCAGGAACAAGGGGGAAGCATATACATACAGTGTTTCTTATCAGGTGTTGGTGTTTCTTGGATTTTTAATTTCAGAAAAGCTAGGTGGGCTTTTTTTGGTTACATTGGTTAGAGAATTTAGGTGGTGGGGGAATGGATTACATGTAAAACAGTAGCCCTTAATCTTTCAGGAGTTTAATTAATGGACGCTTGGGAAAATGTCAGTCATGTTGTAATGCTTCCACACTCCACATAAATAAACAAGATGGTCAAAAATTATATTTGAGCTAAATAAATAAATAAATAAATATACACACATCTATCGCATCGAGCTGGCTGCCGTGGTACCCAGGGGGTATGTCGTCTTGGCAGTGACCAAAGGAGATTTTAAATGTGGTATCCGAGTTGTAGATTCCTTTCATGGAACCCCTTTATTGATGGTGGTTATATGCTGTTGGTCAGATTCAGTGCTGTGAGTATTTGACTCTAACCTGAATTAATATAACTGCTCTATGTGTGGTATGTACATGTGAGCACACTAAATGCTTGGTGTGCTTCTCTGTAGAAACCTGGAGGTTGTGGGAATTGGAGCACATTTCAATAACGTCAGTAATTTGGGGAGATGTTCATGTGCTTCCAGAAACACCAAAGGTCTTCCGTCAGTTGACAGCCAAAATAGATGTGAATTATAAGAAATGTTTCTTTTGGGCAATGAAAAATAGTTTAAAATGTTTAGGGGGACTTGTTCACATGTGAATTAAAATGTCAGTCTTTTAAGACAGCCCGTTTGGTAATAAAGGGCTAGATCTTGAATTTACTGCTGTTTCTATTGCATAGTAGTTCAGTATCTGTAAAGAGGTAACATTTGGCATCTGTGGCAAGTGTCATTTTCCTTTATGCCAATGAACTAAATATTTATTGGTGTCCATTAGTTGCCAGACCTTGTGCTAGGTGCTGTGAGTCCTGCAGAAAATGTTAGGTTGCTACAAATCTTTTACATAGAAGTCAATAGCACCTTAAGAGAAAGTGACAGATTCATAAGTAGCTTTCCATTTGAACACAGTGACTTGATTCTTCCTTAAGGCCAGTGAACTACAGAGTATCTCTAAGGGTAAGGCTCAAGGGCTGGGTTCAGGCCCTCTTTCCTGAAATGGTGTCCTGGACAAGAAGACGTTAGACATCCACAGCTGGTGTGGAGCTGAGACACCATAGGTATTCATTCCATGTTGATGGTGCTCAGAGAAAAGCAACTTGGCAGTTGACGTGGTCCATGAACAGCAGGGTGCCACAGCACACGGGTCTTGACCTTAAGAAGCAGGCTGTTTCTGCTGAGGCTGAAATTACAGCCTACCCAGTCGTTTTCATAAAAAGCCATTAGCTGCAGAAATGTCATTTGGCGCACATAATTGTGACCGCCGTCTGTGGATGCTTTTCATTCTAGCCGTTAGCAGCTGTTGGCAGGTGAAGTGTGTGCAGTGTGAGAATGCAGGTGTTAGGGGAGGATTACATGTAGGCCAGGGCCCAGAGTGGAGTGATGGCCAGAGAGAGCTACCCTTTGTGTTGGTACCAGGTTGTAGGGTTTTATTTTGCTGCTTCTGGCTTTTTCAGTGCTCCAGGCATTTTGGACCTGACATGCTTCTCTCCAGTCCACCTCTAGGCAGACCATTTACATCATGGCAGTCACCCCCTTGGCCAGGTTGGGAGGCATAGCACAAGCTTGTGGTCCCTAAGAGCTCCTGTAGGATGTGGCAGGGAGGACCGAAGAGCATGGCAGAATGCTGATCCAGGGCAATCATCCCTCAAACCTAAGGCAGGCTTGTAGCAGCAGCAACAAAAACCCCTCATGGTGCCCTGACTTCAAAGAGAGTGGGTGGTTTGGTTTTTAGTTTAAAGAGTTAAATCATGTGAGCTGTTATGCTTCCTTTGCTAAAAGTTACAATTGTATTGGATTTCATTTTTTCCATACCTTTTCTGTTCCTCAGAGTACTCAATTGCCATTTGCCATCAGTAGGATACTTTCAGTATAAGCAAGGTTTTAAAGGTGAAGTGCAGCTTTCTGATGGGAGCATTTTTAAGATTGTCCACATTGGTGACTTGAAAAGGCACACGCGTGTGTGAATGTGGGTGGTGTCCTTTGCTCACTCGCTTGAAGATGCTGAAGGTGACCCATAATTAATTGCTCTTTTAGGCATGTATTGAGAGTTAGAGGAACAACTCATTGTATGTTTGCACATGTTGTGAGGCATACTAAGTATGAAGTGATGGGGTGGGCAGAATGCACAGTGGCTCAGGGCCTAGACCAGCCGTGGGCAAACTACGGCCCGTGGGCAAACTACGGCCCGCGGGCCGGATCCGGCCCGTTTGAAATGAATAAAACTAAAAAAAAAAAAAGACAGTACCCTTTTATGTAATGATGTTTACTTTGAATTTATATTAGTTCACACAAACACTCCATCCATGCTTTTGTTCCGGCCCTCCGGTCCAGTTTAAGAACCCATTGTGGCCCTCGAGTCAAAAAATTTGCCCACCCCTGGCCTAGACAATGTCAGGAGCAGACATGACCGCCCACCTAATGGTGTGTGATGTGCCGTTCTTTCTGTATCTGAGTCTCACAGTGACTCGCGGGGCAGGTAGGGTGGTCATCTTTAGCTCACATGTGAGGGATCAGCTTTCACTCAAGTTTGTACAGCTAGGAGGACTAGAAGCACCTTTTTCCCTCCAGCCCTCCTGCCTTCCTGAAGCAGAGAACTGGCCACTCAGCTCTGTAGCCGGCGTGGGCGGTCCCTAGGCTGCTGGTCTCTGTGATGTTTTCACAGACGACACTTGAAGGGTGTGGTGCTCTCTATTTCTTAGCACAGAGACATTCTTGTTGTTGTAAAAGTTTCCAGAAATTGTTTTAATAAGCAAAACCTTATGATGAAAGGTTGCAAATTTAAGTGGAATTTCTGGCTTTGAGTTCGAGCGGGAGGGCATCATTGCAAGTCTTGTCTTGAGAAAACCTCTATGGTCATGTTTCCATGGACCCACCTTTCCTAATCTTTGTCCTCTTAATGGTTTCAACAGGACAGATTGATTCACTTTGGAGCTATAAGTACTGATGTATTAGGGTGCAGCGCTCATTGTTCATTGATGCAGAGTCTCAAAATGAATATTCAAGAGCAGGGTTTCCCCTTGGACCTCGCAAGTTTCACCGAAGATGCCCCCAGACCTCCAGTGCCTGGTGAGGAGGGTGAACTGGTGTCCACAGACCCCAGGCCCGTCAGCCACAGCTTCTGCTCCGGGAAAGGTGTTGGTATTAAAGGCGAAACTTCAACAGCCACTCCGAGGCGCTCAGATCTGGACCTGGGGTATGAGCCTGAGGGCAGTGCTTCACCCACCCCACCGTACTTGAAGTGGGCCGAGTCATTGCACTCCTTACTAGACGATCAAGATGGGATAAACCTGTTTAGGACTTTCCTGAAGCAGGAGGACTGTGCTGACC
This sequence comes from Myotis brandtii, assembly GCF_000412655.1. Classification (NCBI taxonomy): domain Eukaryota; kingdom Metazoa; phylum Chordata; class Mammalia; order Chiroptera; family Vespertilionidae; genus Myotis; species Myotis brandtii. Next base: position 1,633,836 of record NW_005362155.1, on the reverse strand, counting down.
TGCTGGACTTCTGGTTTGCCTGCACCGGCTTCAGGAAACTGGAGCCCTGCGACTCGAATGAGGAGAAGAGACTGAAGCTGGCCAAAGCTATCTACCGAAAGTACATCCTTGATAACAATGGCATCGTATCCAGGCAAACTAAGCCAGCCACCAAGAGTTTCATAAAGGACTGCATTATGAAGCAGATGATTGATCCTGCCATGTTTGACCAGGCCCAGACTGAAATCCAATCTACCATGGAGGAGAATACTTACCCCTCCTTCCTCAAGTCTGATATTTATTTGGAATACACAAGGACAGGTTCAGAGAGCCCAAAGCTCTGTAGTGACCAGAGCTCTGGGTCAGGGACAGGGAAGGGCATATCTGGATATCTGCCCACTTTGAACGAAGACGAGGAATGGAAATGTGACCAAGATATAGATGAAGATGATGGCAGAGACCCTGCTCCCGCCGGCAGGGTGACACAGAAGCTGCTCCAGGAAACAGCTGCCCCTCGGGCCTCCTCAAGTAGACGGTACAGCGAAGGCAGAGAATTCAGGTGAGTCAAACACGAGCTCACCTCCAAGAGCTGGAGAACTGGCAAGGAAAGGTGTTGGTAAGGAATGGTCTTGTCTTTCAACCCCAAGTGGGTATACTCCTGCTGCCATGGGTGAGTTGTGGTTTTAGTTCTTAGTCATGATATCTTCACATTTGTCATTAGATGTTTTTAATATTTTTATGTTGAGGATACTTTAATTGAGAACAGACTAGCCCTGGCCTGTGTTTTTCAGTGGTTAGAGAGTTGACCCACTCACCAAAGGGTCACAGATTCGATTCCCAGTCAAGGGCATGTGCATACCTGGGTTGCAGGTTCAATTCCCAGCCCTAGTCAGGGTGCATATGGGAGGCAACCAATTGATGTGTCTCTATCACATTGATCTCTCTCTCTCTTTTTCTCTCTCTCTCTCTCTCTCTCTCTCTGTCTCTCTCTCTCTGCTCCCCCCTCCCCCAATTCTTCTAAAAATCAACGGAAAATATATCCTCGGGTGAGGATTAGCAACAACAGCAAAAATAACAGATTAAAATACGATGGGAAAAAAAAAGGACAGACTAAATATATGGCTTTGTAAGTCATTCGGAACATTGGAATTCTTAGTAGTTGTGACATTTACACCTTACCTGTTAGCAATTTGTATCCTCTTGCATAGAAGGTGGATTTACCTGGTAGACATAATCCTTCTGGCTTAATAAAGGGAGATGTGGACATTTAGATGCATCAATACTTAGAGAATTCTGGATCATTGTATTTTATAATGGTCTAAGATTCTTCCTAGGGGTTGGGAAGTGGTGGTGAGGAGGCTGCCAAGCAGCAGGTTGTCTGAGCACTTTGGGAACACTTTTGTGGCTGTGGTTGCATTTCTAGAATTGGACCTTTTCCCCTTGCCAACAAAATGAATTAGTGCTGGTGTGTGTGTGTGTGTGTGTGTGTGTGTGTGTGTGTGTGGTCAGTGCCCAGCAGCCTGGGGGCATTCTTTGCATGTAGGCACATATGCAACTTTGGAGGTATGAAGTGGTGCTATCAAGAAGTTGTTACAACTTAGAAAACCTGTTTCTTCATTTTCTTGGTAATCCCTTTTGTGGTTACTGGAGGTATATTTGGCCATGGTTGGAGCCTGTTGCTGATGTTAGCAAATATTAGCAGGGCTCTTTTGTTTTCCACTCATTTCCCTATAGCTGGCCTAGAGACTACTGCAGGTGAAATTTTGAAAGCTTGGAATTCATGTGACCCTGCTGATTTCATCAAGAGTCTGAAAATACATCCCCAGGTGCTAGGATTCTGTCATAGAGTTTTTAAAAACCTGGATCATTTATTCAGACTTACTGTGGCAGAGAAATTGGCTACTTGCTAATAAACACAGGATCAAACATTTTTGAGGTTTAACCATCCTTCAAGTGACATGATTCAGGATATACTCTTTTTTTTTGTTGTTGCTCCTCACCTGAGGATATTTTTCCATTGATTTTTAGGGAGAGGAGAAGAGAGAGGGAAAGAGAGAGAGAGAAAAATTGATGTGAGAGAAACACATTGATTGGTTGCCTCCTGCATGAGCCCTGACCAAGGCCCAGGCTGGGGAGGAGCCTGCAACCAAGGTATGTGCCCTTGACCAGAATTGAACCCAGGACCCCTTGGTCCACAGGCTGATGCTCTATCCACTGAGCCAAACTGGCTAGGGCAGGATATACTCTTTGAGATAATTTTTGTGTGCCTTTTTGCTCACTCTCTTTAGCTAAACACTATTGATTTAGCAAGGTTTTTATTTTGTATTTATTTCTTTATTTGGAATTTTTATAAAAGTTTATTTGAGCCAAAACTAATGACATATACCAGGGAACAAAGATCTGAAATGCTCCCGATTCAGCAAGCTTTTTAGACTAGAGTATGTAATAAAATTATCCTGTTAAGTAAGGCTAATAACTGACAAAGTTTTAAAAACTTCACCTAAAAGTTTTCATATTTGATTAGAACAGTTTTAAGATGGGATTAAATTTGAGGCCTGAGATTCAGGGGAAAAAATGGAGCTTAATTCTGATTTCTAACAAAATATTTCTAAGGGCTACTCCTCCTCTAACCAGCCCTACTCTGCACACTTTTCAGTTCTTAAACAGTAACTTTGCTTTTTCTTTGGTTCTATTTGTAATAACTAATCCTTGCTATCAAATTATAGGATGTGTTGGCTTTGCCTGTCTGATAGCGTTCAGTTACAAAGACTGTGGCACATTTTGGTTTTAACATGCCTGTCCTGGAGCTGCTGGTGGTAGAGGGAGCCTGGAGTTCAGGAGTCCTGTCTACAATGGAATATTTTCCCATTTGAAGTTGCCTATGGTACTTTTATTGGTGGAGAATCTCTGATGTTGGGTCATCATTCATGAGCACTGACAGGATAGAGTTCAGCATATCTCACTTGTTCTGTGGGATGTGCAGTTAGGATGCACTAAGTTGGAATTCACAGAAAATCCAGTCCACCCTGGCTTAAACAGTGAAGGGGATTGGCTGACTCAGATAAATGAAAAATCTAGAGGCAGGGCCAACTTCAGGTATGGTTTGATCTGTATTCCAGCCATTTTTCTTTTTAGGACTTCATTTTTTTAAGAGTAGTTTTAGGTTACCAGCAAAATTGAGACGAAGGTACAAAAGCTTTCCATATACCCTTGGCCTCACACATGCACAGCTTTTCCCATTGTCAACAACTCCCACCAGAGGTACATTAATTGCAACTAATGTTCTTTTTAGGACTTCATTTTTTTAAGAGTAGTTTTAGCAAAATTGAGACGAAGGTACAAAACTATATGGACACATCATAATCATCCACAGTCCATAGTGTTCATTAGAGTTCACTCTTGGTGGTGTACATTCTATGGATTTGGACAAATGTATAATGACATGTACCTACCATTATGATATCATACAGAGTATATTCACTGCCCTAAAAATCCTCTGTGCTCCACCTATTTTCCTCCCTCTTAACTCCTGGCAACCACTGATCTTTTTTTTTTTTAAATATATCTTAATGATTTTTCACAGAGTGGAAGGGAGAGGGATAGAGAGTTAGAAATATCGATGAGAGAGAAACATCGATCAGCTGCCTCCTGCACACCTCCTACTGGGGATGTGCCCGCAACCAAGGTACATGCCCTTGGCTGGAATCGAACCTGGGCCCCTTCAGTCCGCAGGCCAACGCTCTATCCCCCGAGCCAAACCAGTTAGGGCTTTCTTTATCTTTTTTTAAAAAATATTTTTATTGATTTCAGAGAAAAAGGGGAGGGAAAGAGAGATTGAAGCATCAATGATGAGAGAGAATCATTGATCAGCTGCCTCCTGCAGGCCCCACACTGTGGATCCAGCCCACAACCCAGGCATATGCCTTGACCAGGAAATGAACTGTCACCTCCTGGTTTATAGGTCGATGCTCAACCACTGAGCCACGCCAGCCAGGCTTTCTTTTTTTAATCCTCACCTGAGGACACACTTAGAGTAAAGCGGGGAGAGAGAGAGAGAATCATCGATGTGGGAGATAAAGATCTATCGGTTGGCCTAGCCAGTTTGGCTCAGTGGATAGAGCATTGGCCTGCGGACTGAAGTGTCCCGGGTTTGATTCCGGTCATAGGCACATGCTCAGGTTGTGGGCTTGATCCCCAGTAGGGTGCGTGCAGGAGGCAGCCAATCAATGATTCTCTCTCATCATTGATGTTTTTTTCTCTTTCTCCCTCTTCCTTCCTCTTGAAAGCAATAAAAAATATATTAAAAAAAAAAAAGATCTATTGGGTGCCTTCTGTATGATCAAACCTGAAACCCAGGTATCGAACTGGCAAACTGGCAACCTTTCGATTCATAGTACGATGCTCAACCAGCTGAGCCACTTCAGCTGGGTTCTGCCCGTTTTCTTTTTTAAAATATTTTTTTATTGATTTTTAGAGAGAGATGAAGAGAGAGGGATGGAGAGATAGAAACATCAATGAGAGAGAAGCATCATCGATCGGTTGCCTGCAACCTGGGCATGAACCCTGACTGGGAATCAAACCGGTGACCTCTTGGTTCATGGGTCGATGCTCAACCATTGAGTCACATCAGCTGGGGTTTCTTAATAATTTTTTGCCGCTGCTTTCCTGTGGCCCGCTCTGCTTTCAGGTTAACTACCTTGTGTTGGAGGTGGCTGCCCAATGGGCTCCCTTCTACACTAATAAAAGAGAAACATGGTAATTGGCGTACGATCGCTACCCTTCCCATTGGCTAATCAGGGAGATATGCAAATTAACTG
>NW_005362155.1:1621289-1627880 GCF_000412655.1 Myotis brandtii | reverse complement strand
CCCCAACTCCCCAATTGGCCCTGCTCTGAGCCTGACCAGGGGCTGCACTTAGGGATTGGGCCTGCCCTCTGCCACCCGGGAGCAGGCCTAAGCCAGCAGGTCGTTATCTCCCGAGGGGTCCCAGACTGCGAGAGGGCACAGGCCGGGCTGAGGGACCCTCCCTTCCCCCCGAGTGCACAAATTTTTGTGCACCGGGCCTCTAGTCTATAATAAAAGGGTAATATGCTAATTAGACCGGAGTCCTTCCGGGCAAAGCCGCAGTGGGCGGGGGCCGGGGCCAAGCCCCTTGCACGAATTTCATGCATTGGGCCTCTAGTGTTTTATAAACAAATGCTTCCCAAAGTCATTGAAGGAAGTCCTGCAGTTTGCTCTGAGTGACCAAGGATGCTGTGTGCTGCTGTGTCCTGCCCAGTATAAGCATACAAGGGCCTGATACTGTGCTGCTGAGCTTACACAATCAAGTAGGGCCACCCCATCAGTTAAGTGGGGTGCCCCATCCAGATAGCATTCCTAAGGAAGATGGGTTTTACGGGGAAGGGGGAAAGGTAGTGTGTGCTGAAAAGGCAACTTGTGAGGGCCCACTACAAAGAAGAGGAGGAACAGCAGTCTTATTGGTAGGAAATGCATTTCCCATTGATGGCAGGTGCCTCTCTAAGTGTTGATTCTGCATGGAGGAGTGTGTCATGTCCAGATGGCCATATCTAGGATAGGACGACTTCGAGGGACTCCTGAACCTAGAATTTATCGAAAGGCTGCTCCAATTGTACTGGCTGGTGGTGTTCTGTCTCCCTGTACCAGACATATGTGCTTTCCGGTCCCTGATAGGAGGCCAAGCATGGTTCCTCATTTGGCTTTATGTATACGCACATGGTTGTTTCTTATATAGGCGACTTAAGAAAGGTTAAATGAGTCTTTTACTTAGTCAGGTCTCTGTCAAAATTGAGAAAACAGTGATGTTCCTGACCCTTTTCTGCATTTATCTTACTCACCTGGGATCATTTGAGCCTATGGGCCGAGGAATCACAAATTCATTCCTTGTTTTCCTGTTCTCTGTGGGGAAGATTTTGACAGTTGTTATTGCCCATTATCAGTGGAACTTTGAACCTAATTTTGATTGGTTCATGCCCACCATTTTAATTGGTGTGATTGGCAAAGGGTCCTCTGATGACACATGTGTTTTAGCTAGATACTGTTCACTTATTTGTCATTAGGGCCCAGGGTCTGTAAGACATTGGCTAGCAGGCTCCAGGTTTACTCCTTCTCAAAGCTTGGCTTGGCCTGCCAGGTGCCTTTAGGGCAGTGGTTCTCCACCTTCCTAATGCCACGACCCTTTAATACAGTTCCTCATGTTGTGGTGACCCCCAACCATAAAATTATTTTCGTTGCTACTTCATAACTGTAATTTTGCTACTGTTATGAATCGTAATGTAAATATCTGATATGCAGGATGTATTTTCATTGTTACAAATTGAACATAATTAAAGCATAGTGATGAATCACAAAAACAATATGTAATTATATATGTGTTTTCCGATGGTCTTAGGCGACCCTTGTGAAAGGGTCATTCAACCCCCAAAGGGGTCTCGACCCACAGGTTGAGAACCGCTGCTTTAGGGCCTTATCATGGGAGGGCTGGTCAGACTTGAAACCAGGCCATCTTCCTCAGCCCTTCAATCACCCGCACTTAGTGATTGCCACTGGTTTTGATGTCTAACATCAGCAAATGCTTTCCATTTCTAATTTTTATTGATTGATTGATTTTAGGGAGAGAGGAAGGGAGAAAGAGAGAAAGTTTTTTTACTTAGTTAGGTCTCTGTCAATTGATTTGTTGTTCCACTTATTTATGCATTTATTGGTTGATTCCTGTATGTGCCCTGACTGGGGATTGAACCTGAAATCCTAGGGTATCAGGACGATGCTCTAACCAACTGAGCTACCTGGCCAGGGCACTTTCCATTTCTACTTACTGCCTTTACCTTCCTCATTGGCTGAGAAGTTTCCTAAGGACAGGGTCTCAGTGGATATGTTCTTTCGTCTTCCTGGTGGGTCAGCCCTGTGAGGCATTCCTAGTCAGGGCTGGTTGTCATGGCTGTGGCCAGAGAGTGGACTACGGATACTGTTTACAGCAGAAGCAACTTGGCGACTTGTGGGTCCTTTAAAGGGTGGGTAACCAGCTCTTGTTCTCCAAGGTCCCCTCAGAGTTTGACCTGTTTGTTGGTTTATTGACTATATTTCTGGTAATGCCTTAAAGCAGTGGTTCTCAACCTTCTGGCCCTTTAAATATAGTTCCTCATGTTGTGACCCAACCATAAAATTATTTTTGTTGGTAGCTACTTCATAACTGAATGTTGCTACTATTATGAATCGTTAATGTAAATATCTGATATGCAGGATGGTCTTAGGCGACCCCTGTGAAAGGGTCGTTCGACCGCCAAAGGGGTCGTGACCCACAGGTTGAGAACCGCTGCCTTAAAGGGTCAAGAGAAGAAATGTAAAAAGAGGAAGCACCCAAAAGACATACAATATCATATGAAAGGCAGAAAAGTAAGATTGATTTGGGTTTCTTCTTTTTTTTTTTTTAAATATATTTTATTGATCTTTTACAGAGAGGAAGGGAGAGGGATAGAGAGTTAGGAACATCAATTAGCTGCCTCCTGCACACCTCCTACTGGGGATGTGCCCACAACCAAGGTACATGCCCTTTGACCGGAATCAAACCTGGGACCTTTCAGTCTGCAGACCGACGCTCTATCCACTGAGCCAAACCGGTTAGGGCTGATTTGGGTTTCTGATTGGAGTTTGAATGGAGTGGGGTAGAATTTGGGCAGTGGCTCTGCTGAAGGGTGCCTAGCTGCAGAGGGGCTCCACATCAACAGGGTAGGGTGTGTGTCTGCTGTCCTTGGGGTGGTTGGCCACAGGCTATGGGTGTCTCAGGACACACTTATCTTGTTCATAGTGAGCCTGTTAAATTTGTACTCTAGCACATTCTCTTCACTGACGAATTTTTAGGCCATTTATGATGGAAGGTAGCTCATTTAATTCTGGCTCTCCCTATAGTCTTTCCCCCTTTTTTTCTACTGCCGTGCTTGTAATTACTCTAAGTGGGGGGGCACAAAACTTAGGGAGAATGTATGGCCCTGCTGCTCTTCCCTTGTCACCTTCCAGATGTGTGATTTGACTAACTGGATGAATTCTTTTAACTGAACAGATGATCCCAAAGTAGGTGACTGGAGATGTTTTCAGACAAGGCTTACTATGCTGTTGCGGAGTTCTCCAGACGAGTTTAGGAATCTTACTCACCTTGCTGGCTGGACGGGGAGAACATTAAGCTTGGTGGTTTAACTTAACGACCCTCACTTGATGACTTTTCCAGTTGGCAGTGTCTTGTAGGGTCAGCATTCTGGTTGTGTACTTTAGGGGAAGTTGCTAAAACTCTGTACTTATCTGTAAAGTGGGGAAGAGGAAGTAAGAACCTGCCAAATGAGGTTGCCATGGAGGCTCCATAAGATAATACCTGAAGGGTGCATAGACCAGCTGCTGCCTGCACACAGCAGGTGCTTATTAAATTTCAGCTTTTGCTGTGGTTCTTTTTCTTCATCATCATTATCACCTGAATTTAGTGGTCTGCTAGATGTTGCAAAATTAGCATCTAGGTTGGTTTCAAAAATAGGGTAGAGGCTCAGCCTGTGTGGCTCAGTGTTTGAGCATCAACTTTTGAACCAGATCACGGTTCGATACCTGGTCAGGGCACATGCCCAGGTTGCGGGCTTGATCCCCAGTAGGAGGTGTGCAGGAGGCAGCTGATCAATGATTCTCTCTCATCATTGATGTTTTTATCTCTCCCTCTCCCTTTCTCTCTGAAATAAGTAAAAATATATTAAAAAAATAGGGTAGAGAATAACACATTCAGATTTTAGTAATCATTTCCTTAAAATGAGATATGTTAATTCCCCACCCCAACCTGTTCCTCTTGCAATCATTTTTCCTTGCAGGAGTGACACCAACATCTAACAAGTCTACCCAAATCACCTGATTCCTGCTTTACTGACCCTCATTCAGTACAAGAGCACATCCTGGTTTCCCCTCCAATGTGTGTTGAATTTCTCTGCTTCTCACTGTGCATACTAGCTCCCACCATCTCCTGGACCTACCACCTTTTGGCTGGGTCTCTGCCTCGGTCTCTTCTCCCCACACCACCAAAAGGATCTTTTCTAAATGCAAGTCTGGCCCAGGCCAGTGTTGCTTAGTTAGTTGAGCGTTGTCCCATGAACTGAGAGGTCAACGGTTCAATACTGGGTTGTGGGCTCGATCCCCAGTAGGGGGCTTGGAGGAGGTGGCCGATTGATGTTTCTCACATTAATGTCTCTCCCTTCCTCTCTCTCTTAAAAAAAAAAATTGATAAAAATATTTAGAAAAATAAATAAAATAAATGCAAGTCTGATCACACTGTTCCTTTGTTCAGCCCTGTTGGGACTTCCTACCGCAACTGGAGTCAACCTTAGGCTCCCCATGCTACAAATATGCCCATGATGGATTCTGTCACAGCAGCACCAACATGCTGTGTGCATTTTACTAGTATATACCTGTCAGTGGAGTAGGACTGGCCATTACAATTTTTTTTAAGCAAAGTTTTTAAACTAGTTACAGGGGAGTCTAAAAATATTTTTTTCTTTGCTTTAGTCATATAAAACTCTATGGTCTTTGGCAGGTTTCAACAAAGTCCAGGAAAGTATCTATAGTTAACCATCAGACTGAAAAATTCTGGAACAGAGGGGCCCCTTTGCCTGGGCCTTTGTATTACTGGGTTTATGAAAGGGAAGTGCTTACAGAGAGCAGACAAGCAAATGTTGACTGAGGCCCTTTGCGTGGACCATGCTGCCCCTGGCTATTTCAGGAGAGTGTGGGGTTGGTGTGATTTGGCACAGTGTATTTGGTACAGTGTGCAGGCATGTGGGCATTGCTTGTGTGGTTCTTGGAACTGCCTGGTGACCAGCCCATTGTCATTTTTATATGCCAGAGTCACAGAGATTTTTAAAAAATATGTTTTTATTGATTTTAGCGATAGTAAGGGAGAGGGAGAGAGCTAGAAACATTGAACAGCTGCCTGCTGCATGCCCCCTACTGGGGATTGAGCCTGCAACCCAGGCATGTGCCCTGACCGCGAATCGAACCAGTGACCTCTTAGTGCTTGGAATGATGTTCAACCACTGAGCCACACCAACTGGGCAGCATCATAGAATATTTGGTTTTAATTCATACACACAGGCTCCATTAATCTTTTCTAGAATCCTGAGTTTATTTACACCAGTTTACCCTGCAGTTATTAGAAATGTGGGATTTGGCTGAGTAGTGGTAGTTTGGTTAGGAAAAGAAGGCTGTCTAATAATTCTTCAATCCGTGATCAGCATGAGGCTGCATACCTGTGTGTGTATGTGTCTAGAAGAAATGTGTTGCTTTATTTTTCCTCTTTTTCACATTTCAGTACAAATGCATGGTTTTTTGAGCCATTCAGGGTCCTCTCAGAGCCCATTAATTCCAAAAAGTGTTTGATCTGAGGTAAAAACTCAGTAAATCTCTTCATTCCCTTTCTGGGACCAAGTCTGGCCTTCACACTGTTTCATCGTCTTCAAAGAGGCCACACACAGGCTGAGTTTAAGGGCTTCTGTGCATGAAGAGGTTCAACCTCTCCCCTCCTCATTCCCTCTCACAGTGGATCCCTGTTGGTGGGTGGATTACAGCCTTGGCCACCAGCCTTCTCTGAACTGTTGAAACTTCTTGTAGCAGCTGGACTCAGCTCTTTTGTTTGGACCAAACTCCTCCAGTTTTAGTGGACAGAGGTGAGCTGTGGCTGGATGAGCACCATCCTTAGCCCCCCAGCAGGAAGGGGCTCCTCTGCCCATTTCTGGGCCTTTTATTCACCCATTTTTGTGCGCTTATAGTGTTATTTTAAAAATCATTATTATTATTATTTTTTTATATTGCTCCTCTTGTCTTCAGTCTCTAGGGCCAGTGTCTTCATTGAACAAACATTTAAAAATGATCATAAAGATTTTTTTATATTGCTCCTCTTGTCTTCAGTCTCTAGGACGAGTGTCTTCATTGAACAAACATTTAAAAATAATCATAAAGGCCCTAGTCGGTTTGGCTCAATGGATAGAGTGTCAGCCCACAGACTGAATGGTCCTGGGTTTGATTCTGGTCAAGGGCACGTACCTTGGTTGCAGGCTTCATTCCCAGTCCCAAAGGGGTGTGTGTGGGAGGCAACCAATTGATGTGTCTCTCTCACATCAGTATTTCTCTCTCTCTCTCTGTCTCTCCCCCTCCTTTCCACTCTCTCTAAAAATCAGTGGTAAAAATATCTTCAGGTGAGGATTAACAACAATAAAAAATAATAAAAATAATCATAAAGAATGTTGCTTGTGTCCTGGCTAGTGTGGCTCAGTTGGTTCGGTGTCATCTTATGCACCGAAAGGTTGCTGGTTTGATTCCCTGTCAGGCTACATGCCCAGGCTGTGGGCTCAATCCCGGGTAGGGGGCATGCAGGAGGCAGCCAATTGATGTTACACTCTCACATTGATATTTCTCTTTTCT
>NW_005362155.1:1620464-1620980 GCF_000412655.1 Myotis brandtii | reverse complement strand
GGGAGTGCACCGACCACCAGAGGGCAGCTCCTGCATTGAGCGTCTGCCCCCTGGTGGTCCGTGTGTGTCATAGTGACCAGTCATTCCCAGTCGTTCTGCTGTTAGGGTCAATTTGCATATCATCCTTTTACTATATAGGATGGAGATATATATATAGGCAGCTACCGTGACAGCCATAATGACCTAACGACTGGTCGCTATGATGCCCACTATAGTCAGAGAACTGGCCGGATCAGGGGGTGGGGCTGGTGGCCTACCTCACAGCCCCCCTACCAGCTTGCCCCTGATCAGACTCTCCCACCCTGATCAAGAGCCGGACCTGCCGGCCAAATGCCCCCTCCCTCCCCCACCTCTCCGCCAGCTGCACCCCCATCATCCCGCCCAACCACAATAGGCCTGCAGCCCCGTCCCCTGTCCAGCCCTGCCTCTGATGGCCACCCCATCTCAATAGGGGGCGGGGCTGACTGGCCAATCTCCTGCAGCCCCTCCCCCCACCCAGCCCCACCCCAGATTGCC
>NW_005362155.1:1590377-1620131 GCF_000412655.1 Myotis brandtii | reverse complement strand
CGCCCACAGCCCCTCATGGCCGGCCCCACTCCCAATCGGTGGCAGGGCCTGCTGGCCAATTGCCCAAGGCTCCTTCCCCTAGCCAGCCTGGCCCTGATCGGGGGCCCTGATTGGGCCCTGATCCAGGCGGGCTGGCCAGCCAACCTCCTGCTATCTCCTCCTCCTGACAGGCCCAGACCCAATCCGCCCTGATTGGGGCCGGGCCAGCCAGACCCCACCCGTGCACGAATTCGTGCACTGGGCCTCTAGTATGTACACACACACACACACACACACTAGAGGCACACTAGAGGCACACTAGAGGCCCAGTGTACAAAATTTGTGCACAGTTAAGGTCCTTAGGCCTGGCTGGTGATCAGGGCCGATCAGGTTTCCCACCTCTTTGCGCCCCCTGCCTCCCCAACTCCTCCTTCCCTCACTCCCTCAGTGCCCTGCCACTGCTGGTCACCCGCCATGTTCTATGCCGCCCCCTGGTGGTCAGCATACGTCATAGCGAGCGATCGAACTCCCGGTCTCCCGGTCGAACTCCCAAGGGGACACTTTGCATATTAGCCTTTTATATATATAGATAGATACACATACATATACATTTCTCGAGAGATAGAAACATCAATGATGAGAGGGAATCATCGATCGGCTGCCTCCTGCACACCCCACAATGGGGATCGAGCCCGTAACCTGGGTATATGCCCTTGGCCGGAATTGAACCCAGGACCCTTGAGTCCGCAGGCCAATGCTCTATCCACTGAGCCAAACCGGCTAGGGCTAAAATATGTTGTTAAAAATTTAACAAAAAGATGCATGTGAGGAATGTTTCCTTTTAATATTATCTTCGGTCTTCTTAATGTTTGCACTACTATACCAATATTTTAGATTAATTTTACTTTATTTTTTAAAATGGAGACAAGGAAAAATTTAAATAATGCTAAAAGGCTGATTACTGGCAGTTCCATATCACCCTTGACCTTTCCAAGATGATCACATCCAACCATGTCTTACTGGAGTGTATTAATCTGCTCAGGCTGCCACAGCAAAATACTAGACTTAGGGGCTTAAACAGCAGACATATATTTCTCACAGTTCCGGAGGCCGGAAGTCCCAGATCAAGGTGCCATTAACGTAGGTTTTATTCCAAGGCCCTTTCTCATGGCTGCAGATGGGTGCCACTTTGCTGTGCTCACATGGCCTTTTGTCAGTGTGTGCACGTGGAAAGAGAGAGCAGCCTCCGGATATCTGTTCTGATAGGGACACTAATTCTGTCAGATTAGGACCCCTCTCTTAAGACCCCATTTAGCCTTCATGCCTTCCTTAGAGGCCCCTCTTCCAAACACAGTCACACTGTGGTTAGAACATCAACATATGGATTTCAAGGGGGCACAGACTTTCAGTCCATCACACCCACCCTTCTGAATAATGTGCTGGTTTTTTAGAGAGAGTGGAAAGCAGGGGGGAAGAGAAAGAGAGACAGATTTGAGAGACACACATCGATTGGTTGCCTCTAACATGTGCCTTGATCAGGCCAGGGATCAAACCTGCAACCCAGGTATGTGCCCTTGACTGGAAATTGAACCTGCAATCCTTCCGTGCACAGGGTGGTGCTCTAACCACTGACCCACACCGGCTAGGGCAATAATGTGCTATTTTTAGACAATATTGGTGTTCTCCCTTCCCTTCCTCTTATCTTAATTATAGTTGATTTTTTAAAATATATTTTATTGATTTTTTACAGTGGAAGGGAGAGGGATAGTTAGAAACATCGATGAGAGAGAAACATCAATCAGCTGCCTCCTGCACAGCCCCTATTGGGGATGTGCCCGCAACCGAGGTACATGCCCTTGGTCGGGATCGAACCTGGGACCCTTTAGTCCGCAGGCCGACGCTCTATCCACTGAGCCAAACCTGTCAGGGCTATAGTTGATTCTTAACACAGGTTTGAACTGTGTGGGTCCACTTACACATGGATTTCTTTTCAATAACTATAAATGTGTTTTATCTTCCTTATGATTTTCTTTTTTTAAAATATATTTTATTGATTTTTTACAGAGAGGAAGGGAGAAGGATAGAGAGTTAGAAACATTGATGAGAGAGAAACATCGATCAGCTGCCTCCTGCACACCCCCTACTGGGGATGTGCCTGCAACCAAAGTACATGCCCTTGATCGGAATCGAACCTGGGACCCTTGAGTCCGCAGGCCGACGCTCTATCCACTGAGCCAAACCGGTCAGGGCTCCTTATGATTTTCTTAATAACATAAAAAAAATAACTGGAGAGGCCTGTCTCTAGCTTATTTTATTGTAAGAATATCATGTAGTACATGTAGCATACAAAATATGTTAAACAACTGTTTACATTTTCAGTAAGGTCAAGAGTAGGCTATTAGTAGTTATATTTTTGGGGAGTCACAAGTTATATGCACATTTCAACCGTGTGGGGGCGTTGGTATCCCTAACTCCCATGGTGTTCAAGGGTCAATTGTAATAATATATTCTAGATTTGGTTTAAATCCATATTTGGTGTGTTCATTGCTTAGCAAGTTAGGCCAAGCATTTTCTTTCTTATACCTATTTGGGTTATTTTTTTAGTTGTAATTGCTGCAGTTTTTCATTTGATTAGATATTAGACTTTCTGACATAAATCTTTCTTTGTGTTGCATCAGTTTAAAAAGTTCTGTGATTATAATTACCTAATGACAATGCTATATACCTGAAACTAATATGAAAAAATTAGTATGAAAAAAAATCCTGGGAATATACTTCTCCACATTATGAAACCTGTCGTATAAACTCCCCACTACCCGCCAACCAAAAGACATCCTATATTATAAAAGCCTAATATGTAAATTGTCCCCTCGACTGGGAGTTCAACCTCTCGCTATGATGTGTGCTGACCACCAGGGGGCAGCGCGGAACATGGCGGGCATCGGTGACACGGCGCTGGCAGCGGGTGGGCGGCAGTGGAGGTGCTGCCGAGCGGGATCACAGCGGGATGGAGCAGGTGAGCGGGCGGCACCAGGCCAAGGCAAGTGCGAGCAGGGGTTTGATTGCCCTGCCAATCGCCCCGCAGATGGCGGCCAGCAGCGGGGGGCGGGGCTGCCGCCTTGCTTCCGGGTGCTGAGGGAGCCGGGTGGAGGGGCCCTCCTGGCCTTGATTGATCGCCCCTTATGTGGGATGGTGGAGCAGCTGAGGGGGCGGTGCCAGGCCAAGGCAGGGTGCCAGGCGGGGCTGTGAGGCTGGGGGCATGAGCTGGCACCCAGTCTCTGCAGGCCACCCCAAGGGACCCCACCCGTGCACGAATTCGTGCACTGGGTCTCTAGTGTGTTATAAAACCTTCCCTGTTTCCATTCCATGTGAGAGAGTTCTTGTATGCTGTGTAGCTGCTGTGTCTTCCTGATGCCAAAAGTACTTGAAGGAGAAATTGGTTTGGTTTAGAATTCTAGATTGGGTGGCATTTCCCTCAGAAATTTAAAGGATTTACATCATTACCTTCCATCTTCTGGAGTTGTACTGGAGAGGCCTGACTCCATTCTGCTTATATCCTGTGGATGTGACTTTCTTTTCCCTCCGAACGAGTCTTGGATATTTCTTTATCAGCAGTGCTATTTCACAGTATTTTGACGCTTGGGCTTTTTCTTTTATTTTAATTTTTGAATTACAATTGACATACAATATTCTGTTAGTTTCAGGTGTACATCCAGTGATTCGACATTATATAACTAAGTGATAACCCCGATAAATCTAGTACCCATCCATCGCCATATGTAGTTATTACAATATTATTGGCTATATTCCCCATGCTGTATTTCACATCCCCGTGATTATTCTGTAACTACCAATTTGTACTTCTTAATCCCTTCCCCTTTTTCACCTACTTCTCCAATCCCCCTCCCATCTGGCAACCATTGAAATGTTCTCTGTATCTATGGATCTGTTTCTGTTCTGCTTGTTTATTTTGTTTTTTAGATTCCACATGTAAGTGAAATCATATGCATTTGTCTTCATCTGTCTGACTTATTTAACTTAGCACAATAGCCTCTAGGTCCATCCATATTGTTGCAGAAGGCAAAATTTCATTCTTTTTTATGGCTAAGTCATATTCCATTGCATATATGGAATCATTGACCAACTGTCTCCTGCACACCCCACATATTGGGGATGGCAATCCGGGCATGTGCCCTGACTGGGAATCGAACCATGACCTCCTGGTTCATAGATCTTCTTTTTTTTTTAATATGTATTTTTATTGATTTTTAGAGAGAGGAAGGGAGAGGGACAGAGAGTTAGAAACATCGATGAGAGAGAGAAACATCTTTGATGGGCTGCCTCCTGTATGCCCCTTACTGGGGATTGAGCCCACAACCCGGGCATGTACCCTGACAATGAATTGAGCTGTGACCTCTGGTTCATAGGTCGACGCTCAACCACTGAGCCACGCCAACCAGGCAGATGGAACTCTCTTTAGAGTATTTCTCTTGTTGTAGATTTGCTAGTGATATATTTTTAGTTTTTCATGGCTTGAAATGTTGTCTCCCATCTTGACAATTCAGTTCTCAACCAAGTTTTTCAAGAAAAAAATGTCTTAGTTGTTGAACAGAACTTTGGTTCTTAATCTGACAACCCTTTCATGCTGCTACATCAGCATAACAAAAAGCATTTCTCAGGCCACAAAGAAGAGAGTGCAGTCAGTTTACAGCTAAATCTCACATAGTTAACACCTCAAGAAATTGTGTCGTGAATATTTTTGGAGATATATATATATAATCTTTTGTTGCTGGTGAAGTGGACCATTAGCTCAATTTGAAACATAAAGAGGCCATCAAGAGTACTAATGCTGCCCTGACTGCTGTTGCTCAGTGGTTAGAGTGTCGGCCCCTGCAACAAAGGGTCGCAGGTTGGCTACCCAGTCAAGAACACATACCTGTGTTGCAGGCTCACTCCTCGCCCCCAGTTGGGGCATGTGTTGGAGGCAACCAGTCGTTGGAGGCAACCAGTCGTGTCTTTCTTCCATCAATGCTTCTCTTTCTCTCTTCCCCTCCGCCCCCAGTTGGGGCATGTGTTGGAGGCAACCAGTCGTGTCTTTTTCTTCCATCAATGCTTCTCTTTCTCTCTCCCCCTCCTTCCCTCCCTTCCACTCTCTGAAAAGCAATGGAAAAATATCCTCAGGTGAGGATTAACAACAACAAAAAGAATGCTAATGTTGCTAAGAGTGTAAAAAAAACTAATCACAGGCCATTGAAGAGGTAGAAAAACTTGTTGATTTGGATAAAGACAACATTTCGGAGGCAGTAATATGTGAAAAAACAAAGATGCTTGCATCCTGGCTTCCTGATATACATCCTGGAAACCATTGCTGAAAGTGATTTGTTTAAGACTAGTAGGGTGTGGTTCGATAAATTTAAGAAAAGACGTGTTTGTTCATATATTCTATAGTATATTAGACATGTCCTGTATATAAGAAAGGTTAAAATGGAATCATTTGGTGGTCTGGAATGAATTGATTCAGTTTACATTATTTCTAATGGGAAAAATGATTTGGCTTTTGAATAAAAAGCTTCTGGACAGCCTTCTGAACGAATTAAGTTTGAGAACCAAGGTTCCACTGTATTTCACATTAGCTTTTGAGGACTGCTCCTGATGGGCATAGAACTCTAGGTGGGCAGTTTCCTCTTCCTGCTTTACCGATATCTTTCCATTGTCTTCTGGTCACCATTGTTTCTGTGGAGAAGTTAAGTGTCAGTCTTACTGCTGCAAATTGGAAGATAATTTGTAATTTTTTTGGTGTTAATGTTAAAATTTTCCTCTTTACCTTTGGTAAAACTACTGAAGTTTTATTGTGTGTGTTTATCTTGCTTGGATTGTTTGTTTTTTTTAAATTTATTTTTCATTTCAAAGAGGAAGGGAGAGGTCAATGGTGAGAGAGAATTATTGATCAACTGCCTCCTGCACGCCCCACAGTGGGGATTGAGCCTGCAACCTGGTCATGTGCCCTGACTGGGAATTGAACCGTGACCTCCTGGTTCATAGGTTGTTGCTCAACCATTGAGCCACACCAGCTGGGTTTGCTTGGGGTTTGATATGCTTTTTGAATCTGTGGCTTGCTGATTCTCATTAATTTTGGGAAGTTCTTAGTTATTAACTCTTCAAATATTGCTTCTGCTCTATTCTTTTTCCTCTCCTCTGGGATTCCAATTATTCATGTTAGTCCTTATTTCTTTCTTAAGCCTTTTCATGCTTTCTGTCCTTTATTTCCTCACTATGCTTCAGGGTATTTTCCAGCCCTATCTACCCGCTCATTAATGCTCTTTAATTCACTTCTTTCACTAATTTCTCTTCAGTTCTCTGTTCTTTACTATGAGGCTCGTCTGTTGAGTTCTTCAGTTATTATAGTTTTTGGTTCTAAAGTACTTTTTTTTTAAATTACAATTCTCTGCTCAAAATCTTCAGCTTGTCTTTTAAAAAATATATTTTGTTATTGATTTCAGAGAGGAAGGGAGAGAGAGATAGAAACATCAGTGATATGAGAGAATCATTGATCATCTGCCTCCTGCACGCCCCCCACTATGAATCGAGCCCACAACCTGGGCATATTCCTTGACTGGGACTCGATCAGTGACCTCCTGGTTTATAGGTCAATGCTCAACCATTGGGCCACACCAGCTGGGCATTTTAGGTTGTCTTTTAATATATTAAACATATTAATCACATATATCTTAATCTTCTATAATTTCAAAATTGGGGTAGTTTATGGTTCTGCTTCTATTGTCTGTTTTCTCTTGTTTCTTTTTTTTTTTTCTTTTTTTTTTCTATGGGGCTTTTTCAAAGGAGAAGACGACTTAGTCCTCCCAGAAGACAAATCCTCTACTTTACTTTATGAGGCAGATAGCAACTCCAAACCACAGTCAGGTTGGGACCTGCGCAGGCCTCAATTCTTTTCTCTTGTTTCTAAGTCATTTGGTCCTGTCTTTTGGTATGATGGGCAAAAATATTTTTTAATTGATTTCAGAGTGTAAGGGAGAGGGAGAGAGAGATAGAAACATCAATAATGAGAGCAAAACATTTATCAGCTGCCCCCAACTGGGGATGGAGCCTGTAACTGGGGCATGTGCTCGGACCAGGAATTGAACCGTGACCTCCTGGTTCAGAGGTCAGCGTTCAACCACTTAACCATACTGGCTGGGCTGATGGACAACTTTTGTTGTTAATCCTCACCTGAGGATATTTTTTTATTGATTTTTAGAGAGAGTGGAAGGGAGGGGTAGAGACAGAGAGAAACATCGATGTGAGAGACACATTGTTTGCTTGCCTCTTGCACACGTCCTGACCAGAGCTAGGGATCGAGCCTGTAACCTAGGTATGTGGACTGGAATCCATCCTGGGTCCCTTCAGTCCACAGGCCAAAGCTCTATCCACTGAGCCAAATTGGTTAGGGTGGCAACTTTTTATTGAAAACCAGACATTGTATATGAAAAATTTAGAGCTCATATGAAGTATCTGACCATATTTTTCTCTAGTTGGGGTTAACTTTTTCTTTAGATTGCCCTTTTGTGTGGGGACCATCACTTTTCTCCACTCAGGAACCAATCTGACTGGATGGTGGGCTTCCTTCCATCTTTGGAAAGGCTAGTCTAGTTCAGATTCATTCCTACTCCTGTGTAGCCCATTGGGCTCCCAACCAAAAGTCTGGGGTCTTCACCAGCACCCACAGGCTCTTTTTGCACTCAAAACACCCACTTAAGCCAGGGCTTTTGTGTTTTTAATTACATTGCTTTTATCCATCCAAGTATTCTTACCCTGTTTCCCATGTGACAAATGTGACTGGATGGAGTACTGGCCAAGTTCACTAGGGAAGAGAGTGAACATAATTAACTGACCTGAATGAGGACCAAACTCAAGGCTTTGGTGGATATAATGTCACCCAGCAAGCACATGCCAGGTAGCTTCAGCTCCATGTGTCCTATGTGTATTAGGACACATATACATGCCACAAGATGGAAGTGCTGTGCTCAGCATCCAGCTGTCTTCAGTAGGCTTAGTATTCAGACATTTTGAGCTTGTGCCACTGACTATTGTTGGGGGAACAGAAAACAAAGTTTCATAGATGCACCTGTGCTGGAGCCCTCCCCACCCTCAAGACTGCCTATGCAATCCTCATCGTGGAAACAGTAGTATTGATCAGGATCTGATGAGTCTTGGGGTGAGGCCTGCAGTAGAGACCCACCTTCATGGACATCCCAAGGATGGAGGGAACAGGATTAAAGGAATGTCAGACTTGCACCTTGGTTCTTTGAAATTCTATTTACTTTGGAATGTAAATTCTGTGGTGCTACAGTAGAGCTGTGTTGGAGATGCTTTAAAGATAAAACGTTTCCGCCCTAACCGGTTTGGCTCAGTGGATAGAGCGTTGGCCTGTGGACTGAAAGGTCCCAGGTTCGATTCTGGTCAAGGGCATATACCTTGGTTGCGGGCACATCCCCAGTAGGAGGTATGCAGGAGGCAGCTGATCGATGTTTCTAACTCTCTATCCCTCTCCCTTCCTCTCTGTAAAAAAGTCAATAAAATATATATTTTTTAAAAAAGATAAAACATTTCCATGGTGAACAAAAAGATTGGCAGATAGGCCACTTATGCATCCCTGTTCCAGTTATTACTGTGCATTCTATAGAAACATTTGCTAGATCCTGTGTAGTTGGCTTTCTCATAGGTGATCATGTTAAGTTCATTTGGATAAAGTGAAACTCCTTTAAAGAAAATTCCCCCCCTCCTTTTTTTTATTCAGAGAGGAAGATAGAAACATTAATGATGAGAATCATTGATTGACTGCCTCCTGCATGCCCCCTACTGGGGGGAATGGAGCCCGCAACCTGGGCATGTGCCCTTGGCTGGAATCGAACCTGGGACCGCTTAGTCTGCAGGCCAGCGCTCTATCCACTGAGCCAAACCAGCTAGGGCTTCCCCCGTTTTTAAAAAATATGTATTTTTTTATTGATTTCAGAGAGGAAGAGAGAGATATAGAAACATCAATGATGAGAACAAATCATTGACCAACTGCCTCCTGCACACGCCACATATTGGGGATCGAGCTGGCAATCTGGGCACGTGCCCTGACTGGGAATCGAATCATGACCTCCTGGTTCATAGATCAATGCTCAACCACAGCCATGCCAGCTGGGCAAAAATCCTCCCTTTTAACAGCTCTTTTTTAAAAAAAATTTATCTTTATTATTGAAAGTATTACAGATGTCCCTTTTTCCCCCCCATTGACCACCCCATCTCCCCACTCCTATCTTCTCCACAGGCATGCACTCCATTATTGTCTGTGTCCAAGGGTTATGCATATATGCGTACTAGAGGCCCAGTGCACGGATTCATGCACCAGTGGGGTCCCTCGGCCTGGCCTGCAGGGATTGGGCCGAAACCGGCTCTCTGACATCCCCCAAGGGGTCCCAGATTGCAAGAGGGCAGTTCTCAGGTGATGCACCCCGGAATCGACCTCCCTCCTCTCCGGTTCTGGGTGTGTCACCTGAGAACCACAGCTGCAGCTTGGCAGCTCCTGCATTGAGCATCTGCCCCCTGGAGGTCAGTGCACATCATACCTACTGGTCGGACCGTTGGATGATTGCTTAGGCTTTTATATATGTAGATATGTATGTAAGTTCTTTGGTTGATCTCTTCCCCTAGCCCTTCCCTCTGAGGCTCCTCAGTCTGTTGCATGCTTCCATGTCTCTGGATCTGTTTTGTTTGTCAGCTTATTTTGTTCATTAAATTCCACATATAAGTGAGATCATGTGATACTTGTCTTTCTCTGACTCACTTATTTCACTTAGCATAATACTCTCCAGATATCTCCATGCTGCCTCAAAGGGTGAGAGATCCTTCTTTTTTACAGCTGCATAGTATTCCATTGTGTAAATGTACCACAGTTTTTTTACCCATTCATCTACTGGTGGGCACTTGGGCTGTTTCCAGATCTTAGCTATTATAAATAACACTGCTATGAACATAAGAGTGCATATATTCTTTTGATTGGTGTTTCAGGCTTCTTAGGATATATTCCTAGAATAGGGATCACTGGGTCAAATGGCAGTTTCGTTTTTAATTTTTTGAGGAAGCTCCACACTGCTTTCCATAGTGGCTGCACCAGTCTGCATTCCCATCAGCAGTGTGCTAGGGTTCCTTTTTCTCCCCATCCTCTCCAGCACTTACTGTTTGTTGATTTATTGATGGTAACCATTCTGACAGGTGTGAGGGGGGTATCTCATTTAGTTTTAATTTGCATCTCTCCAATGATTAATGACATTGAGCATTTTTCCATATGTCTCTTGGCCATCTGTATGTCCTCTTTGGAGAAGTATCTATTTAGATCTTTTGCCCACTTTATCAATTGGGTTATTTGTCTTCTTTTGGTTGAGTTGTATGAGTACTCTATATATTTTGGATATTGACCCCTTATCAGATGTATCATTGGCAAATATGTTCTCCAATACCGTGGTTTCCCTTTTCATTTTGATGCTGATTTCTTTTGCTGTGCAGAAGCTTCTTATTTTCATGTAGTCCCATTTGTTTATTTTTCTTTTGTTTCACTTGCCCTAGGCATTGTATCAGTGGAAATTTTGCTACGTGAGATGTCTGATATTTTGCTGCCTATGTTTTCTTCAAGGATTTTTATGGTTTCATGACTTACATTTAATTCTTTTTAAAAAAATATATTTTATTGATTTTTTACAGAGAGGAAGGGAGAGGGATAGTTAGAAACATTGATGGGAGAGAAACATCGATCAGCTGCCTCCTACACACCTCCTACTGGGGATGTTTCCGCAACCAAGGTACATGCCCTTGACTGGAATCGAACCTGGGACCTTTCAGTCCGCAGGCCGACGCTCTATCCACTGAGCCAAACCAGTTAGGGCACATTTAATTCTTTTATTCATTTTGAATTTATTCTTGTGTATGGTATAAATTAGTAGTCTAGTTTCATTTTTTTACATGTAGCTGTCCAGTAATCCCAACACTATTTGTTGAAGAGACTGTTTTTACTCCATTGTATGCTCTTGCCTCCTTTATCAAAGATTTAATTGAACATAATGACTTGGGTCCATTTCTGGGTTCTCTGTTCTGTTCCTCTGATCTATATGCCTGTTCTTATGCTGGTACCAGGCTGTTTCGTTACAGTGGCTTTGTAGTATTACTTGATATCTAGTATTGTGATCCCTCCGACTTTTTTTTCCCCTCCTCAAGATTGCTGTGGATATTCAGGGTCTATTTTGGTTTATATAAATTTTTGGAGTGTTTGTTCTAGATCTGTGAAATATGCATTTGGTATTTTAATAAGGATTGCATTGAATATATACATTTCTTTGGGTAGTATGGACATTTTAATGATGTTAACTCTACCAATCCATGAACATGGCATATTCTTCCACTTGTTTATATCTTCTGTCTCTTTTTTCAAGGTTCTACAGTTTTCCTATTACAGGTCTTTTACCTCCTTGGTTAAGTTTGTTCCTAAGCATCTTAATTTTTTTTGTTGGAGTAGTAAATGGGATTTTTTTTTTTTAAATATATTTTTATTGATTTTTTACAGAGAAGAAGGGAGAGGGATAGAGAGCCAGAAACATTGATGAGAGAGATCAATCAGCTGCCTCCTGCACCCCCCCAGGGGGGATGTGCCCGCAACCAAGGTACATGCCCTTGACCGGAATCGAACCTGGGCCCCCCGAGTCCACAGGCCGTCCCTCTATCCCCTGAGCCAAACCGGTTCGGCGGGATTTTTTTTTTTAAATATATTTTTATTGATTTTTTACAGAGAAGAAGGGAGAGGGATAGAGAGCCAGAAACATTGATGAGAGAGATCAATCAGCTGCCTCCTGCACCCCCCCAGGGGGGATGTGCCCGCAACCAAGGTACATGCCCTTGACCGGAATCGAACCTGGGCCCCCCGAGTCCACAGGCCGTCCCTCTATCCCCTGAGCCAAACCGGTTCGGCGGGATTTTTTTTTTTAAATATATTTTTATTGATTTTTTACAGAGAAGAAGGGAGAGGGATAGAGAGCCAGAAACATTGATGAGAGAGATCAATCAGCTGCCTCCTGCACCCCCCCAGGGGGGATGTGCCCGCAACCAAGGTACATGCCCTTGACCGGAATCGAACCTGGGCCCCCCGAGTCCACAGGCCGTCCCTCTATCCCCTGAGCCAAACCGGTTCGGCGGGATTTTTTTTTTTAAATATATTTTTATTGATTTTTTACAGAGAAGAAGGGAGAGGGATAGAGAGCCAGAAACATTGATGAGAGAGATCAATCAGCTGCCTCCTGCACCCCCCCAGGGGGGATGTGCCCGCAACCAAGGTACATGCCCTTGACCGGAATCGAACCTGGGCCCCCCGAGTCCACAGGCCGTCCCTCTATCCCCTGAGCCAAACCGGTTCGGCGGGATTTTTTTTTTTAAATATATTTTTATTGATTTTTTACAGAGAAGAAGGGAGAGGGATAGAGAGCCAGAAACATTGATGAGAGAGATCAATCAGCTGCCTCCTGCACCCCCCCAGGGGGGATGTGCCCGCAACCAAGGTACATGCCCTTGACCGGAATCGAACCTGGGCCCCCCGAGTCCACAGGCCGTCCCTCTATCCCCTGAGCCAAACCGGTTCGGCGGGATTTTTTTTTTTTTAAGTTTCTCTTTCTGAGGGTTTATTATCTACACTAATAAAAGAGAAACATGCAAATTGGTGTCACTCCGCTACCCTTCCCATTGGCTAATCAGGGCGATATGCAAATTAACTGCCAGCCAAGATGGCGGCCGACAGCCAGGCAGCTTGAAGCGAACAGGAGGCTTGCTTGCTTCAGTGACGGAGGACTCCAACGTCCCCCGCCTGCCTCTGAGCTTGCAGTTTGAAACATTGTTACATATATAGAATCTAAACAAACTCCAGAAACCTGCTTTCAGCCAGCCAGGATCTCAGAGCTGGAGTTGAAACAGTGTTTCGATTATAGATCCCAAACAAACCAGATACCTGCTTTCAGCAGCCGAGGCCTCATAGCTGGACCCAAGCCTCAGAGCTAAAGCTGGCCCAGAATTAAAAAAAAAGAAGAAAAGGAGCAGTTGGGAGCTTCAGTCCCCCGCCAGCCAGAAAACAGCCCTCAGCCCCTCACCCAGACTGGCTAGGCACCCCAGTGGGGACCCCCACCCTGATCCAGGACACCCTTCAGGGCAAACCAGCTGGCCCCCACCTGTGCACCAGGCCTCTATCCTATATAGTAAAAGGGTAATATGCCTCCCGGCACCGGGATCAGCGTGACAGGGGGGAGCTCCTCAACCCCCTGATCGGCCCTGCTCTGAGCCCGACCAGGGGCTGCACCTAGGGATTGGGCCTGCCCTCTGCCACCCGGGAGCGGGCCTAAGCCAGCAGGTCATTATCTCCCGAGGGGTCCCAGACTGGGAGAGGGCACAGGCCGGGCTGAGGGACCCCCCTCCACCCCGAGTGCACAAATTTTTGTGCACCGGGCCTCTAGTTGGTGAATAAAAATGCAAATGATTTCTGGTTGTTATTTTGTATCCCGCTACATTGCCAAAATCCTTTATTAAATCTGGTAGTTTTTTGGTGGAGTCTAGGGTTTTCTATGTACAATATCATGTCATCTGCGAATAATGGCAGTTTTTATCCTTCTTTCCAATTTGGATGCCTTTTATTTTTTCTTCTTGTCTGATTGCTGTGGCTAGGACTTACAATATGTGTTTATTGACTTGAGAGAGAGAGGGGAAGGGAGCGAGAGAGAGAGAAAGAGAGAGAGAGAGAGAGAGGTCAATGAGAGAGAGAAACATTGATCAGCTGCCTCCTGCACGCCCCTTCTAGGGATCGAGCCTGCAACCTGTGCATGTGCCCTGACCAAGAATAGAACCGGTGACTTCTTGGTGCATTGGTTGATGTTCATCCACTGAGCCACACGCCCAGGCAAAAAGAAAATGCTTTTGAAACATTGTGAAAGAGAACTCATAAGCAGAAAAATGTAATACCTCTTATAGAAACAAAATACCCAAAGATTTTCCATTTTTCCCTCGGGTTTTCACTCTGCGCAGAGGTTCAGAGTCAAGGAAACTAGACACAAGCTTCCTGCAGGGGTCAGGGCTGCCATACAAACTGTTAGCGTAGAGAGAAGATCTTGAGAATTATCTGATGTTATGAAGTTAAGAGGGTGACTCGAGGCTTGGAATTAGTGATTTATTTTTTTTGTATTTTTAAAAATTTATTAATTTTTGAGAGAGAGAGAAACATCCACTAGTTGTTCCTCTTATCTATGCATTTTTTATTTGCTTCTTGTATGTGCCCTAACCTTGGATCGAACCCGCAACCTTGGCATATCAGGACGATGCTCTGACCAACTGAGCTCCCCAGCAAGGGTCATAGTGATTTCTGAATTACTTCAAGGGAACAAATTATACTGTTTCTATTTGGTCTTAAAGCTTCCACACTGAGAATTGGTCTTCTTACCAGAGTTTTTGTTACAGTGGCTTTGGAATTGTGATTATCAGCCTCTAACATTTTGATTTGGGTTATTTACTGATCACAGCCTGTGTTAGAGATTATGAGTATGACCCTATCTGGTTTGGCTCAGTGGATAGAGTGTCAGACTGCGGACTGAAGGATCCCAGGTTCGATTCCGGTGAAAGGCACATGCCCAGGTTGTGGGCTCGATCCCATGTAGGGGGCATACAGGAAGTAGCCAATCAATGATTCTCTCATCATTGATGTTTCTAACTCTCTCTCCCTCTCCCTTCCTCTCTGAAGTCAATAAAAATATATTTTAAAAAAATAAAAGGAGATTGTGAGTCTGACACCTGATCTGCCATTTTGAAGTCAGCAGGGACCCAGATCTAGAGTCTCCTGTGGTTCTCTAGCTCATGCCAGAAAGACATCAGATAGCATCTCAGTAAATTATTCTAAATTGCCTATAAATTCTTGGGAATTACCACTTATAAAAGTTTATTGCAACTGTGACTATTAGAGTTTGTCACATAGTATGAGTGGCACTGGTAAATTCTTTGGAGCTTTTATTTGAGGTGTCAAGGCTGGAATGAGGGGCTGGGGTTTCCAGGGGAGAGCAGTACTGGGTGCAGGCTGACCCTCATCATTACAGTGAGAACAATTTATTAAATATCATGATGGCATATTCTTTAAAATGTTTTTGTTCCACTTTCAAAAATATATATGTATGTTTTTATTGATTTTTTTTAGAGGGAGAGGAAGAGAGTGCTAGAAATATCGATCGGCTTGACCACTGTGGCTCAGTGGTTGAGCATCAGCCTATGAACCAGGAGTCATGGTTCAATTCCCAGTTTAGGGCACATGCCCACGTTGCAGGCTTGATCCCTCAATAGGTGGCGTGCAGAAGGCAGCCGATCAGTGATTCTCCCTCATTATTGATTTTTCTATCTCTTCCTCTCCCTTCTTTTCTCAAATAAATAAAAGTATATTTAAAAAAGAAAGAAAGATCAGTCAGTGCCTCCTGCGTGCCCCCTATTGGGGATGGAGCCCAACCCGGGGATGTGCGCAGAAATTGAACCAGTGACCTCTTGGTGCATGAAACAGTACTCAATCCACTGGGCCATACTGGCCAGGCTTTTGTTCTGCTTTTTGAATACTACCACATAAAGTTTCTCTTCCTCAAATCCATGTGAAAATCTTAAAATCTGATATGAAACAGTTATGTAAGTCCAGGTCTTACGACTTCTATGGCATTTAAGAAACTGGCAGTGAGTAGGGTAAAGTTGATCTAAATGTGCAGTGTTTACTGAGCAGAAAGGAATGAGGTCTTTTGTTAACTCACCATGTTTGAACTCTCACTAGTAAGGTCCATAAGTGACTTCTATAGAATGCTATAATAATTTTGAAAGTGGTCTTCATATTTATTGTTCCATATATTTCAGTAACTGTTCTGCAGGGATAACATACAGACATATATTATTGTCAAAGTTATACAGGCATACCTTGGAGATATTGTGGGTTCATTTCTAGACTACTGCAATAAAACAAATAATGCAATAAAGTGAGTCACGAATTTTTTTGTTTCCCATCCTGAATAATAAAAAGGTAATATGCACATTGACCCTAATGGCAGAACGACCGGTCACTGTGATGCACACTGACCACCAGGGGGCAGATGCTCAATGCAGGAGCTGCCCCTGGTGGTCAGTGTGTTCGCACAGGGGGAGTTCTCAGCCACAAGCTGTGCTGATGGCTGGGAGCACAGCGGCGGTGGCAGGAGCCTCTCCTGCCTCCTCGGTAGCACTAAGGATGTACGACTGACAGCTTAGGCCCGCTTCTCCCGGGGAGCAGGCCTAAGCCATCAGTTGGACATTCCCTGAGGGCTCCCAGGCTTCCAGAGGGGTGTCTACCTGCCAGCTTAGGCCCGATCCCCAGGGTGTGGGCCTAAGCCGGGAGGTGGACATCCGCTGAGGAGTCCTGGACTGAGAGAGGGCGCAGGCCGGGCTGAGGAACTCCCCCCCCTCCCCCCAAGTGCACGAATTTTCATGAACTGGACCTCTAGTTTCATATAAAAGTTATGTTTACACTATAGTCTATTAAGTATGCAATAGTATTATGTCTAAAAAATGTACATATCTTAATTTTAAAATACTTCATTGCTATAAAAATGTGAATCATTACTGAGCCTTTGATGAGTCATAATCATTTTGCTGGTGGAGGGTCTTACCTTCAATTTGTAAAAAATGCAGTATATGTAAAGCACAATAAAATAAGGTTTGCCTGGGAGATACATTTGGTGCAGGAAAATTAGGCAGTGCAGTAAGCAAAAACATGAGCTGATAGCCCACTACTCAGAGTTACCACTATTTTATCTAGATTTTAAAGTGTTACTGGTTTGAGTAGTAAAGCTACATGTGAGAATTATGGCAAAGAAAAAGTGATACCAGCCCGGCTCATGTGGCTCAGTGGTTGAGCATCGACCTATGAACCAGGAGGTCATGGTTTGATTCCCCGTTCTGGCACATGCCCGGATTTTGGCTCAATCCTCAGTAGGAGGCGAGCAGGAGACAGTCGATCACAATGATTCTCTCATCATTGATGTTTCTCTCTCCCTCTCCCTTCCTCTCTCTAAAATCAATAAAAACATATATTTTTTAAAAAGTGATACCAGGTGGGACCCCACCTGTGCCTTCTCTTCTGCACCTGCCATACCAGCAGCAGTGAGCCTTTTCCAGTCGTGAGCCTAGGCTCCCCTAAGTAGGATGTCCTTCTGACTAGAGCCTTTAATCTGGGTTGTTAAGCATTTGTATTACTCTCACAGAAAGCTAGTTTGAAGTGAGGGATTTAACTGCATCTTGCAGCCTTTAACACGCAGTTCTTCTCCCACTCGATGCTAGGGACACTGTGCCCTGACTGGAGTGCGTGGTTGCCAGTCTGAGTTGAGGGCTTTCTATATCATATGCCAGCAAGTGCTCCTTGTATGCTATTCCTAAACTCTTGGAATCCTTGTGAAGCAACCGCTGTCATCCCATTTTGCAGGGAAGGAAGGAAAGGTCAGTTGGCAAGTGGTGGCCCTGAGAGCTGCTCTAGAGCCAGCATTCTCTACTGTCCATCTCTGGAGGGGACAAATGAGAATGGCCACCCAGCAGCCGTCTGGCCCAGTCTGTGCTGTGCCTGTTCTACTGAACACACATCCTGTTTGATTTGACCATAATGGGCCTTTGATGTGTTGTGCAATTCAGAGTTCATTCACAGTGACAGGCAGGGTGCTCCAGCTGTATAATAAAAATAAATAAAAAGTCTGCAGGAGTGTGAAGCCACGAAGTGACCTCATGGCACAGGTATCATGATGGCCAAGCAGGAAGCTTGCACCTGGTATAACCAGGTGACTTATTTTTCTCAGCCTTTATCTCCTTCCCATCCTGATTTACCTCAGCTTTATCATAGAGGCAGTAAGTTCCCAGTGGTCCATGTATGAGTGGAAGCTATCTGTTCAGCTTCTGACATCACCTGTTCCTGCCCCTAACAGTGACCCCAAGTGTCTATCATCTAAGTAGAGCTCACAATGGATATGTAAGTGTGGTGAATGGGGGGCTTTATGGGGGGGCTATTTATTAACCTTGGCTGATCATTTGCATAAAGGCCAAATTCCTGATTTTGCATGGAGGACATAAAATAGAGATTTTTATAGCTGACATTGACCTGATTTCTATCACATTTTTTAGTATAAACTTTTTGACCTTTGGGTGCAAAGCTTAGTTATTTGTTCTAGAAGTGATTGTGTGTGTGTGTGTGTGTGTGTGAATGCAGGCAACATGCACCTAAGTCATCGCTGCTGCTACAAAACAAACAGAAGCTCATCTCACCTGTGGGTTGGTACCCTGCATTTTGTACTAATTTGATAATCCTCACCCGAGTATATTTTTCCATTGATTTTTAGAGAGTGGAAGGGAGAGGGAGAGACAGGGAGAAACATCAATGTGAGAGAGAGACATCGATTGGTTGCCTCTTGAACCCACCAGATGAGGGCCAGGGAACCTGCAACCAAGGTACATGCCCTTGACCGGAATCAAACCCGGGAACCTTCAGTCCATGGGCCAGTGCTCTATCCACTGATCCAAACCAGGTAGGGCCATTTTGTACTAATTTGAAATGAAGTGTTCTAACTATTCTGGCGCCTTTGTCTTAGTCATTTCTTTGTGGTTTTGAAGATTATACTGTGAGAAGACAGAGCTCTAGGAGCAAATTGCTTTGTTGGGAAGCAGGCCCCTCCTTTCTTTTTCCTAAGGGTCAGGCTTGTGAGTAACACCGGTTCAAAGGCTGGTGGTGTCTCTGGATGATAACCTCAGTTGCGGCTCCTTGAGGCTGGTAGAAAAGAGCTCTGGTCTGGGAACCCTGCACCCAGGTTTGGGTCTAGACTCCCACATCCTCCTGTGAGAGAGCAACAGAGCTGGGTGGGTGCTGGTCCTGCCAGTGTGAAGTACTGTCACTGTGAGAGGTATGTACCCTTCAACTCCAGGGACAACCCAGGTGGCCATTGCTAGGTGGGTGGAGAAACAGGCCTCCATATCACAGAACACTACCTGGAACAGAAGGGATGACTACTGATCCAGACAGTGACTTCGTGGATCTCAGAATCTGTGTGCCAAGTGAAAGAAGCTCCAAAAAAGGGAACATGTACTCCCTGTGTGGTGGTGTCATTTATGCAGAATTCTAAAAGATGCAAAGTAACCTCAAGTGAGAATGGTGGGGGTGGAGGGGGACTGGACAGAGGAATTACAAAGGTGCACAGGAATTTTATGGGGAGATGAATGCATTCATTATGTTGGTCTTGGTGATGGTTTCATGGGTGTAGTTGACATACGTCAGAATCATCACATTATCCACTTTAATTATGCACAGTTTATTGTATGTCATACTTCAGCAAAGCTGTTTTTACAAAAGCAGTTTATGTGCCTTGATCTAGGGGAATTTAAGCTTTTAGGACCAGAGGGTACAGCAGTATTCATTTCCCTAAAGGCTTGGACAGAGCTCAGCTGTTTGCTTCCATGGGGCAGTGACAGGTGTGGGCTCCTGTGCGTGCAGGTTGTCGGTCAGGGCTCCATGAGGACCAGGCTCCAGGGAACGGTGGTGTCATTGGAAGCTGCTTCCGGCAGGAGATGGTTGGTAACACGCAATGCTGTTCTTGCCTGCATGTCTGCTGGCTGCTGGCTCCATGGGTGCAGATTGATGGCAATTCTGCAGTGTCTGAGATACCCCTTCCCCTCAGTGGATAATGTTGGCAAGTCAGTCTGGAAGCTGCTCATCATGGCTGCGGCCATTTGGTCCCTGCACACCACACCAGATGGCTGTCTGCTAAGTGGTGCCTTGTTCCTGAATCTCTCCCAGTGAGTGCTTGTTTCCTGCGCTCCTTCCCACCCTTCTTCTCAGGAAGATCAAGCAGGAAGGTACACTTGATGTTACCGGAGTCTGTGGGGAGGTGGCCGTACATTTGCGCTGATCGTAATATGATCAAGAACCACCCTCTGGCCCTAGCTGGTTTTGGTCAGTGCATAGAGTGTTGGCCCTTGGACTGAAGGGTCCCGGTTTAGATTCTGGTCAGTTGCAGGCTTGATCCCCACCTCGGTTGGGGTACGTGCGGGAGGTTTCTCTCTCACATCGATCTTTCTCTTTCTGTGTCTCTCCTCCTTTCCACTCTCTAAAAATCAATGGAAAAATATCCTCAGGTGAAGATTAACCAAAAAACCCCCAAACAACAAACAAAACAACAACAAAAAGGGTGGGTCGAGAAACAAGCCTCCATATCACAGAACATACCTGGCACAGAAGGGAGTGTTTGCCTCCATCATGAGACCCTCTGACATTTGGCTGTGGAGGTTTCTGGTCACTGCAGAGTGTCCTGGGCATATCAGATTCGGTCCTTTTGGGCAGGCTATGCACTCAGGTTCTATGCACACAGAAATTGGCCAGTGTTCAATTCTCTTGCATAGTTTATGCCTATTCCCCTTTGTCCACGAGGTAATGAAGGCCATGTACTCTCTCTTCTGGGATTCGGGACAACACACTAGAGTCCAAACCACACTCCTCTCCTTGGTTTACCTTTTTGGAAGCCAGTGGTGGCGATGTCCCAGGTTTCTG
Source organism: Myotis brandtii (assembly GCF_000412655.1). Taxonomy (NCBI): domain Eukaryota; kingdom Metazoa; phylum Chordata; class Mammalia; order Chiroptera; family Vespertilionidae; genus Myotis; species Myotis brandtii. Next base: position 1,599,517 of record NW_005362155.1, on the reverse strand, counting down.
TCTACCCAGTGACTGTCCCCTGCCCTTCTGGTGCCAGAGCCCTTCTCTGGATACAGAAGGTACGGAAGGGGTGCTATAGTGGGAACATGGTTGAGGCCAGTCCCTTAAGGTGTGGGCTCTAGGCTCAGACAGGAACAAGAAAATGTTCACAGATGGATGGGGCCATGATCAGGTATGAGCAGAAATGAAAGGAATGGATTCTAATCTACTGGATAAATAAAAATCTCAGAGTCCACACTGATATAAATAAATGTGGCAGAGGGAAAGTCTTCCTCACAGGAGAATGTCAAATAATAAATACAGCTCAAATGATGGCATTAGAAAGTCACTGGGTGCTCTAGCCGGTTTGGTTCAATGGATAGACCGTCAACCTGCGGACTGAAGGGTCCCAGGTTCTATTCCTGTCAAGGGCACATGCCTGGGTTGCGGGCTTGCTCCCCAGTAGGGGATGTGCAGGCGGCAGCCAATCAATGATTCTCTCTCATCATTGATGTTTCTATCTCTCTTTCCCTCTCCCTTCTTATCTGAAATCAATAATGATATATTGACTGCATTTAACCTTATTTGTAAATGCTTTAAAGTGTAACTTTCTTTTGACTAACATTGTGTATTTTGGTTGTCCAAGCACATTATGATAGAGATTATTTTTCTAACTCTCTATCCCTCTCCCTTCCTCTCTGTAAAAAATCAATAAAATATATTTTAAAAAAATAATAAATAAATAAAAAGAAAGAGAAAAAAAGAAAATCACTGGGTGTTAATAGAGTATGTACATTCCCCATGAATTGCCTATTGATTGCAAAGGAAAAATACCAATCAACATGATGTTCTTCTTGTTGTGATACAGCATCATTTCTTTCATGTTCCTGCCAAAAATGCCTGATGTGAACCTATAACAAGGAAGCAATGAGACATTCTACAGAACAACTGGTATAGATTCTTGAGAATGTCATGGTCAGGAAGGGTGAAGACTGAGGGCCTGTCCAGGTTCAAGGACATTGAAGACACATCATTGCAGTTATGGCCTGAATCTTGTGCAATAAAAATAGCTCTAAAGGCATTACTGGGCCAGTGGAAGAAGTCTGAGTTTGGCCTTTCGATTAGTGATCGATACTGTATGGGTTGAACTGCCTGTTGCCCTTGGCTTATGGCGTGATCAGAGCCACTGTGAGTTACAGGTAAGGGAGTAATACCTCACTTCAGCCTTAGCACTGGGAGTAGGCGGAGGAGCCATCAGCTAGTCTGAGAAGCTGCCTCCAGCAACCATAGGGAGGCAGGTGGGTAGGACTGGCACCTTGTTACCTTCCAAGGAGTGAAAGATGGACAAGCTGACAGGTGGTATTTTTGAAGTGTCTGGGTGTACAAATCTCTTTGAGACACTGCTTTCTGTTCTTTTGGATACATACCAAGAAGTGAAATTACTGGATCATGCGGTAATTCTGTTTTTAAGTTTTAGAAACTGCCATACTATATGCTCCATTTTACATTCCCGCCAGTAGTGCACAAGGTTCCAGAGAAATTAAAAATAACCACCAACCTAGAATTCTAATCCAGTGAAAATGTCCTTCAAGAATGAAGAGGAGCCCTAACTGGTTTGGCTCAGTGGATAGAGCATCGGCCTGCGGACTGAAGGATCCCAGGTTCGATTCCAGTCAAGGGCACATGCCCGGGTTGTGGGCTCGATCCTCCGTAGGGGTCCTGCAGGAGGTAGCCGATCAATGATTCTCTCTCATCATTGATGTTTCTATTTCTCCTCTCTCCCTTCCTCTCTGAAATCAGTAAAAAAAAATTTTTTTTTTAAAGAGAGAATGAAGGGGAGCCCTGGTGGGTCTGGCTTGATTGGTTGGAGCATCATCTCATGCACCTAAGGGTCGAGGGTTCAGTACTCGGGCAGGATGTGTATGGGAGGCAACCAATTGATGTTTCTTTCTCATATCGATGTTTCTCTCCCTTCCCCTTCCTCCCTCTCTTAAAAAAAAAAAAGTAAATAAATGAAGGGGAAATAAAGACTGTTTCAGATGGACAAACACAGAAAGTTGTCACCAGCAGCCCCTTACTAAAGGAGGTACTTAAGGATGTTCTTTAGGCAGAAGGAAAATGCTCTCAGTAGAAACTCCTGGACACAGAGAGGAAAGGGCAAATATGGGGGTAACTCTAGGTGACTTTCAGTTGGTAAAACAATACTAATAATGTCTTGTGAGGTTTAAGACATATATAGAATTAAAATACACGATACCAGTAGCACATCAGTGTGTGAGGGAGGAAATTCTGACCTTGTGTTGCCTTGGAAGAGGTAAATGCACTTAATTGGACTTTAATACATAAAGGCTACCTATTGTCATCTTTATGGGAATCACTATCAGAATAGTGAAAGGGTTACTTTATTAGAGGGAGGAGATGGAACATGAAAAATATTCAAAAAGTAGGCAAGAAAGAGCAAAACAAATAGAACCAATGACAAACAGAAAGCAAGTTAAGGTGGTGGCCCCACGCTCAGTGATCAAACTCAGTGCAGCAGGACTAAGTGTCACACTGGATCTTAACAAGAGACACAAAAGTAAGAGAATAGAAAGGTTAAATGTAAAAAGATGGAAAATGAAAGTCCTGCGAACAACAGCCAGAGAGCAGTCAATACAGGCAGGATGAGGGCCCGCCAGGGGCAGGGCTAGCGTGCTTGTATGGGTCCCAGCAGGTTTTATTCTGAGGACTTTGAAAGCTTATAGAGGAGTTGGATGTTTCCCTAGATGCACCACTTGAGGAGTTGGCCATATTTGTTGTGCCCATATTCATGTAGGAGTTTGTGTCTGGACATCAGCACACGTGCATACACACACACACACACTTCCCTCCCACCTCAGGTCCTGAAGTTCCCCACATGCTTTTTCCTCTCACACGTCACTAGTCAGAATTTTCTTTGTCACATCAGCCTGCAGTGAAGGCCCAGCGGTTCTGTTTTGCATGGCAAGAAGTGAGCACTAAACTGTCCCAGGAGCCAGCTTCATGTCTAGAACTTTAAAAAGGTAAACAGGTGATGGGTAGCGCTTCCTTCTTTCTCTTCTCTTCCCTTTGTTCTCTGAACTTGGAATGCATGCACATAGTGGGACTTGCTCTGCACTGGATACTATAGAAAATTAAAAATCCATGTTTTTCGCCCTAACCGGTTTGGCTCAGTGGCTAGAGCATCGGCCTGCGGACTAAAGGGTCCCTCCCAGGTTCGATGCCCGGTCAAGGGCATGTAGCTTGGTTGCGGGCACATCCCTAGTAGGGAGGGTGCAGGAGGCAGGTGAATCGATGTTTCTCTCTCATCAATGTTTCTAACTCTCTATCCCTCTCCCTTCCTCTCTGTAAAAAATCAATAAAATATATTTTTTTAAAAATCCATGTTTTCCCTACTTATCACCTTAAAGATGAATTTTCTGGGAGCTGTCAGAGGAGCAAGGCAGACATACAGGACGCATCGAAGTCTGAGACTTGGTCCTGTGCTGACATCATTCCTGTCCCATAGGGGGAGGTGAAGGTGGGCGCGTGCAGGTGTGTGGGGCTCTTCAGTATGATCTGAAGCACGGGCTTGGGCTTCCGTGCTGTGACACCTTTTCTTCTTTAATTCAAAAAAATTTTTTTTTGTTTGACCAAATGGGTGTTTATTCAAAGTTACCAAAGTGTAATATTCCTTAAATGTAAAAAGGAAACTGAAAAACAAACAGTTCAGCACTTAGCCTGTAATTTGAATTTCAGTACAGTGGCTGTTGGGTGACGATACTGGTGGTTTTATTTTTTAAGTGCCAGAAGAATAACTGTCATTTAAAAGATAAGTTTTTGATATTTAAAGCAAAGAAGGTGACGTTGCATATCATTTCTTCTGCTCTGTGTCAGATACAGTCTAGACAAGGATGTGTAAACAGGACCTAGGGACAGACTGTCCACATCCTAAAGATACCCTGTCCTTCCTGTACATCTTTGGACATGATGCTTTCCTGAGAGCCTTCATAGCCCTGCCTTGGCTCTCACTGGGCCGGAACATACTAGTGGCCTCCAAGGATGCCCTCGGGCTACATTGGGTGGGTCAGAAATACTGTGTGTTGGATAGTGACTAACCCCCTGGGTGTTGATCCCCCTCTGTGGTGTTAGAATGATGAACATCTGCTTCCTGAGCTGGTAGGTAAGTTATATGGCCTAGTTACTGTCCATTGCTGTGACCTTGATGGCTGGAAGAGGAGGAGTACTGACCATAGTTGGCACTGTTTTGGTGTTTGTGGCCTCAGGTGCTGCTCTTGTCGAGGCCCCCAGGGGACATGGCCCTCCTCTGTGGGCCTGCCTTCCAAACCCACTGTCTGACCCAGCCCAGCTCCACATAGCCTGCGTGACAGGTGTCCATGATACCACCGTGTCCTGCGGTCTTATTAAAGTGCCTTTTCCTGGGTATGCGCATGACATGAAATGGGGCCTTCAGAAGGTTCTGTTCATCAGTCAAGGGGTGTCCACAGGGATTCTGTCAGCTTAGAAACAATCTGGTCTCTCCTCTTTCTACACTGAGGACATTGAAGTCCAGAGGACAGGGTGATGCATCCCAGGTCCTGGCAGTCAGTACAGCCTGTCATTCACCAGTACAGCAAGTGCTCAAGTACTGTGAGCAGTAACTCTAATCAGAAGTGAGGCTGGGGCTGTGAGGACTGTGACTGGGGTCCATTGTGCACATCACTGAGCATTCAGCATGAAAACCCCAGCCTCCTACACAGACAACCTTAGTCCTTTCCCACTTTCATCATGACCTGTAGAGGCCTGACAGAAGTGGCTATTCAAGGACAGTCTTTGGGAAGAAGAGGTGGTGTTGGAACACAAGGCCAAGGGCAGCAGTGAGGGGGTCAGGAAAGCTGATGTGTAGATAGATCAGTGTAGACACTAGAATAGATATGTGTGTGAGGGAAGTCCAGAAAGATTCAGTTTAGAGTTAACACCTGGCTTTCCATTTTGATGCAAGAAAGTGAGGTAGATTTTACATCCACATGCATTTTAGGTAAAGATCTACTAGTAAATTTTTAAAAATGAAGATAAATATAAAAAAAAAAAAAAATATATATAAAAAATAGAGAAATATGCTAATTAACCGGGACACCGTAACAGGTCGACCAGACAGGAGGAGGTTGCACGCACAGCGTCGGGGGGTGGGGCGGCAGGGGCCTCCGTGCACCTGCGCTGGGGGAGGGCCTGATCAGCAGTGGCCGAAGCTGCTTCAAGGGCCAGAGAGGGAGGCAGGGCCAGACTAGAGGGTGGGCAGCGCCGTGCAATTTTGAATTGTGTGCTGGGCTCCTAGTATATTTATAATTTGGAATGAGGAAGGCCTACCTATGTAAGATAGGGGGAAAAAATCTATAAAAGAAGAGGTTCCCAAATCTGACTTCGTAAAAATAAAACACTTTTGTATGACCAAAATTAACATAAACAGTATTTTTTTAAAAAGTGACTTTAGCCCTGGCTGGGTGGCTCAGTTGGTAGGAGTGTTGTCCCATACACCAAAAGGTTGCAGGTATAGGTTCGATGTCCAGTCAGGGCATGGACAGGAGGCAACTGGTCGATGTTTCTCTGCCCCATCGATGTTTCTCTCCCACATTGATGTTTCTCTCTTTCTCTCCCCCACTTCTTCCCGTCTTCCCTCCCTCCCCCTATCTCTCTAAAATCAATAAACATATCCTTGGTTGAGGATTTTTTTTTAATATATTTTATTGGTTTTTTACAGAGAGGAAGGGAGAAGGGTAGAGAGTTAGAAACATTGATGAGAGAGAAACATCAATCAGCTGCCTCCCGCACACCCCCCAATCAAGGTACATGCCCTTGACCGGAATCGAACCTGGGATCCCTGAGTCCGCAGACCGACGCTCTATCCACTGAGCCAAACCGATCAGGGCGAGGATTTTTTTTTAAAAGTGATTTTAAAGAAAAAAAATCTTTTTTATACGTAGCCAGAGGTTAATAGTAAGAATATTTAAAGACCAATGTAAATCATTAAGAGTCCAGCTGGGTGTGACTCAGCACTTGAGCATGGACCCAGGAACCAAGAGGTTACTGGTTCAATTCCTAGTCAGGGCACATGCCTAGGTTGCAGGCTCAATCCCCAGTAGGGGGACGTGCAGGAGGCAGTCTATCAATGATTCTCTCTCATTATTGTTGTTTCTATCTCTCCCTCCCTTCCTCTCTCTGAAATCAATAAAAACATAATTTTTAAAAAATATATATATTTTATTGATTTCTTACAGAGAGGAAGGGAGAGGGATAGAGAGTTAGAAACATCGATGAAGAGAAACATCGACCAGCTCCCTCCTGCACACTCCCCACCGGGGATGTGCCCTCAACCAAGGCACATGCCCTTGACCGGAATCGAACCTGGGACCCTTGAGTCTGCAGACTGACGCTCTATCCACTGAGCCAAACCGGTTAGGGCAAAACATAATTTTTTAAAAAATCAAACAGCACAGTAGAAAATGGGCAAAAGGCATGAATGGGTAACTTACAGAGGAAGGAATTTAAATGACACTCAAAACTGCCAGCCTGACTGTTAACTAAAATAAATTGTCATTTTCTGGCTAATCACATGACATCTGGAGGTGAATGCCACCCAGGGAGTGACTGGAGGGCAGCATGAACACTCTGTTAAACTTCTGTACCTTCCCCTACATTCCATCCTGTGGCAGTTCTCAGACATGTGCACAGGAGTTCTGGCTGCCTTGAAGTGGGCCTACACAAGGTAGTGGGCAAGGGTTGACACTGCTGCTGGAACACCCAGGAGGTTGGGTGTACTTTGCAGCAAATAAAGTCTGCTCTTTAGAAGAAGGATGAGCAGAACAGCTGTGTCATGTTCCTAGTTAACGTGCATAAAAATGCAAATCCAAATAATAATCTGTGTGTTCACTTACACATCTACCTAAATGCAGAGGAAAGACCTGGAAGATGCCTGTGGCTTAACCAATCCCACTGGAGGATGGAAGGCAGGAAGGAGATGCCAGCCCTTTTTACTTTTTCTTGAATTGTTTGCATTTGTAGTTCATATATAAGGATATCCATATGATTCTGAAAATGTGGATTAATAGGAGATGATGTTGGGCTGCTGTTGACGTGCCTTCCTTCTTTGCAGATATGGATCCTGGCGGGAGCCTGTCCACCCCTACTATGTCAACTCTGGCTATGCCCTCGCTCCAGCCACCAGCACCAATGACAGTGAGCAGCAGAGCCTCTCCAGCGACGCGGACAGCCTGTCCCTCACTGACAGCAGTGTGTAAGTCCCCCCTGCCTGGGTGAGTGCAGCCCTCATGGAGCATGGCAGCCTGTGCCAGTCCCAGCTGGGGCTTTATCTTGACGGAAAGTGACTTGTGGCCCTTCTCCCAATTTGGTGTTAGTACATCCGATGTACAGACAGACAAGCTGCGTTGCAGGAAGTGTTGTTTAAAATCCGAACATAGCCTGGCAAGTGTGGCTTAGTTGGTTGAGTGGTGTCCCATGTACTGGGAGGTCACCGGTTTGATTCCCGGTTGGGGCACATGCTCAAGTTGCAGGCTAGACCCCCAGTAGCGGGGGGGCATGCAGGAGGTAGCTGATCACAGTTTTTTATATCTCTCCTCCCTTCTATCTAAAATCAATAAAAACTTTTTTTTTTAAATCCTAACATAAACTAGAATTGAGTTTTGCATTAGTTGTTTTTCTCCAAGGCCGAGGTTACAGGAACCTTTGAAAGAGAAGAAACCATGGGGTGACGTTGAAACAAATTCTAGGGCTGCCTGGGCTAGAGCACTTTTGTTCTGTTTTTCTCTTTGGTTTTTATAGTGTGGGGTTCACTTTAAAGATCGGCACTGGTTAGCAGCCAAGCAGAGGGTGACTGCCTGCCCAGGCAGTTGTGACCCTGGAAGGCTACACTGCTATGCAGGTGCATTTCTTGTCCACACTGTTATGTACTTACCAGTTTTTTAAATTTAGAAATTGTCATATAGGTGAGCAGTTCCCTATCATCTCACCATGGGGAGACAGGGAGATGGGAGGAAGTTGGTGCAGCCGGTTCTGTGTGCTGGCCCAGTGCCCGGATATTTCAGCTGAGGCTTTGCATGTCCAAAAGGTCTCAGTGACCACAAGCAGCCACGTTGAGCCTTCGTGTTCTCCATGGTGGCAGCGGATCTTTCATCCTCTCCTTTTGTGGGAAAGTACTTGTTTTCTGACACCTTCTCCTTCACATTGGCAGATGGCTTGTTGGGGTCAAGTGCACATAAGAAGCTTGATGGTGTCAAACATTGTCTTACTAGATGAGGGCATTGCTTATCCCACCCGCTGAAGTCATTTGGGGTCTTGACCTTGCTGCCCATGATGTCAGACTTGCCCAGCTTTTGGTACTTTTGCCATTTGCTATCTGACCAGCACTGATAGGAAGTATCTGTTCAGGTTCGGGCCTTAGGGGTGGGGGCTGACTCCTAGACACCCTCCAGCCTCAGGGCCAGAAAGCCTTTGGCTGTGACATTGAGGTAGGAGATGTGAGCTCACTGACTGCAGGGTGTTAGGTCGATACTTAGAGGAACAGGCAGAATGAAATTAAAAAGCAAAGTTTATTGTTATACCTGTGAACAGAAGGGCTGAGACCAAAGTAGTGTCAGCAAGCAAGAGTATGGAGGGCAGGTATTTATATGTCTCTTACTTATGTGATGGGGGCGAACAGTTAAGCTGGATGCAGCTGCAGGAGGTTGCAGGGAGCCAAGTCTAGAGCTGCTCTTCTTGGCCCCTTAGCTCTCTCTTGTAACACCTGAAATGAGAATAACAGGAAAACTGCAGAGAGGGCAGGAGCCCCAAGTGGACACAGTGGAAAAGTACTGAGTGCAGGGGAAAGGTATAGAATATACTTTACACAGGGTTCTTTCCCCACAAGACTGAGACCTCATAGGGCCTAGACAGCAACAAGCTGTCAGCTGGTCACAGGGAGACTTCTCCATCCAGCCTATTTCATCATGTGAAAAATTTGAGGAGTCGTAGATGAAATAAGAAAGAAAATAAGGACTATTTAACCCAGTAATCCCACTTCTAGGACTATATCCCAAGAAACCAGAAACACCAATCAGAAAGGATATATGCACCCCTATGTTCATAGCAGCACAATTTATAATAGCTAAGAT
>NW_005362155.1:1580466-1589791 GCF_000412655.1 Myotis brandtii | reverse complement strand
GCCCGCAACCAAGGTACATGCGCTTGACCGGAATCGAACCTGGGACCCTTGAGTTCGCAGGCCGATGCTCTATCCACTGAGCCAAACTGGTTAGGGCTAAAGTCATTTTTCTTGAGATTAATGTTTATTGCATGCAACATTATATTTAAGATCATTTTTCTTAAAAAATTAAAAATAAATAACTTTTTATTGATTTCAGAGAGGAAGGGAGAGGGAGAGATAGAACATCAGTGATGAGAGAATCATCAATTGGCTGCCTCTTGCACTACTTGGGATTGGGCCTATAATCCAGGTATGTGCCCTGACTGGGAATTGAACCATGATCTCCTGGTTCATAGGTCAAGGCTCAACTACTGAGCCATATTGGCTGGGCGAGTGCATATTTTTAAATTGTGTTCCACTTGACCTAGCTAGTTTGGCTCAGTGGGTAGAGGGTTGGCCCTCGGACTGAAGGGTCCTAGGTTCGATTCCAGTCAAGGGCATGTACCTCAGTTGCAGGCTGGATCCCTGGCCCTGGTCTGGGAGTGCGTGCGGAGGCAACTAATCGGTCTCTCTTTCTCTGTCCCTCCCTCCCTCCCTCTCTCTCCCTTCCATTCTCTCTAAAACTCAATGGAAGAATATTGATTAAACCTCCCCCCCCCCCAAATAAAATAAATAAATTGTGAGGATTAACCAAAAAAATAAATAGTGTCCCACTTAACATGCCATTGTTATAGTTCATACCTTTCGTTTGCCTATCTTTGTGGGCGTGTATATGTATTTTTTTGGTTGTTGTTAATCCTTACCCAAGGATAGTTTTTCATTGATTTTGTGAAACAGAGAGAAACATTGATGTGAGAAAGACACATTGATTGGTTGCCTCCATCTGCAACCCAGGTACATGCCCTTGACTGGGAATCGAACCCACAACCCTTTGGTGTGCAGGCCAACACTCTCATCACTGAGACACCAGCTCGGGCACCTGCTGTTTGTGTTGTTGTTGTTTTTATCTCATCTGTAAACATTCTTGAATATTTTGTTGACCTTCAAAACCAATCAATAGTAGTTGAAATCCAGTCAATATTTGTTAAATGAATATTTTTCAACTACAATTTACATTCAGTATTATTTTGTATTAGTTTCAGGTGTACAGTATAGTGGTTAGACAATCATATACTTTACAAACTGTTCCCCCTTATATTTTCATAACACCATACATAGCTATTACAATGTTATTGACTATATTTCCTACGCTGTACTTGACATCCCTGCAACTATTTTGTAATGAGTCTTAAATTTTTTCACCTTGTTCACCTACTCTCCCACCCACCCCCCTCTAGCAACAATCAGCCTGTTCTCTGTATCTATGAGCCTATTTTTATTTTGTTAGTTTATTTTGTCCTTTAGATTCCACACATAAGTGAAATCATAAGGTATTTGTCTTTCTCTGAATGACTTATTTCAATTAGCATAATACCCTCTAGGTCCATCCATGCTGTCACAAATGGTAAGATTTTATTCTTTTTTATGGCTGAGTAATATTCTATTGTATACATATATCACAACTTTTTTAAAAAATTTTTTAAATATATTTTTATTGATTTCAGAGAGGAAGGGAAAGGAAGAGAGAGAGAGAAACATCAATAATGAGAGGGAATCATTGATTGGCTGCCTCCTGCACGCCCCCTACTAGGGACTGAGCCCGCAACCCAGGCATGTACCCTTGACCGGAATTGAACCCAGGACCCTTGCATCTGCAGGCCAATGCTCTATACACTGAGCCAAACCGGCTAGGGCGTATCACAACTTTTTTATCCACTCATCTATTTATGGGCACCTGGTTGCTTCTCTGTCTTGGTTATTGTAAATAATACTGCTGTGAACATAGGGGTGCATCCTTTCCTTTTGAATTAGTGTTTGGGGTTTCTTCATATATATACCCAGAACTAGAATTGCTAGGTCATAAGGCAGTTCCATGTTAAATTTTTTGAGGACCCTCCATACTGTTTTCCATAGTGGCTGCATGATTGTTCCCTTTCCTCCCTCGTGCAGCCACTATGGAAAACAGTATGTTATTTGTTGACTTTTGATGATAGCCATTCTGACAGGTGTGAGGTGATATCTCACAGTGCTTTTATTTTTTTTATTTTTTTATTTTTTAAAATATATTTTATTGATTTTTTACAGAGAGGAAGGGAGAGGGATTGAGAGCCAGAAACATCGATGAGAGAGAAACATTGACCAGCTGCCTCCGGCACACCCCCCACTGGGGATGTGCCCGCAACCAAGGTACATGCTCTTGACCGGAATCGAACCCGGGACCCTTCAGTCCGCAGGCTGACGCTCTATCCACTGAGCCGAACCGGCTAGGGCTCACAGTGCTTTTAATTTGCATTTCCCTGATGATTAGTGATGTTGAGTATCTTTTCATATGTCTATTGGCCATTTGTATGTCCTCTTTGGAGAAGTGTCTATTCAGGTCCTCTGCCTATCATTTGCCTGTCTTTAAGGATTCTTCTGACACCTCAATTTTAGTGTACAGGATAGGTTATCATAAGCTATTTCTGAGCCAAACTTAGCCAGTCACCCATCATTGTAAGTCTTGAGCTCTCTCCCTTTCAGTGACCATGTAGTGACATCACTAGATGAATCTGTCTCTTCACGTTGAGCTTTTGAATGTGGTATTTCTCATGGACTATTTCATTCTCCTTTATTTTGTATCTTTAAGATAAAACGTTGACATCTTTCTTAGCAACTTCTTACTTGAAATTATTGGGGTTTCAAACAGTACCTGCCATGAATGTAAAGTATCATAAAACGGTTACATCCAGCTGCAGCCCTGCAGATGCCCACAAACGGCTGGAAGCACAAGATGGATAGCATTTGTAGCATCTGGTTTTCCTCTTCCCCAATACTCTGTTACTAAAATGAAAGTTAATCTGCCTAGGTAATTTTCAACTTTCTTGAAAAGTATCTTAATTCTCTCCAATAAAATATGTTTGCTAAAGGGAAGATTTAACAATTTAAAAATGGCCAAGCCGGCATGGCTCAGTGGTTGAGTGTCGACCTATGAACCAGGAGGTCACGATTCAATTCCTGATCAGGGCACATGGGTGGGTTGGGAGTTCAGTCTCCATTAGGGAACGTGCAGGAGGCAGCTGATTAATGATTCTCATCATTGATGTTTCTCTCTCTCTCCCTCTCCCTTTCTCTCTGAAATCAATAAAATAAATAAATAAATAAATAAAATGTTTTCCCCTTGATATTTTGTTCATCTTGATTTATAATGAGTCAGAAATGTAGGAAAGTCAAGAATTTGGAATGTAAAATTATGACATATTTGAATGTATATTAGATGCAAAAAAATAGGATCGTGTGTTTTATCTAAATTGTTGTTGGGGCAACTGCACTTAGTATTTTAATCTCATGACAAAAATGACTGACCACCTTTGTAGTTCGTGGATTTTGGACATAGGTGTCTGAGGATAATGCCTAATCCCCATAGAGGAGTATGGAATTTTTAAGTGCCCCACTGTTTCTCATATACTTTAATATATATGAGAAACAAACAACTTGGTTGCTCAGGACACCTGAACAAAATCCTAAGGGCATATAAAGACATTTTAAATGTATTCGACTCACTTTTTCCTTGACACCTGCCCCCTTGAGTCCCCTTGCACCCACTGGATCCCTGATAGCCAGGGATATCGAGGCAGTGATAGGAGGGAGAGACCATCACAGCCTCTCTCTGCCCTGTTCTGAACCAAAGCTCACCTTTTCCACCCAGACCAGGGCTCTGGGGAGAATGTTGCAGCCCTACCTACCCATGAAACTGGTGTGCTGGTAGGTGTGGGGCTGCCCAGGACTCACCAAGTGTGTCCTGGGCACCAAGGGGCAAGGTGGCAACTTCCCTAGGCCCGTGGTCGGCAAACTGCGGCTCACGAGCCACATGCGGCTCTTTGGCCCCGTGAGTGTGGCTCTTCCTAAGCCTTAGGAGTACCCTAATTAAGTTAATAACAATGTACCTACCTATATAGTTTAAGTTAAAAAAAATTTGGCTCTCAAAAGAAATTTCAATCGTTGTACTGTTGATATTTGGCTCTGTTGACTAATGAGTTTGCCGACCACTGCCCTAGGCCATCCAGCAGTTAAAGTGGGGTTAGAATTGTCCTGGCTGCATGTTTGCGTCCACCATACAGGAAGAGCATGATGTGCTGACAGTGGGCGGTGCTTGGGAAGTAGTCGAGGGGGTCAGGACATTCACTGCACCCTGGAGTCGGGGTCACAGACATTCACTGCACACTGGAGAGCAGGGAGGCCCACCTGGGGTTCCTTCAATAGAGAGGAAGTAGGAACCCAGAGAAGCCATGCTAGTCATCCTGCTTTGACGGCCATCTTTTCACACGCTGTCTCCTGGTAGCCACTGTGCTCTCCAGAGTAGCTTTTAAAATGGCAGGGAAAGGACTGGAGAGTTTTTAGGGATTGTATACATGCAGTGAATTATGTGTTAAATCTGGCATCTGTCTTGAGTAAGTGCATTTAATTATCTTAAAGACTATATATGATATATTTTTATCATAATCTTCAGAAGTTAAATCTTCATAGCTATGTCAAGAAAACTAATTTGAGCATCCCTCAAAGAGAGTGCACTGCTTGACCAGTTTACCCTGGAAGAAAGTAGAGAAATGAAACCTTGCAAATCTTTCACTATGATCTAGATTGTTTTGGCTGCCCATTTTGCAGCTCTCAAATGTTTCCTGTCCCCTCCCAGGTAGGCACATCGCATCCTGCCTGGGCAGTAAAGCAGGGGTCAGCAAATGTTCTTTTGTTTGTGTGTTTGTTTTTAGAGAGTGGAAGGGAGGGGGAGAGACAGAGAGAAACATCAATGTGAGAGACACATAGATTGGTTGCCTCCCGCACGTGCCTCAACCAGGGCTGGGGATCGAGCCTGCAACTGAGATACATGCCTTGACTGGAATTGAACCTAGGACCCTTCATCTGAGGGCCAGTGCTCTATCCACTGAGCCAAACTGGCTAGGGCAGCAAATGCTTTTTATAAAGATCCAGTAGCAAATATTTCAGGCTTTGTGGCCACATGCTGTCTCTGTCACATATTCCTTCCCTCCTTTAAAAATGTAAGAACCTTTCTTAATTACCAGGCCACATGGACCCTGCCCATGGTAAAGCCGGCACAGCTATGCTTTGTGGAGCTGTTCTGTGTGTGCTCACACCAGGCTGTCTCTTTCTTCTGGCAGGGATGGAATCCCACCATACAGGATCCGTAAGCAGCACCGCAGGGAGATGCAGGAGAGCGTCCAGGTCAACGGGCGAGTGCCTCTACCTCACATTCCTGTAAGTTCCACCGCACAGCTCCCGCCCTCCTGTCCCTGAGTTTGGGGCTCACCAGTCCTCTCAGACCCGTGCCCACCTATTTTTCTCATTCCAACTGGGCTGCTGTGGCCATGGCCAGTGGGAAAAGCACCTGCTTGACTTTCTGTGAGCTCAGCTTACATCCAGATATAGCTCATGGTCAACACTTGGTCATACTCTGCAGGTTGGAGGGGTGGCTTTTAGTGCCCAGCCCACACGGTCAGTTCAGAAGATAAGGGGTTGCCCTTACACAGTGTCGGCCATGTAGCCTTTTCTCATTGTGCCAAGTGAGGTGCTTTATGGCAACTTGGGCTGTGTCCTGGCAACCTCCCTGGCAGGAGGCATTGGGGGCACTGGACCCTTCTCACTCTCCTCGCCAGGGCAGTGTCCATCTGTCCCAACACTGATGACAGTATCTGAGCAGCTCTAAGTCTCCCTCGAAAGCTCAATGCCCAGGCCTGGCCCTTGCACAGCCACCTGGCTGTTGCTCTGTCAGAAAGCCTGGCGGGAGTGCCTCTTGGTCCGGGTTATTGTGAGCGCTGCCTTATTCAAGATAAAAAGAGGCATCAGCCTTTCTGTGGCTGAATGGTGGGCGTTACCACATGGACATCCTGACTTCAAAGCTGCCTCAGCTTCACCTCTTCGTGAAAAATAAAAAGTGGTTCATCAATTCCTAATGATAGCGGTTCTTCTGCTTGTGAGGATTCACAGAGCCCAATGCTAAGTGGGCTGGGCACCGCCTGTCTCCACCTGCAATACTAGTAGTTCCTTTATTGATGAATGGAGTGATTCTCTTTTCTTATTTTGCCACAATAACTTTGAATGGGAAAGACTTTTAGGGGAAGATAAGAAAAGCGTAGAGTAGCAGCTCCAACCCATTGGTGCCTGCAGCATATGAGAGCGACGCAGGCCGCTCATTTGTGGTTTCTGTGCAGGGAAAGTGGTTGTTTCTTGGGATCACAGCACACATCCACTCTTAATCAGGATTCCTTGATTAGAGTCTTTGCAAATACTTTAATTTTCAGATACGAAAAGTGATTGCTTATGGTTGAGAAGAAAGGAAGTTGGTTTGTCCTTACTTCTGTGAAAATGATGGTCAAGCACTTTGTCACCTCCCAGCTAACCCTTGACACAGATTTGGCCTAACCTAGGCACTGATGGTGTCTGCTTACGGAAGGGTGGAAGATGCTGTGTGTGGAGTGTGTGTGTGCGCATACACATGCGTGTGTGCGCTGCAGGTGATTTGGGGAGCATCCAACCTCACTCATGTCATCTGGAGCAGTCTGGTCCTGAGCCTTGGCATCTTCACCTTGCCCTGTGGTGATGCAAGTGTCTTCTCAGCTCTGCTCAGTGGACGTTTAAACTCAAGACCAGGGCTGGGTGGGGGGTGCAGAGGAGGAGACTGGGCATCTTATGTCCCAGAAATTAAGGGAATGAGGGCACACAGGAGCCGCTTGGAGGGGCTCCTGCTGGCCAAGGCCTAGATAGCTGGAGCATCAGAGTTAGTGGCAGTAAAGTTGGAATCCATGCATCCATGCTGACATGCTGAATCAATGGAGAGTTTGATGAGGGACAAGATATTTTCATTGTTCCAAATAACTGCTCACAGTGGGGAGAAAGCAATTTTTGAGGAGGACTTGTGAGGCCCTCCTGAGTCAGGGGTCAGATACTGTCATCAGTGTTGGGACAGATGGACACTGCCCTGGCGAGGAGAGTGAGAAGGGTCCAGTGCCCCCAATGCCTCCTGCCAGGGAGGTCGCCAGGACACAGCCCAAGTTGCCATATTGCACAAGAACTGGACTCTGTTGTCTGTTCAAACACCCCACTCCTTCCACGGTATCCCCAGTGCCCTGGGGCTTGCCACCATGCCCACCTTCTTTCCCTGACTCCTTTCCCAGGACCCTCTAGAAGCACTGGACACCCCAACTTGCCCTTCTTCTTGGGTAAGGTCTCCTCAACTTGAGCACAGACCTCTGCCTAGTATTGGGCACCACCATTGATTGATTGATTGATTTCAGAAAGGAAGGGAGAGGGAAAGAGAAAAACATCAATGATGAGAGAATCATTGATTGGCTGCCTCCTACATGCCCTCTAGTGGGGATCGAGCCCGAAACCTGTGCATGTGCCCCAACTGGGAATTGAGGCGTGACCTCCTGGTTCATAGGTCAACACTCAACCACTGAGCTACACCAACCGGGCAACACACCAACTTTTTCCACCCCTGAAGCCTTGGCCTGTGCTGGCTTGCCCTCAGCCTCTTACCCTCTCCAGGCCTCTCAAAGGTTTCTATGGCTGTTGCGTGTGTTTTCCCCTCCACGTCCCACGTGGTTCAGGGTTCAGGATCTGAAAGCGGAGCCGCACACAGATGAAAGAAAAGAGACAAGAGACATGAGATAATTTGGAAATATTGGGGAGCCAGGCGGGCAAGTCCACCTCGAGGAGAAGGACTTTCACCGATGCTAAGGCCTCACCAAGCTTTTATTGATCTTGGGATAGCCCCTAGGTAGGGAATTTCCAGTAACACACAAACTAGGTCATCAGTAGGCAATTTCCAATAATAGGCAGACTATCTTATCAACAAGGATTTACATGAGTTAAGGTGGGGAGGATTCTTCAGCTACCATTATCTAGATTAACTGGGTGGTGCACAGCTCCGACCTTTGCTAGGGCTTCAAAGGTCACCAGCTTTTAGGGTCTCTATGCTTCTCAGCTAGTGAAGACAATAAATGGTCTCCAACATCTCCCCCTTATTTTTTCCTTTAAAAAATCTTTTATCTGTAGACCAGAAATAAACATATAAGAACAAAAAATGTTTAAGTCCCAAATTCAATGTCCAACAGTTCTGAGTCCAAGTTTCAATGTCCGACAGTTCATGTGTACATGCCAGCAATGATATGCTAGTTCCGGATGGTGGATAAATGGTGGCAATGCAGGTCCGACCCTCTCTGGTTTGGTCCTGGGCAACCTGCAGCGACGCACAGCTGCTGACTGCTAGCATGGCAAGGCGTCTTCACCATCTCCATCTCTGAACTGTCTCTCCTGTCTTTGTGGCTGGAGCAATCTGGTCAGTTTCTCTCTGGGATCCGTTGTTGCAGGAATCCACATGGTCTTGGAGCTGTTCTCTGAAAATATACAAACGTATTCTCGACCAAAGGTTAATAAAGGAAACCTTACTTGGGGTTTTTTCTTTAAAATGATCTTCCCCTCGCTTTCCTTGACATCATGTGTGTTTTCCTGGGTGTCTCGCTGTTAATTTAGTTACAGGATATTTTTCTTTACATGGTATTTTTCCACTATCCCCCCTTTTTTGATTTAATTATTAGGAGGCTTTTTGGAAAATTTATAATACAGTCTAGATAACTTTAAATTTTAACTTTTTGCACAAAAATATGACTGCTTTAGGTTCATTGCATGTTAAGCAATTTACTGTGAAATGAAAATTTTGGTTAATACTTCTTTAATAATTACTTATTTTAATTAGCCAAATTTAATTAATCTGAAAACTTGTCTACTATTTTACTGTCAAATTTAATACTCTAACATCAATCTTAGTTTACACTGTAAATATTAATGGAAAGGATTATTTTTGCATCCTTGAGAAGGCCCTGAGTATTCCTGTTAGGCTGCATTTAGATACATGATAGCTGCTGTTAGCCAAGTCTCTTATCTGGGTCCCGATCTGAGCTGGACCAAGTCTCTTTCTGTTCCCGATCTGAGCTGGGCCAAGTCTCTTTCTGTTATTTGGGTCCCGATCTGGGCTGGGCATGGGAAGCGATAAGCAGCCATGGGGGCAGGAGACATCCCTCAGAAGGGGCGAGTGTTCAAGCCCATGCATAATTGGGGGGGTGAGGATCTGTGCCCCACCTCTGTTGACCCCCAAGTTCTCTCCTGAGGCCCCTCTGCAACTGTGCCTGTCTTAGGTCATTCCTCCCTGAGGAATCTTACCCGTCTCTGGCTAACCAGCCATCCTCCGGGG
>NW_005362155.1:1578846-1579539 GCF_000412655.1 Myotis brandtii | reverse complement strand
GGCCTTCCACACAGTGGAAGGGATTAAATCTTTTCATGTCCTTATTAAATTGCTGCCAAACATTCAAAGAATTAGTTTGTAAGTTTGTTTGGGATAAATGTACAATATGCTGTTGTAAAATATCAAAAATTAGTAATGATATTGTAGAATAATACCATGTAATGATATTCTTTGCTCTAGGTCATGGTAATTCAATTTTAAACTGGCTGTCTAAAGGTTTGGAATGAGGAACCTGGTTTGCAAAAAGAAAAGAGCAGTTTACAGAAGCAGAAACAGCATACTATCTAAATTACAGTTTTGGGTAAACACATTATCTAGAGTCCTTGGGTAACCTGGGTTAAACTTAGGCATGTAATCTAAATCACAGTTTTGGGTCTAGGGCCCTTGGGTGACCTGGGTTAAACTTAGGCACTTTATCTAAATTACAGTTTTGGGTCTCCGGAACACTTAGTCAACAAGGACACTTTAACTGGAGCCCTCTGACCTTGGGATAACTGTGCTGTCCTTCCCAGGTAAAGGAAAATGCACTTTCTAAAACCAGTATGAAACTATGGTTTTTACCTGAGATAATTGTTACCATACTTCACTTTACTGTGCCCCAGGTGGTCTCTGGGCTGCTTGTTGTCTGGCTCATCCTCCTCCTGTTTCTCATCTTCAGTGGACTGCTTGGAGTCGCTGCTCTCTGTGGCTGAG
>NW_005362155.1:1552671-1574421 GCF_000412655.1 Myotis brandtii | reverse complement strand
ATCTACTAGCAAACGCAATATTGTGTTCCCCATGGAAAAATAGTTTTTTGAGATAAGTTTTTTCTTGCTGCTGACCTTTTTTTCATCTGACTAACTTGGCAACTTTTAAGATCTAACGTACCTTCTTCAAGAAACCAAGGGTTATGTTCTATAATAACACGCAAAAAAACTATAAGAGATTACCTTCTAAAATTTTTAACACTTTAAGCATTCAAATCAAAAGTCTATAATAAAGTTTCTTACTTTTTAAAGCGGAATCTACTTTTTTAATCCGAATCCTGCCCAATTTAGCCTGGTATGGAAAAACGTTCCCACACCGCCTACAGCTCCAGACTACTGTAGCTGATTGTGGCCGTCTGTGTGCGGTGAAATATCCCCCTACCATTTTACAGTGAACCTTCCTACCTCTAAGGTGAATTCTTTGTTCCTCACCTTGCCGGTGAAACCTTGGTTTTTACCTTCACTTCCAGATTTCCCGACAGGGGCGCCAGACTTCTTCAAGAAACCAAGGGTTATGTTCTATAATAACACGCAAAAAAACTATAAGAGATTACCTTCTAAAATTTTTAACACTTTAAGCATTCAAATCAAAAGTCTATAATAAAGTTTCTTACTTTTTAAAGCGGAATCTACTTTTTTAATCCGAATCCTGCCCAATTTAGCCTGGTATGGAAAAACGTTCCCACACCGCCTACAGCTCCAGACTACTGTAGCTGATTGTGGCCGTCTGTGTGCGGTGAAATATCCCCCTACCATTTTACAGTGAACCTTCCTACCTCTAAGGTGAATTCTTTGTTCCTCACCTTGCCGGTGAAACCTTGGTTTTTACCTTCACTTCCAGATTTCCCGACAGGGGCGCCAGATGTTGCGTGTGTTTTCCCCTCCACGTCCCACGTGGTTCAGGGTTCAGGATCTGAAAGCGGAGCCGCACACAGATGAAAGAAAAGAGACAAGAGACATGAGATAATTTGGAAATATTGGGGAGCCAGGCGGGCAAGTCCACCTCGAGGAGAAGGACTTTCACCGATGCTAAGGCCTCACCAAGCTTTTATTGATCTTGGGATAGCCCCTAGGTAGGGAATTTCCAGTAACACACAAACTAGGTCATCAGTAGGCAATTTCCAATAATAGGCAGACTATCTTATCAACAAGGATTTACATGAGTTAAGGTGGGGAGGATTCTTCAGCTACCATTATCTAGATTAACTGGGTGGTGCACAGCTCCGACCTTTGCTAGGGCTTCAAAGGTCACCAGCTTTTAGGGTCTCTATGCTTCTCAGCTAGTGAAGACAATAAATGGTCTCTGACATATGGCCACCTCTGAATCCATTGTGGTCAGCAGCAGCCCTACACATGGACATTTGTTTCTGAGCCCTTCACATATTTTTCTTATCATCTTTAAAGTTTCTGTGGTTTTAGGTGTTGTTTTTACTCCTGTTTTGCAGATGAGAAACAGGTAGGCCAAGTCGAGAACTATTCCCAGAGCTTTCACCATGAGTCTTTTCTCTTTGCCTTGTTCCACGTCTGAAGGCCAGGGTTCTAAATAGCCACTGTCCACCCACAGAGGTCAGAGATCCTGTGTACCACCCTGTGCCCAGGCCACCTCTTTCTTCCACCTGTCCTCCTGCCTCATCTGAGGCCCCTCCAGACCTTCCTCCTCCTCGGTCCTCCCTCACTTATATCTTGGTGGCTTAGATTTTTTTTTTTTAATCCTCACTCGATATTTTTTCCCTTGATTTTTTAAAAATATATTTTTATTGATTTCAGAGAGGAAGGGAAAGGGAGAGAGATAGAAACATCAGTGATGAGAGAGAATCATTGATCAGCTGCTTCCTGCACACCCCCCACTGGGGATCGAGCCCACAACCCAGGTGTGTGCCCTTGACCAGAATCGAACCTGGGACCTTTCAGTCAATAGGCCAATGCTCTATCCACTGAGCCAAACCACTGAGGGCTTCCTTTGATTTTTTTAGAGAAAATGGAAGGGAGGGAGGATTGGGGGAGGAGGGTGAGAGGGAGAGATGGATATGAAAGAGACACATTGATTGGTTGCTTCTGCTCACGCCCCACCTCGGGGCGGGGATCGAGCCTGCAACTGAGGTATGTACCCTTGACTGGGAATCGAACCCACAGCCCTTCAGTCCTTGGGCTGACGCTCTAACCACTGAGAAAAACTGGCCAGGGTAGTGATTTAGATTTTTAAAACATGTTTTATTATTAAGGATATTGGGACAGCTGGTGAAATTGGAATAAGATGTGCTAGCTAGGTTACAGTATTATATCAGGGTTCTTTTTTTCTTTTTTTAATAATTGACCTATTGTAGGTATAAGAATGTCCTGGGTTAATGTTAAATACACTCTAAAGTGTTTAAGAGTAGGCAGGCATCATATGTGCAATTTGTTCTTGACTGGCTCAGAGAAGTGTGTATGAGAATGACAGTGTGAGAGAAAGGTCAGCAGTCAGGGAATCTGGGACAGAAGCCCTTGTGCTATTCCTGCAACTGTTTTAAATTTGACATTACTTCAAAATAAAGCTACCCCCTCCCCCCAAAAAAGCTATACAGTGCATCACTATAAAGTACATTGCAGAATTATATTCCTTGAAAAGGGAAGTCCTTCATAGTCCTGCCTTTCCCCCTGATTTTTTTCCTATACCATGAATTTTATGTTCCCCAACCCTGCAACAGCCTGATCCACGTACATCTAAGCACCAGAGGCTGCTGCCCTCTTGTGTGCAGGGTGGTCACTGCAAGGAGCAGATGGGTCCTGCCTGTGGGCTGCATCTCCTGCCTCTCCCTCCTCTATGGTCTTTGCAGCTCCAGGCCAGTGATTTTAGAAGGCCTATTTTGGGTCAGTCTTGAAGGCCCTCTGTGCAGGGCACACTCACAGGCCCTTGCTGACCACTGCCCTGCTGACCTGACCCCAGGAGACCAAGTTCTGCCCTGCTCAGTGTCTCTGATTCTTTGACCGTGGGAGTCGGTGCTCCATTCTCACCCCTGGATCAGGGCTGGGTGAAGGAGAGATTTAGTCTGACAAGAATAGCGGGCAGTGAGGAGTTTAATTCCCAGGTAAAGGGGGGAAAAATAAACACTCACTTGAAAATAAAATTCAGATTTAACATTATCTTCTCCCACCCCAAAAGTGCATGAATGCCACCTTGGCGCAGAGAACAGTAGTTCAAAGCTGTGCCTGGCCGACTAATGAGCAGTGTCTCCTTGCAGCGTACTTACCGAATACCAAAGGAAATTCGCGTGGAGCCCCAGAAGTTCGCTGCGGAGCTCATCCACCGCCTGGAGGCTGTTCAGCGGACTCGGGAGGCAGAGGAGAAGCTAGAGGAGCGACTGAAGCGGGTGCGGATGGTGAGTAGTCTTCAGTCAGGGAGGCCACGCAGATTGTGGTTTCCAAGTTATTTTATTACAGCTTCAGGTCCTGAGGGGCCCCCTCCAGGTTTTCCCAGAGCCCCCTTTCCCCCACTTGACTGCACACTGGCTCCTGACATGCTTTGAGCTGGCCTGATGGTTAGCCAAGGCACGCTTTCCTATGACATCTACCCCCTCTGAAGCCCCACCCCTTGTTCCCAGCCTGGGCTGTCTCCCCGGGAAGAGGTCCTTATGGCTGGGCCCTGAATGTGGGCCTGGGGAGCGACCAGCAGGTGTCAGCTGTGGCCTTGGTTGCCAGGGTTGCGGGTATTTTTTTCCACCTGCTTGTGGGAAGAGAGTTAAGAGGGAGGCCAAGACAACTCTCAGCTGTCGTCCCCAAAGTAGGCACCACACAGAGGCAACACCAGCTCAACTCAGGGAGATTTGGCACAGGACATGTCCAAAGTGCAGACTAACCAGCCTCTCCTTTCACCCCAGGACCAATTTCCTTCCTGCTGTCCTCTTGGTGCCCCAGGCTCATTCCCCTCTACCAAGGCCCTCCATGCCAGACACCTGACCCCATGCGTGAGCACATGTGCCTTGCTGGCCATGTCTCCAACACCCCACATGCCCCCTTGGCATGTGGAGCTGAAATTTCCCTTGAGTGCTGATGGATGGAGGCCCCTCACAGCACCTCTGTGTCCTGGGCCACAGGCATCTGTGCAGAGCAGAGCATGCATGTGGCAGGAAGGGCCCACAGCTCCCACTGTTACCTCAGAGCATAGAATGGCTTTAGGTTTGGATGTAGGCTTCTGTTTATCTTGTCTACTGACCTGTAGCCTCACTTGATGAAGTGTTGAATGCTAAGAATTTAATATTTGTAATTCATTGCTTAAATGCCTTTCTGCCCATAACTGCTGAAGAGATCCCTTGCTTTTGTTGTCCCGGGTGTCATTCTATAAGATTCATTTCCATACACATTCAAGGGCGTCAGTGCTGGGACATCAGTAACCAGCGTGCCCCTGGAGTGAGGCCTTCCCTGTGCCCCTTGCACTTCCTAGCTTGTTGAACTTTATTCACTGAACCCAGTCCCTCCTGAATGCCGTGAGCCTCCCTGTCGCTGGTAGACAGGCTTTTGCTTTTCTCTTAGCAGGTAGGAATTACCTGCTGGAGGTAAATGGTCACCACCAAGTAAGTGGTAGTCTTCCATTCTTTTCTCAATATTTTGTGCTCAATACCTGAAACTCAAAAATGTGATGTTTCTTGAAGGAATTATTTCTCTACCCGATCACCTAATATTCCTATTTAAAATACAGTACATGAGCCCTCCTCAGACCCCATCAGAACCCCTTGGGAGGGGCTTACCCTCTCACTTTACATGTCCCCAGATGAGTTCTGTGCACCTGAAGCTGGATACACTGCCATAAGGGTAGACGTGGGACAGAGCAGATGGTCACTGCACATAGGGAATCCTGCTGGCTGTGCCTTGCAGCTATGATCCTGGGTTCCGGAGCTCCTTTACATGACGCTCAGCTTCCAACCAAAGGGCATGGCTCCTCCCATCTTTCCCCACATCAAGACATCAGGTAGATTTCAAATAGCATATCAGAACCTGAGATTCATGTTCTGATATGAACATGGTGCCAAGAAGGCAAACCTGAGAGTAACAGTGGTGATTTCTAGGAAGGAATGTGCATGGAAGTATTTTTAAGCGCTCATGCACCTACACAAGTAAATTTTTCTTACCAGCATCCTTTCCTCCTCCCCTCATGGTGATTGGGTGACCCTCACTCTGGCAGAGCAGGTGCCAGCTGTCCTCCCCACAGTTCCCACAATTCAGTGAACTGTCCAAGGTCACTCAACAGGGCACCCGCCATGCTGGGTTCTCGTGTGAGGACAAGGGTGAGACTTCTTTGACCTAGAGGGAGAGGCTCTCAGGAGCCGGTCAGAGATAGGCCGTCTGATGGGAGCCAGGGACACTGAGTGTGCACTCACTGAGGCCAGCTTTCTCAGTGCCCATCAGAGCTTCTCGAGTAGTTGAAGGAATAGTTAGGAGCGTAGTTTCAGCATTTTAATAGTCTTCTCTGAACAAATAAATGCAGGGAACAGAGTCAGTATGAAATATGGAATATTTTAGCAGGAGCTAAATCCCGAATTGCATGTTGTGACAAAGCTGGTGTCTTCATTTGTTTAGCACAGTGTTTCAATGGGCATCAGCTCTTTGTGTGAGGGGTCCCCTGAACATGTCATAGTTAACAACTCTTAAAACAAATGTGCTCATTAAATAATGTGTGTAATGTTTCTTAAATGGAATCTAAGAAAGGAAGAATTCACCACCTTTTTACTATATGATTGAGTTACTATAATTGTCTTGTCAAGTTTTTAGTTTTGGCTCAGTGGCTGTGTGTGTTTGTGGTCCTTGGCAGGTCAACCTTTTGGGCGAGACATTGTGAAGGCAGCTGTGGCTGTGGGTATTCTGTGTTTTATTCTGATGTCTGACTCAGATGTTTTTTCTCTGTGGTGTCCCTGGCAGGTGCAAGGCGGCTGTGTCTGGAACCACCACCAGCTCTCAGGACAGGGGTTGGACCCAGCTGCCAACACCCAGTGGTGTTCTTTAACAGAAATGTTCAAATGAACAGCCCTTTGTATGTCTCCATTGTCAGTTTAGGAGCTAATCAGCAGGCACCTGGCCTCAAGCTCAGGTGGGCTTACTACATGCAGTGGCCTGCAGTGGCCTTCAGAAATGGGTGCACGGACTCTAGGTCATGTGCTCTGGCCTGAAGCTGCTCCAGCAAGTTTGCTCCCACAGGTGTCCCTTAGTCCTCGGTTGTGGCACACTGCCCAGCAGCTGTCAGTTCAGTCTCTGTTATCATGTGCAATCTGTAACTAAATAAATCATGCTATAAATAACAGTCCTTTTTTTTAAAGGGATAAGTACACAATTTTTAAATAACTTACTATAAAATTTTGAAAAGAAAAGCAAAGAAGAAAATGAAAACTATTATCTGAACAGTTAGGTAAATCTGTAACATTTTCAAACTGTAAAATTGAATTCTTACATATGCAGAACTACTAAGAAAAATTGGATCTCAGCTGAAGGTTTGCACCCCCTCACCTCTCAGGAATTCGGAGGTTTCCTCTTGCTTGCTGCTACTTTAGGGGATAAATGGCTTTAATAACTTTCAGTGCCCTGGGAAGACCCCCAGTAAAAAGTCTCCTGGTCCCTTATCCCTGCAGAGCAAAGGGATTGGGATGGGGACACGGGATGGGAACCCAGGGGTCCAAGTCTCTGCTGAGGTGGCTCCAAGCTGTGCCCAGGAGGGGGTGCATTCACCCTCTATCTGTTAGGTCCCTTCTTTTGTACTTTGTCCTCTGCAGTGCCATTCTACCCTGAGCCCGTTCTAATGACATTTAGATACTTCACATTAGTGTGAAATTTTGTGGTAAACTTTTGGAGACCTTTTTATATTAAAGTACAGGTTTAGCTTAGTTCCACTTTCTTTTCAATTATTACCAAATTTACTGAACATTATTCTGGTTTGGACAATTTAATAAAATGAGAAAATAAATATGATATGTATCTTTTGAAATTAAGGTGATAAAATGCTTCTGTTACAGTATTGGTTATATTAACTTTTAGAGAATTGAATAAAAGTTAGTTAATGTGAGAATTTATCAAACCACATAGCAAGATAAAAAACAAGAGCTCTTCTGTACAAAGGCCTTTGAAAATATGGCAGTATAAATTGAGGAATAGGAAAATTTCACTGAAAGAAAACAAAAATCCTTATTGAGAAGCATAAAAGAAAACTAAACCAGTGCGAAGGTTGCTCTGTGGCCTGGACCGGCAGTGGTGTTATGTTCCCTGAATCATTGGTGTGTGGCAGTTGCATGCCCTTGCACACTTATGCGTGAGCACAGCTCCCTGTCCTCCTGTCTGCGCCCCGTCCTGCAGCATAGCCTGCTGAGAGTCTGGCTGAGTTTGTTCAGGAATCAGCAGGGACAGAAAAGTCGCTTGGAAGTCGGCACCTCCCTTGGCCCTTCCCTCATCCTGGGCTCAGGGCTCCTGACCCCCAGGACACGGCACTGACAGGCTTTATGGTTTGGGGATTTTTTTGGTTGTTTGTTACTTGTTTATTTCCCAAAGTGTGAGGTTTCCTTGGTGCAGCAGGTGCTAAGAGGTGACATGTGACCTTGTCCCTACAGGAGGAAGAAGGGGAGGATGGCGATGTGTCCTCTGCCCCCCCGGGGGCCAGTCATAAGCTGCCTTTGGCCCCGGCCTGGCACAGCTTCCCACCCCGCTACACGGACGTAGGCTGCACAGGGCTGCGGGATGCACATGAGGAGAACCCCGAGAGCATCCTGGATGAGCATGTGCAGCGGGTTATGAGGACTCCAGGCTGCCAGTCACCCGGGCCTGGCCACCGCTCCCCTGACAGCGGACACATGCCCAAGATGTCGGGAGTGCTGGGGGGTACAACCTTGGGGCACAGTAAGCACGTGCCCAAATTGGGGGCAAAGCTAGAAGCGGCTGGCCTGCATCTCCATAGGCACAGCCACCACCACAGCCACCATGGTGCGGCCAGGCCCAAGGAGCAGGCTGAGGCCGAGGCCATCCGCCGGGTCCAGAGCAGCTTTGCATGGGGCCCGGAGCTGCACAGTCACACAGCCAAGACCCGAAGCCACTTAGAGAGTGTGGGCACCACCCCCAGTGCCAACGACAGCCTGGCCTACAGGTGAGTGTCAGGGGTGGCCAGAGCCATGCTTTGAGATTGGGGCCTTGGATTCTTTGTCCTTGAGCTTCCCAGGGAGAAAGGGGTTGCAATGAGAGACTGTGGCTCCTGTGGATTCTGTTCTGATTTTCTAGACTAGAATTCTCCTTTAAAAGTCTTTAAAGTAAGGTCAGCTGCAGAGACTTGCAGGCGTGTCATGGCCAAGAGCTCAGGTGCCAGGTAGAGGTAGACACCAGGTTCTGCCTGGGGTGTTGGTCCAGCCAAGGCCCCAGCTGCGAAGTGTGGTTAGATAAAGATCCATTTTAGAGGTGTCTGGATGAGGAGGAGTGGCCGGGCCCTAGATGTCTCCACCAGGCAGGTGACCTGGGCTGGGAGGACACAGGCAAGTGCTATAGCTGATCTTTGGCTTCAGCTCTCCCAGCCGATGCTGCCTTCCTTCACTTCTTGCCGTGGAGTCACCTGAAACAAACCCCAGTAACCCCACAGAGCTGGGGCAGAGGCTGCTAGAACATGCCACTTTGTTGAGGCCTCTATGTTCAGGGAGCCATACAGGGTTGGAGCAGAGGTAAGTAAAGTCAGTGGGTGACTCCCAGGTCTTGCTTTTGCAGTGGGAAGGCCGGCACAACCTCCAAAAGAAATGCCAAGAAGACTGAGTCAGGGAAGAGTGCCAGTACTGAGGTGTCAGGCCCTTCAGAGGACGCAGAGAAGAACCAGAAGATCATGCAGTGGATCATTGAGGGGGAGAAGGAGATCAGCAGGCACAGGAAGACTGGCCACGGGTAAGCAGCACCTTGTGTCCTGGGGGGGTGGGCACAGGCATGCAAACTGGCTGGCGACCCTCCAGAGCTGCTTTACCAGTGTCCAGAGTGGCATAGCCCCACCCACTGTCTTACTGCAAAACATGTACAATGGAAGCAGTTATTCAAAGGGATCCGGTTCGAGCTGTCACAGCACAAACGCGTTGACGTCTGCCCTGTGTGGACCTGTGATGAGGTGGGGTCCCGGATGCAGCTTCAGTGTCCTGGGCAGGAGTGCCCACTGGTGAGGTGAGGTCAGTCTGAAGTCACCATGCCTCTCACTGCTGCCCCACACTGAGGAGGGGGCCTGCTGTCACAGAGCTGCTCTCACACATGACACCTCCACATGAGAATGACCTAAGGCATCGGGGCAGTGAGGCAGGTACCTGACCCTTACTCCAGCTGGGGCTTCAGCAGAAGCCTCTGTGTTTATACCTGATCATACCCTCAGCAGTGGGTGGGAGAAGGTTCTTGTTTAGTGTGCATCCCTCTGAGCTCTAGATTATCCCACTGGGCTAGTCCATCCTAAGGTGCACAGGGCTGGCTTAGATGGGCCTAGGCCAGAGGTGGGTGACGCCCAGAGGCCCTGGGCCTGGAGCTGACGGCATCTGTCCTTCAGTGGGTGGGCCATCCCCTCGTTCCTCAATCTCAGATTTCCCTGACCCTCGGCATTTTTTGGCCATCGTTAGGGAGGACTGAATATACGTGTGAGGCAGGTAAGCCTGACCTTGGGAATGAGCACCCCCACCAGTGTCCAGACCCCGTTACAGCCACAAAGCCTGCCCTAGTGAGGGGGCCTCTCCAGGAGCCCCGCTCCTGCTCTGGTTGGAGTGGGTTCGATTCTCAGCTTCTCTGAATTTCTCTCTTATGGGTCTGTCCCGGCCAGTCCTCCCACCCCAAAAGGATTTCTGTGGCTGAAGAGTTAAGAGGTACATCTAGAAATAGCCTCCCAGGTTCCAGAGGCTCCTGCCGTCAGTCAGATGGGCTATTTTAAATTATGGCCTTCAGTGTCCCCCCAGGCCCTCTCTGGCCTCCCAGGAGTCTGGGGACCATGAGGCCTCTGTTTTCGTTGTTCTTACATAAGGCAGGTGGGCTGGGGGGCATGGGTGGCAAGGAAAGGAAGGGGTAGGAGATGGGAAGTGAGGGGTAGGGAGTTAAAAGGGTTGAGAAGATGGGGGTGTGGGAGGTTGGGAAGTGGAGAGTGGTGAGGGGTAGAGGGGGGCAGAGGTCTCCCTGTGGCCAGCCTTGTGGGGGTTTTTAGGAGGAGGAGCCCACCTCCCCGGGGTATCTTTCTTTGGGCCGTTCTGGTGTCACGAGAGCATTGGGCCAGCCCACTTCAAAGGGGGCCATCTTGGGTTCCCTCATCTTTGCTCCTGGAGATCCCCCTTTCGAGCTGTAGCTGCAAGAAGCTGATGTTTTCACTGGAATCCCATCAAGTGGTGGAGTGATGGTGTGTTGCACAGGTGTAAAGCACATTCTCCATGTTAAACAACATAGAGAAGGCATGATACCACATCGAGAGAAAAAATTATGTTTAGAATTATGCCAAGTGTGTTCAGTATTTTTTAATCGGGAAGGAAATAGATCAATATTCTGAGTGGCTATTTCTAAATTATGGATTATTAATATTTTTTTCTTTGACTTTCCTACGTATTTCAGGTTTTTCACAAAGAACATTAAATACCAAAACATCTTTTATAAAAAGTCTTTGTATAGGATTGATTTATATATTCAATAAAGGTATTAAAAATTAGTTACAAAAAAAGAAGTGTGCAAGAAAGGAATGTTTGTGTCATGTAGTATAGGAGGAAATTGCTTCACCTGGCTTCCATGACCAGTGTCACAGGGGGATTCCTGACCCAGGCATCCAGGGATCATTGCTAAGCTCGGCCTATGCTGCTGGCTCCTGCCCAGCTCCAGATGCCTGTCTAGGGCCCGAAGTTTCACGTACTGCCCCATCTGTTCTCTCGCTCTCTAAGGTCTTCTGGGGCGAAGAAGCAGCAGATTCACGAGAGCTCCAGGCCCTTGTCCATTGAGCGTCCTGGGGCTGTGCACCCTTGGGTCAGCGCTCAGCTTCGGAACTCTGTCCAGCCCTCTCATCTCTTCATTCAAGACCCCACAATGCCACCCAACCCGGCCCCCAACCCCCTGACCCAGCTGGAGGAGGCCCGCAGGCGTCTGGAGGAAGAAGAGAAGAGAGCCAGCAAGTTGCCCTCAAAGCAGAGGTACAGGGCCATCAAGGAGAGCAGGGCTTGAACCTTCCAGGGCCCCTCCAGGTGCCGTGGCTATGCTTTGGGGTGGAGCTCCCTGAGGCCTGAGGTCCATACATAGAGCCACACTGGGTGCCCACCAGCAGTACTGGGTTTTTCCTTCCAATTTCTTCCACACGGCCCTGCTGGAGGCAGATGGTCATTGCACTGTCCTGGGGAGGAGAGGATGTCTGTCCCCTGATCACGCCTCCTGTGCTTGCACTCACCCTGGGACTTTGTGGGAGGCCATGGGGTCCCCTTAGTGGCATGGAACTGCTGGAGGTCACACAGGTCACCACTGGCTATATGCATGCTCAAGCTCAGGGGTGTTGGTCCCAATGGGTCCTGGCTGCCTCTATTCAGGAGCCTTCACCCATGCCATTTGCAGTTAGAGCAGTAAACAGTGCTAAAATATGTGCCAGTATAAATCTCTTCCGGAGAGACCCTAGGCCCCACAGCCACTCCTCACTGTGCCCTCTTGGCTTCAGGGCAGAGTGGCTCAACCTGCTGCCTCTACGGCCTTAGGCTAGGCCCTGTTCTCTCTTCCAGGAGAAGAGGGGAACCACCCCTTCTGGGTGACGAATCTCTCCAGGCAGGAGTGTGGCTTCCCTGACCTTTTCAGCTGGGCCCTGAGGTCACTTTTCGCAGACATGCTGGCTCATTGGAATCTCTAGGCCAGGGGTCCTCAAACTACGGCCCACGGGCCACATGCAAATACAAATATTGTATTTGTTCCCGTTTTGTTTTTTTACTTCAAAATAAGATATGTGCAGTGTGCATAGGAATTTGTTCATAGTTATTTTTTTAAACTATAGTCCGGCCCTCCAACGGTCTGAGGGACAGTGAACTGGCCCCCTGTTTAAAAAGTGTGAGGACCCCTGCTCTAGGCGATAATGGTTCCTGAGGTGCCTGGAATCTGTAGCTTTCACCAGGGCCTGGCATCACGGCCACTGTTTCCTCAGATGTTACTGGTTCCCCTTGCCCACTCTTCAGTCATCCGGTTCCTGACTCTGCCTCCCATGGGCCTCACTGTGTGGGGGGCTATGCTGCTCTGGGGGAGCTGGTGTTGGGTGCAAACTCTCCCTAGCGTCCATCTCATCAGGCACAGATGGAAGCCTGAAGGTGTCCCCGGGTGGTTGAAGGTGACCATGTTTTTTACAGCCAACTGTTTTACTCTGTGATCTTGTTCAGTCAACATAGAACCAGCTGGCTCTGTGCAGGACCCCTGTGACCTGGAGGCAGACAGAGCAACAGAGGGCAGCCTAGGGAGAGGCTGGGGTGGGAGGGCTCGAATTCCTCCTGTTGCCGGGGGCTTCCTGGGACATCATTTCTGCTGCCATCTCCAGGAGGCAGGGCTCTCGTCCCCTCTTTCTAACAGCACCTAGCCAGCTCCTCAGAACACCATGGTCTTTCTGTAGCTAGTGGAACCATTCTGTGATTCGTGTTTTGGGGGGTGAGCCGCCTGCGGGGTTTCAGCCAGTGGCTCTGGCATCTCCAGGTGTCTTTGGTCCAGGGCATGTGAGCCTTTTGTAAATGGCCACAGAGCAGAGGTCTGGATGTGGCAGTGGGGTTCTAGGCCTTCCTCAGCTCCTCGTGGGGTGACCCCCACCCAGATCAGTCAGAGCAGAAATTACTGTTAGCGTTGCACAGCACATGCCCAGGGTGGATGGCCACTTGGAGAGGAGCTGCTGGCCAGTGAGACCCAGAACAGGATTCTGGCTGCTTCGGATGGAGCAGTGACCATGCTCCAGGACCCAGGCCCATGTCAGGGGGCCAAGTAGGAAGAACTGTGCCCTCAGGAAAGAGGCCAGAGGCAGGTCTTCTCAGTGTGGATGAAATGACAGGATCCTAGCACCTCAGATGAGGGGTTCCCCAAAGTATATTCCAGGGAGCCCAAGGGCTCTGACCACAAATGAGGAATGTGGGAAATCTGAATGATGAAGGCAGCATCTGTTTCTTGACTGATCCTGACAGCTTCACCACCCAAGAAGGGGTTTGCCTGACTCACATGGCGGAAGCCTTGCGTGGTGGTAATTGAACCTCTTGGGGAGCACATGCTCCGCCTGCTGTCTGTCACCCTGTTGTCACCGCAGAGTGTGGAGGCCCTGCCCCAGGCCTATGTGGCTCACTGACGCAGTTGTTCCCTAGGTATGTGCAGGAGGTCATCCAGCGGGGGCGCTCTTGCGTCAGGCCGGTGTGCACGCCCGTGCTGAGCGTGGTGCCAGCAGTGTCCGACACGGAGCTCTCCGAGACAGAGTACGTGCGTCCCCTGCGGGTCCTCTTGTACTGCTCATCCAGCCTGTGCTGTGGGCCAGGGGCTGTGGAGCAGCAGCTGTTTCCCAGGGCGGGAGCCCGGGCACTGCACTGGAAGAGCTGGGGCTGCAAGCTATTCACAGGCCTTTCCTTCCTGTCTCTGTCAAACGGAACACTGACCATCCACGTGGTGACAAATGACCAACTGGTTAGAGAGGAAGTCCCATATGTCACCCAGCCAGGACTCAGGACTTAGGATCAGGGCTGCACCCATGGTTCCTTTGACACGCTGCTGACTGAAAACATCAGCACCTGTGGTGCATGTCCAGGTGCTGTGTGCACAGCGAGCCTGGGTTCTCACGTGGGATGTATCTGCTCCCCAGGTATGCATAGAGTAGGGTGGGCGCTAGGAAGCTGCAGGCCACATGCAGACAGTGCTGGCTGCCCCATCCTTGCACTTCTGCTCAAGATAGAGCAGAAGGAAGTCCTCCACCAAAGTCCTCACCAAGCTTACCCCAGACAATGGCAGCCAGCTCTGATTGGCCCCACCAGGTCACTCCTCAGGGGTGGCCCCTGGAGGAGCAGGAATCTGTCTCCTTTCTGTAGAGAATGGGTCCACACAAGACCCCGAGGCAGGCTCCCAGAACAGGCTGGGTTTGAGGTTTCAGGACTATGGGAAGGAAAGCAGGTGCCATGGAGTGTGGCTCGAGTGGTGGATAACCACACAGATGAAGTGACTCCATGGTGTGTGCCCAGGAGCACCAGGGAGGGGAGGGTCCCATGGAGAGAAGAGCCCACTGTGAGTTAAGGTGGCCTTCCTGGCATGACACTGGTTCAGGAGGCTTCTTATCACGCCCAGCTGGCAAGAGCCAAGAACTGTGCCCATGTGTACCTGGGCAACTGCAGAGCAGTCACAAGGACAAGGGGTGCTGGGGGACAGAGGAAGTGCTACCTGTCCCAAACACAGAATGGCTGCTCAGGACCCATCAGGGTGAGGGCCCTACCCCAGCCTGAGTGGGAGATGGTGCTGGCCTCACACCCCTCTCTGGAAATCTGGCTGGCTGCTGCCTCTGGTCTTTGGACAAGCTCTCTGCCATGGGACAGGTCCATTTCAAGACCCAAAACAATTGTTTGTCCAATTCCTGGCCTTCAGATGTTTTTTCATTTGGGAGCAGTAGGCTTTATGTGGGGTACAAGCCGTGTAGTCCAGCCTAGAGGCAGGGGCTACATTGGTTCTAGTGGCCTGGCCGCCTTAAGAAGCAGGTAGAAGGATCTACTGTGGGCTCCAGCCCTGAGAAGCCTGCTGGCCCATTTCATGTGGTGTCAGGGGTGCTGCCTATTAGCCAGTCCAGGCCACAGTGAGGCCAGGAGCTTCCCAGTGGTGGAGGAGGGTGGCAAGTGAGCTGAGGCACTATGGAGACGTGAGGCAGGCAGGGAGGGGGGATGAGCTGGATTCCACGCTGTCTCTTTGTGCATAGGGTTGGGGCTGGATGCAACTGTATGGGTGGGGTGAGCATTGGGGCCTCTGGATGCATGACGTTTCTGAGTGTGTGGCAGCTCACTCCTGCAGGCCTTGCCCCATCGTTTCCTGGGGAGCGTGGGGCCTGTTGGGGAGATGACCTGTGGGACTCTGAGCTCAGCAGTAACCACTGTGTTTCTGCCTCCAGGACGAAACCGCAGAAGAAGGCAGGAGGTGGGAGTGCCCAGTTGTGTGACAGCATCGTTGTGGCCTACTACTTCTGTGGGGAACCTATCCCCTACCGGACCCTGGTGAGGGGCCGTGCAGTCACCCTGGGCCAGTTCAAGGAGCTGCTGACCAAGAAAGGCAACTACAGGTGAGAGTTAAGGGCTGTGGTCTGTGGTAAACAGGTACCCTGTCCAGGAGAGTGTGTGCTGGGTGCCCTATTCCCACCCTGTTCTTATCCCATCTGGTCCTTGTTTCCCTCTTACCTGCTTAACCAGCCCTGAGCTGTTGGCAGGAGCACCTTGATGTGTGAGGTGCTGATGGCCCCAACTCCCAGCCTTAGGTGACTGAGGCCTCCAGGTCAACCGAGGGGTCTGGACAGTCCTTGCCTTAAAAGCAGGGAAGCAGGCCCAAACACAGTGGTCTGCCTGTCCCCATGTCGGTCTGAATCTGGGTCAGCCTTTCTCCAGCCTTCTGACTCAACCCATTTTCACTAGACACAGAATCCAGGACCCCCCTTTCCAGGGTCTGCCGTGGGCTGCTCTGCCCTGCCAGCCTGAGACTAGCCTCTGAAGGCTCCTGAGTGAGCACCGTAGGAGGAAGGGCCACATGGGGTCAGCTCACTGCGGCCTGTGGTGGGTGGTTTCCTCTATCCCAGTGATGGCGAACCTTTTGAGCTCGGCGTGTCAGCATTTTGAAAAACCCTAACTTAACTCTGGTGCCTTGTCACATATAGAAATTTTTTGATATTTGCAACCATAGTAAAACAAAGACTTATATTTTTGATATTTATTTTATATATTTAAATGCCATTTAACAAAGAAAAATCAACCACAAAAATGAGTTCGCGTGTCACCTCTGACACGCGTGTCATAGGTTCGCCATCACTGCTCTATCTACTGAGTGGTGAGAAAGTGCCCTTTGGAGGTAGAGGGTGTGGCCACTAGAGGAGGGCGCAAGCTCTGCTGCCCTCTGCACATCGCCCTGATGGAGATGGGAGATGACAGGCTCAGACCTTAGGAAGCAGAAACCCCAAACCTGCCTATGTCTCCCCCATAGCATCCTAGAGGCCAGGGCAGAGGACCCCACAAGTGGTCACTGTACTGTTCACTGTCAACTCTCTGGCAAATGGGCATCAGGCAGAACCAGCTTGCATGCCCTGCATGATGTACTTGGAATGTGGCCACCAAGTGCTGTGCATGTATGGAACCATGAGGCACCACGCTAGGAAGTCGGGAGGCCCCTAGGGTGTGGGGGTGTGGGCAGGAGAGGAGTGGACAGGCCCTCATCTCCTCTCACCCCCGTCCCCCAGATATTACTTCAAGAAAGTGAGTGACGAGTTTGACTGTGGAGTGGTGTTTGAAGAGGTTCGGGAAGACGAGGCCATCTTACCTGTCTTTGAGGAGAAGATCATTGGCAAAGTGGAGAAGGTGGACTGACCTGCAGGCCACGCCTCTGCACCAGGCAGGGCCCTCATCAGGTGGGGCAGGGATGGCCACACTGAGAGCCCGGAAAGGCTGTGCCATGTCAGGTGCTCTCATGTGTATGCAAACACGCGGCTTCTCGTGTGAGGCCAGGGACTGCCTGCCCTATAGCCACCCACCCCTTTGGTCCATCTGTGTCCAGGTGAGCAGGGGTCCCGTTGAGTGGTCCCACAGGTGTCTGTCCTGCTGCCAACAAGGAGGGGGCCCCGTCCACTCCTCCACAGCACTACTCTGAGAGTCCGCCCAAGCAAGCAGGGAGCAGCCCCCTGTGGGGCCGCCTTGCTGACCCTCCCCAGCGGAACCCCGCTGCTAACCACGGGCCAACCTTCTGGCGCCTCCCCCCAGGGCTCTGCTTCTCCCTCCAGAAATTGCCCACCATGCCCTACTCTGGTCAGGGCCAGCTCAGGCCCGGGGTTCAGGGGGCTTCTTGGGGGTCTCTAAATTGTACATGTCACCGAGTGCCTTCAACACAGCTTGTCTCTTGCCTGCCACTATGTGGATCCGGCGACGGGGCACCTCAGTGCTCCCTCTCCACCCTCAGTTTCCACAGCGCCGGCTCAGCGGGTCCCGGCTCTTCCTTCGTAAGGGCCCATGTAAATATGTACATTCTCAGGCTAGGGCTAGCGGGGGCTGCCCCGAGCCCATTTTTCATGCGCTGACTTGTACAATGATCTTTTAAAGGTACTTGGATAATAATGAAATAAAACGTTTTTGAACCTTCCCTGGCTATAGAGTGCACGGATCTTCTGTCAGTGGGGTCTGGTGAGTGGGTGCCTCATCCTCAGCCCAGTTTCCGGCACATGTGACCCGTCTCCTCTATCCTGGCCTGGTTATGCGCAGCCCATATTCGGCCTCAGCAACAAGATCACACTGGCACCAAGGGTCTTGGGAGTAGGGTGTCTTGTGGAGCCAAAGTTGGCAGCAACACCATGTGGGGATCTAGAAGCACCTAAGCCAGGGGTCCACGAGGAGGTCTGGGGGCAAGGGCTAGGCCCCATCCCACATGGAACCCCAGGAGGCTGAGATTTGGCCAAAGTCAAATGGGGGCCGGCCATGCTCAGGAACCACACACAGTCCAGGGCCAAAACTCTTTATTCAGTGCCCACAATTTCCCAGGCACCGAGGAGATGGCTCCCCTGCACTGATGGGGTGGCTACAGCTCCTCCTTGAGATCCACGGTGGAGTTGGCTAATGTATCCTGGAAAGGTCACAGAGGCCCAGCTGGAAGCTGTGCCCTTAGCCCAACCTTGCCCAGTCAGCCCCATAGCCACCCATCCGAGGGCATGTCCGAGGCCTGGAGCCTTGGAATATAGGCACTCACCGGGAAGGGAGCTGAGGGCTCCTCGGCGGGCTCCTCTTCGGGTAACTTGCCCCCGTTGTCCAGGAACTTGGAGAAGGTCTCCAGGTCTCTGGCACTTTTGTATTCAATCACCTGAGGGGGGACAGGAGGGTTTGGAGGATACCATGTCCTCCCAGATCATGCCCTGCCCAGACCACACCCACTCTAGACTCCACTGGCTAAGGCCCCACCCTACCAAGACCCTTTCCTGCCCCCAGGCCACACCCTATACTAGCTAGGCCTTGCTCTCTAAGACCACAACCCCTCCCAGAGCACACCTACTAAAGCCACACGCTCTAAGACAGCGGTTCTCAACCTGTGGGTCGCGACCCCTTTGGGGGTCGAACGACCCTTTCACAGGGGTCGCCTAAGACCATCGGAAAACACATATATAATTACATGTTTTTGTGATTAATCACTATGCTTTAATTATGTTCAATTTGCAACAATGAAAATACATCCTGCATATCAGATATTTACATTACGATTCATAACAGTAGCAACATTACAGTTATGAAGTAGCAACGAAAATAATTTTATGGTTGGGGGTCACCACAACATAAGGAACTGTATTAAAGGGTCGCAGCATTAGGAAGTTTGAGAACCACTGCTCTAAGGCCTTGCCCCATCTCCATCTAAGGGCTCAGACATCAGACCAAGGAAGATGGGGTCCTGCCTCACCTTCCGACCCTGCCCTGCTGGGAAATACTTGAGGGTGGGAAAGCCGTGTACAGGAAAGCCCTCCAGTTCATTGGCCGTGGCATCTAGCTCGGCAATGATGATGTCTTCGTGGTCCCTGTACTTTTCGGCCAGTGCCTCCCAGGTTGGTGCCATCTCCTTGCAGTGGGTACACCATGGGGCATCTAGGACAGGGGGATGTTTGCACAGCCAGCAGGACCCCATACTGCCCACCTATCCACTGTCTCCTGCCCTCCACACTCACAGAACTTGATGAACACATTCTTGGTTTCGTCAAAAGCCACCTGCTCGAAATTCTTGCCCACAAGAGTCTTGACAGGATGTTGGTCCCAGTCAGGGGGGACCTCTTGACTCAGAAGATAGGGCTGGGGGGAACCGGGCCAGGTGCTTTGTTGGGGATCTCTCCTGAGAGCTGCTGCTCCCACCCCCACACCCTAGGTGGGCCATCCAGCACAGACCTTGACCTTGCCGCTGAGGACTGAGTGGCAGAAGGTGGTGACCCAGGCTGCAGTGACCGGCCCCCTGTCTGCAGGCTTGTACTTCTTGGTGGTCTCCATGTTGATGAAGCGCAGGGTGGGGGCCTCCTCTGCCCTGAGCCCGAAGTACTGTAGCACGTGGTTGTTGTTGGCACTCACGTCCACCACCACGAACAGCACCTGCCAACAGGGAGTATGCACTGGGCACTGGCCTCCCCCGCGCCCGCCCCTCAGCCCACCCAGCCAGTACCTGCCCCCGGAATGGGGGAGCTGCCTCCCTAAAGCCTGCCAGCAGCTCCTGGTGCGGGGCCAGTGTCTGGTTGATGAACAGCAGCAAATGGTTGAGGATCCTGGCCGCAAAGATCTTGGGGGACGTCTGCAGGGGTAGGCAGGGCTCATGGGAGCTGGCTCTGTGGTCACCCTCCCACTCCACCCAGTGCCCGTTCCTGTACCTGCAGCCCAACTCACCTGGCTGTTGAACTCCGTGACCAGGTGCATGCTGTGCGTGAGGAGGAAGCGGGACAGATCACCCTGGTCCAGGCCCAGCTCCTCATCCACTGGGAAGTCTGCCCGCCCCTCGTCAAACTGGACAACACCCGGTGGGTCAGTAGGAGCAATAGTCCTGTCCCTAACCCCTGCCTTGGCCCAGACCCACCTTCTTGAAAAGGACCACGGTGTCCTTGGTGAGGCCAAACTTCTGAAAAAGCTGCGGATGATCAGTGAGGCCAAAGGTCATGTCCAGAGCATCCTGGGCCAGAGCCAGGAAGGTGGCCACGTCCTCATCCTGCAGGTCCTAAGGAGTCCACGTCTGTGAGGCCATCTGGAGCCACAGGCCCCGCTCCCAAGGCCTGGCCCCTGTGCCACTAGCTCACCTGGAAGAAGCCGATGACCACTACGTCGTGGGCATCTATCAATGCTTGGGCGCCCTCTTCATCCTCCAGGCGTGTGGTGCTGGACCCCACCCGCCGCCGCAGCCACTCAGCAATGCCCTCGGCTTCCCGGGGGCCTGTGGAGAGTCCCATCAGCCTGGGCCCAGCCCCTGGCCCACACCCTCGCACACAGGCCTGCCCCCTGTACCAGTATACTCCTCCGGGTCCGTGCGGTTCCCATCGCGGAAGAACTTGAGCGTGGGGTACTCGGTCACAGCAAACTCCTTGGTCAGCTCTGGCTCTGAAGGCCCATCCACCTTGGCCAGCCTGGTTTTGGCTGACTCTGCTGCCAGCAGGGCAGCTGCCTTGATGTACTCAGGGGCCAGCGCCTTGCAGTGCCCACACCACGGGGCATCTGGGGGACAGGGCCATGAGTGTCCCTGGCCTCCATGGCCCTGGTCACAGCCCCTGCTCCCGCCTGGCCAGAGCTGGCAAACTTGGGGTCAGTCAGCTCCAGCATGGAGCTTGTCCTGTGTACCTCCCTCCTGACTCAGCCACACTAAACCCAAGCACCAGAGGCCAGACTACTCAAAGCTCCCAGATCAGGAGTGCAGTGGCCAGCACCTTCCAGACAGTGAGTTGGAGAAGAATCTTCCGTCGCTGCTCCCTGAGGCCGTGCTCCCTGCCATATGCCTGCCAGCTCAAGGGCTTTTACATGTGTGAAGGGTTGTCAGAGAGCCACAGGAGAATATGCAAGGTGTGAGCTTTATCTGGCTCTTCACAGTCTAACTGAAGGTCTCCCTTATACCTGTGCCTCCCCTCCCACCTGCTCAAGTTGGACCCCCAGACCAGCTCAGCCCCAAGGCTCTGCCTCAGATGGAGCCAAGTGCATCAGCCCCGGAGTCCACGCGGGAGGGGGCTGAGCACCCTGGGTGACACCGGCGGGTCCCCCAGCCCTGCTGACCCTGTGCACTCACAAAACTCCACCAGCAAGGCAGGGTGCTCCTGCAGGGCCCGGCCCAGGGTGCGGTGGCTCAGCACCAGGATCCCATCCTCCTCAGGAACCTCCTCCTTCCCGGGCTCCTCCGAGGGACCCCCTGGCCCCGGCCCCTGGCCCCGCAGGCTCAAGGCCCCGAGCAACAGCAGTAGCAGCACAGACAGGAGCTGGCCGTCCATGGCAGTGCCGGGGCCCCCGGGGCGGGGGCAGATAAGGGGGCCGGGGGCCAAGCAGCGGTGGCCACGTGGCGCCCAGTCCTGGTCGCAGGAAAGATAAGGCCACAGCCCCCCCCCCCGGGGGGAGGGGAAGCAGACAGAGGCAACACTGGGCACTGAGACAGGTGGAGTTTAATAGGGCTATTCAGGGCA
Organism: Myotis brandtii; assembly: GCF_000412655.1. Classification (NCBI taxonomy): domain Eukaryota; kingdom Metazoa; phylum Chordata; class Mammalia; order Chiroptera; family Vespertilionidae; genus Myotis; species Myotis brandtii. Next base: position 1,553,114 of record NW_005362155.1, on the reverse strand, counting down.
CAGCGCCAGGCCCGGGAGGGGGTGTCCTGAGACGGGGCAGAGGGCATGAGAGGGCTGGTCACTGACTGAGGGGGCTGGAGAATGCGTGAGGGTCCCTGTGCAGTGACTGACAGAGGCAGAGGGAACAAGGACCCCGAGTGGGGAGACAGGTCCTGGAGCAGGGCAGGGGGGTGGGCGCTCAGCTCTTCCAGTCTTGGCAGATGTGGAGGCCCCACTCCCAGGAAAGGTGGTCTGCCCTGTCGTCATCAGTGAAGAAGGATGTGACCACGTAGGCGCCCCTCACCAGGGCGCCTCTTGGCGCCTCCTCCACCGGAGTTACAAACTCATACTCCTGGGCTCTTGGGCCATAACTGCCCACCATGTACACAGCCTTGTCCACTGGGGGAGGAGGAGGGCATCAGGGGCTGCCCTCTGCCCCATTGCCCCCCCACCCGCCACCCCCC
>NW_005362155.1:1550381-1552562 GCF_000412655.1 Myotis brandtii | reverse complement strand
CTTCACACGGCCCTCACCTTGCAGGCCCCTGCGGTAGGTGTGATGCAGACACTTGAGGCCACTGACAATTTCCTTATTGACCTGAGGGACAAAGAGTGTTAAGGGGTCCCTCTGGGAAGCCGATCCTGTGGGTGGCTGGCATCGCCCATGACAGCTGCCCTCACCTTAAAGGTGATCTTCACTTTGTAATCAACACCCTCCTTCAGGACGAACACCTGATTTTTCAGTGCAGCCAGCTCCCCTGTCAGGGAAAGTGCAGCTAAGGAACAACCTCCTTCAATGGCAGAGACCCTGCCCCAGGAGTCCCCTAGGGGGCAGTATCTGTAAAGTCTATGTCAGCGGTTCTCAACCTGTGGGTCGCGACCCCTTGGGGGGTCAAACGATCCTTTCACAGGGGTTCGCCTAAGACCATCCTGCATATCAGATAGTTACATTACGATTCATAACAGTAGCAACATTACAGTTATGAAGTAGCAACGAAAATAATTTTATGGTTGGGGGTCACGCAACATGAGGAACTGTATTAAAGGGCCTCGGCATTAGGAAGGTTGAGAACCACTGGTCTACATGATGGGTCTGAGGATTGGGGTTTGGGCACAGGGTTCTAAGCAGTCTCCACCCCAAAGATCAGTCCGTGGTTTGCAGCAGGCGCTTACCTGTGAGGTCCATGGTCATGGGCCCGGGAGCCTGCTCAGACATCAGAGTCAGCCTGGTCACCTGCACGTTGGGCAGGCTTGGGTCTGAGAGGAAATTGGAAGTCTGCTGGATGCACCCCCCAATCCCCACCCCGCCCCTCTCACCCCCATGGCCCGAGCATACCCACGGCCGGCAGCAGGGGACCCAGAAGCACCCGCTTGTACTTGGCCAGGCTCTCATCGTCTGGGTCCAGCTGCTGGATCTCTAGGAGGCTCTTCCTCCCCGGGGCCCGGTACCCTGGCACAGCCTCGTCCAGCACCTCATCTGGCAGCAGCTGCCCCCCTTCCTTTTCTGTCAGAAGGACTGGGGTCAGGGAAGTGAGTGAGCAACTGCTGCCAGCTGCCCTGGCATTCACTTGTCAAACGGGAGTCTCCCATCCGATCAGGAGGACCTCCCCCTGCCCGGGAGTCTCCCATCCGATCAGGTGGACCTCCCCCTGCCCGGGAGTCTCCCATCCGATCAGGTGGTCCCCCTGCCCCCGGGAGTCTCCCATCCGATCAGGTGGACCTCCCCCTGCCCGGGAGTCTCCCATCCGATCAGGTGGACCTCCCCCTGCCCGGGTGTCTCCCATCCGATCAGGTGGACCTCCCCCTGCCCGAAGAAACTTCAGAGGAAGCCAGTAGGGGCTCAGGGAGGGAGGGAGTGTGGGATCAGGGAAGAAGGTGTGAGCTCAGAGAGGGAGGTGCATGGGGGCTCAGGGACAGGGATGGGCTCTGGGGGTTGACAAAGGCTCACAAGAGCCAAGTGACGTTCCTGGAGGCATCAGCTGCCTTCTCCTGGCCCAGCCCTTCATCTAGGGACTCTGAGGCCAAAGGTGGGGGCAATGAAGACCCCAAATGGGGGACAGCTCCAAGGACTAGAGGCCCCACCATTGAGTGGTGACCTCCAAGGTCTTTCCTGGAGCAGAGGCTCTGCCCTCACAGTCCTCTGAGTCCCCCAGTGCTCTGGGGCCTCCTCCCGTATTCCCACCCTGCTCCCAGGAGCCTCTGGCCCGCCCCTATCAGCCTGCTCAGCCAGAGACTGGGGTCTCTGAGGGCCTTCCCCCAGTCCTAGGAGTTCCTTCCACTGTGTTCCTGTGGGGGGGGGGGCTCTCTCTAAACCCTCGAGCTTATGCTGGGCCACCTCCCAGCGTCTCCTAGAGCCCCTTCCTCAGCTGCGCTGGCGCAGGGGTCTCTAAGCCCTTCCCATAGTGTCTTGGGACAGGGTTTGTGTGAGTCCCTGCACACTGCGCTCCTGGCTTCTCAGGAACCGCCACACGCCCTGAAGGAGCCCAGCCCCACCCAAGGGAGTAGGCTCTGTGGGGCAGGTTCCCAGGGGGGGAGGGTCCCCCATCACCCAGGCTTCACAAGCAGACCCGCCCACTCTTGGCTCCTTTACCCGAGTGTTTAGCCCGAAGGAAGCCCCCCACCCCCGCCAGCGCGCTGCCAGGAGGACCGCATCACAAGGTCCCCACGCGAGCCCCCAAAGTTTCCACGAGGGAGGGGC
>NW_005362155.1:1548338-1549846 GCF_000412655.1 Myotis brandtii | reverse complement strand
CTCAGGGCGGGGCCGGTGGGGGGCTGGGGCGCCCAGTGGAGCAGGTGCGTCCCCCTCCCCATGTCCCCGGGCTCTCATTAGCAGTAAGCAGTGCAGGCGGCACCTGGGGCCCAACAGTCCCCCCCCCCTCCCCCTACTCCCCATCCTCAGAGCTTCTGTCTGGGCCGAGGGGACTCCCAGAACCGCCTGGCCTTGGGGGCTGGGGGACGCTATGTGTGTCTGCACAGCCTCCTGGCCCTGCACCCCAGCGGTTACCGTCATCAGCCACAGAGCCACCCGAGTACACATGCACAGGGCCGGCCCCACCCACACAGCCATTTCTCAGTGTCTATTGACTGGCCTGTGTGGGGTGGTGGGGTGGGCTGGGGGTCTCTATGCTTTGGGGACCCGAAGATTTGGAAGACCCTCCTTGTCCTTGGGGAGAAGAGGACACTGATCCAAAACAGAACCGGTTGGTGGAGTGTTGAGAGGCGGGGGCAGAGAAGGGGCTTCTGGTCTGACACCTAAACAAACCCTGGGGTGAGTAATGGGAGCCCCGCGGGGACAGGGCTAAGCTGGACTTCAGGCCGGGACAGTTGGACCAAAGGCCTAGGTCTGAGTGGAGCAGGAGGAGGTGGAACAGCCTGCGTCCCCTTCTTTCTAGACCCCTCTGCCCCCTCCTATTTCTGAGGACACCCAGGGGTTGGACCCAGTCTTGCCCAAAGGAGCCCCTATGTGAGCAGGAGGCCAACAGGCCCTGAAGACTAGGGGGCACTTGGGCTTGGGAGGGACTGTCCTCTCCAAACCCCACCTGCCCCCGGTCTTCCCAAGGCAGGATTACACCCTTCCCCTGCCCCCGCTGGGGCCCAGGTCCTTCTGGGCCCCATTCCTGCTGCCTTTCCTCTGGGGTAGGCAGGGTCAGTCAGGGAAGATACTTGTCCCCAGGTGGGGGACAGCTCTGGGCTCCTGTGGCCTTCAGTCTCGGTAGATGCCCACTCATCCAGAGAGGACAGCCAGGCCTGGGTCCGGCCTGTCCTCACCAGCAGTGGGAATGGATTCAGATCACAGGTGGAAGGCTGCTGGCCAAAGGCTGACCCCATCCTGCCCTGCCCACAAGCGCCTGAGGGGAGAGGGAAGGAGGGGTGTGCCACGCCAGCAGGACCAAGGGTGATCCCGAGTGGGGGGGGGGGGGAAAGGATTAAGGACAGACAGACAAGAGAATAATAGCTGGGTCTCGGTGGGACGCTGCCTCCCTAATGAGGAGACGACAGCGCCCACAAGCCGTGTCTTTATTTTATAGCAGGTGCCACGAGGCAAAGTAGGGGCGTGATCACGTTGTTTACAGCATTCTCGTGAGTTTCATCCTCACTCAACTACATGCACCCGAACTCTATCACAAGGCACGTGGGGCTATGTGTTTGGACCACAGGTTCAAGCTTACAACCACAGCTGGGACTTGCACGTGGCAGTGAGAGGACCCTGTCCTTTCATTAGTCCGAGGTTTGAACCTGGCCAAAACACCGTAACCG
>NW_005362155.1:1546836-1548021 GCF_000412655.1 Myotis brandtii | reverse complement strand
TTTTCAGGATATCTTACTCAAAGTCCTTAGATTTTAGCTCCGCAAGATTTTACGGAAAACTGACAGTTCACCAACGCTAGCATGGCTTCCACTTGCTTTTCTAACATTTGCTTGGCCTCAGTCGCCATCTTCTTCAGCTGACTCCATGCTGATATCTCAGTCACTAGCGTAGTAAGATGTCGCCGATGCAAAGATGTCATTGATGCAAAACCAGTCCCCTGGATCAGGCTGTTTGGGCGGTTGACCTCGGCACTGAGTCCGCACCAGTCCCAGTCAAATCAGCCCTGTCCAAGCAGGTGGAAGTCTGGTCCCTTCTCAGCTTCTTTCTTTATCCGCGGCTGCATGGAAACGAGCAACCCTCGGTCCTGCAGAGCTGGCGTCTCACACGGACCCAAAGTCCCAGGGAGCTATCTGGTCACACAAGGAAAGATAACCAAAGCCTAGAAACAATGCAACTGCTGCAAGAGCTTACAATCTAGGTCTAAAATAAAAATTACTTCCTTAAACAACATCGACCACAGCCATTTTTTACTTTACAGTGGCTTAAACAACACCTAGGCGATTTCCACCTTATTTTATATTTCCTAATTACTTATTTTCTACCGCTTATTTTCTACTTATTTCTCTATTTCTACAGCTTATTTCTACCGCTTATTTCTCTGTATCTATAGCTTATTTCCTACCATTTATTTTTACAGCTTATTTCTTACCGCTGATTTTCTACAGCTTATTTCTACTTATTTCTCTATTTCTACCGCTTATTTTCTAACGTCTACCGCTTCTACAGCTTATTTCTTACCGCTTATTTTTTACAGCTTATTTCCTGAATTTCCCAAGTTTTACACCAAGCAATATTACCAACACTTGGGCTCCCTTCCTTTTTGTTTTTTGGCCTTATCTCACTTTTGCTCTTTAACACATTGCGTACCGCATAGAAATCTCTAAGACATACGCCAGGGACCGCACATTTTTGGGCAAACTGCACGTTATTTAAATCATCATAACTACAGATCATAATGCACTTTAGGTGTTGTTTTTCAATAATTATAACATTTTTATTTACAAAAACAATTAAAGTTCCTAGTACTTTTTTAACGTATGGTACTGCGTAAAACATTTTCCTCTATGAAGAGGGACCAAACAAAATTTACATAAGTATCTAGATTCGCTCCTTTTTCCATGGGC